>NC_043005.1:68361448-68456448 GCF_006345805.1 Octopus sinensis
ATTGTTCATTTGTGTCTTTTCATTAATTTCCTTACCGAGTTTCTTTATTCTTTGCTTGCTCCTCTCCATGAGTTACAATATATACATATATATATAACAATGGGTGATCATGAGTATGCATGCGTAATATATATATATATTAATAAATAAAATAAAACATATGCATATATATAAACATATATGTACGTACCTACCTCTACATGTACATATACACGCATATATGAGTACAGGAACAAAAGGACGTCGAACACAATGAGAGAACGAAAACATAGACACAAACCAAGGAACTGGACATTTATTTAAAAACAGCAAAAAAATAGAGTACAGGACAATTAACACAAAGAAAAACCCCTTCTTCAGTCGCTAAAGGTTTCATCTACTCTAAGTTTCGAAGGATATATATATATATATATATATATATATATACTAGCTGGTGTACCAGGTAACTCGCGGAGGTAAAGATATTCTATTGAAACGCCTTATTATTCTGATATAAGAAAGTAATTTCGTTATAACTGCCACAAAGGGTGTAATTTCCGTCACGAAACAGTACAAAAAAACACGTTTAGCTGGAGGAGGGAGAGACTGTTAGAGGTTGGCGAGAGAGGTTTTCGGAGGTCGGCGAGAAAGATTGTTGGATGTTGGTGAGAGAGTTTGTCGGAGGCTGGCGAGAGGCAAAGACATTATTCTGCTTAGCGAAGGCATATGGGAAACGTATAACTGCTGTCATTCACAGAAAATCTAATTTTTTACCGTGAGAAAAGTGCTGTTGAAGTGTTGTGAAATTTGGCAATCGAGGGTCGAATCCACGCAATGCCTGCATTAAACCACTACAAATACGTCGTGGAATAAACATTTATCTACTGTTATGGAAAATATGTAATTGTAAAAATGAGGTATTATCGGAGAAACGGGCATTCAATAAAGTATGTATGTATAGAAATGTATGAATGAAGTCATTAAGGTGTAAGATTGAAATTAAGGAAGTGCAATAATAATGTTTAGCAGTTCAAAAAAGTGAGTAGTGAAATGCAGAATTAGGTCGAGCTCAACAAAAATATTTAGCGGCATTTAATTTGGCTTAATCTTTTTTGAGTTCAAATCCCGCCGGAGTCGACATTGCCTTTTTATGTGATTGATGTAAACGTAACCCCTTTCCCTGAAACTGCTGGCCTTATATCAACATTTGAAAACCAATATATTTTTACAGTAGTTACTGATATTCATGTTATATTGTAAGTTTTGTTTCTTTGCGTTGTTATTGCTGTAGTTTTGGGAAAATTAAAGCTCTTTCAGTTCAAGTAAAAAAAAAAACAAACAAACACCAAAGAAAGAAAAAAACACTCGTCAATTACACACAGTCCCTCTAAAGCGGACATCAATAAATTCTACCCTTTTCCATAGAAAGGGATTTTAAGTCTTAAGAAAGAGACAGTCTTCTCAATACTGGGGATGTTTAAGGCGGCGGACTGGCAGAATAGTTAGCAAGCCAGGCAAAATACTTAACGGCATTCCGTCCTTGTTTACGTTCTCAGTTCACATTCTGCCGAGGTCGACTTCACTTTTCATCCCTTCGAGGTCGATAAAATAAGTACCGGTTGAGTACTGGGGTCGTTAACATCGATCTTCTTCCTCTCCAGAAATTTCTGGCTTTGTGCCAAAGATTGAAATTTTCATTGGAGATATTAAATGCATTACTACCTAGGAGAGTGTATAGTTTATTTTGCATATTCTACCATCAATAAACAGGTAGGGGAGTGTTTGAGAAAGGTTTAGCGTCAATAAGACCTTGAATATCAGTAACAGTCTAAAGTAAGAATACTAATTAAAAAAAGAAAAATCCTGCAAAACATCATCAGGAGCAAGAAAAGAAATTGCAAACACGCCTAACTGAACAATAATATCAACAGCAACGTCTGTAGCAAACGCAACACAAATGGAAATACTATATGCGCTATGTATTGTGTTCAATGTCTGAACACTAAGAATAATTAATTTTTTATTGAATTTAACAACTTCAATACACAAAACGATTCGCTTGTAGAAACAGACAACAGAGAATTCAATGGAAGGATATCTGATAGTTTTTCTTTCTTATGATATCAATGACAGAGACGTAAGGGCAGCATCCATTAATATGAACGGTTCCGCCAACGGTCTTCCACTGGATTTACATGATACGTACTATAACAAATCTATCCATTTTCGATGGAGGCATAAAAAGAAAGGAGAGAAGTCATAACAGCAGTATGTATTGAGAAATGTGTAAATAGTCTTGATAGATTACTGGGTGACGTCTAAGAGAAATCACATTATTGTTGGGGATACAACATTCTATTGCAGCTATATGACGTGTGTTTGCGGCTAAGTAACATGTGATGACAATTCACTCCTGAACAGAAATATGGGTTCCCAGCCTCTGTATCATGAATGGTTATGTGGACCACTCCTAATGAAAGCCAGAGTTTCCTTCGACCATTACATAAAAATAAAAAAAAATAAATGGTATTTAGATATACTTTTATTTTAGTTGTTTACACTATTTTACGCTTATTTATACTCTTTATACATTCAAAGTTCACAAATTTCCTTATTTGAATTTTGAATCATATTCCTTTCGATAACATCAATTTGATTACAAAACTTCTTTGTAGACGATATTTTCTGTTTGGTCGACACTAATTTCCAAATTACTGGAGTTCGTTATTCTACTCATAGTGACGTATAACTGGCCGTGTGTAAACATCGGAGTGGATAAAAATACACTAACAAGATCTAAAGTCTGGCCTTGTGCCTTGTTTGTTGTGAATGCTCAAGCGGAATCTTTTGGGTTGCAAAAAATCAAGCTAAGACTTACCTCTCACTGTTCTGTGCAAATGATGTCTGGATGTTCTGGAACCATGGGTTATTTTAATTGCCAAAACTGAGATGTAAAAAAACAGCCGCTTCGATTAACCGTTTCGAATCCTGCTCGAGACTGGCACACTTCATTAACCACCAAATAATCACACACACATTATATACTGACACACACTTTTTCCCATTTTATTTCCACACTAACCGTCCTAGCAACCCCCTTCGTATCTACTATGGGGCCACGAATTATGCCATGAAAATCTTGAGTTTCTCTCGAGGTCAGTGAATTCTTAATAAAAAGTGCGAAGGTGGTTTGTCAATTCAAAAATCTATATTCACGAAACAATCATACTTTCTGATTTATTTTTAATGCTATAAACCTTCCTGATGAACGTCTTTGTAATCCCGAAAAACATCGTAACCATTGGTCCAGCCGTGAAGAGGGAACAGACAAAGAGACGGACATAACGCCCATAATAGTAAGATAGCAAATCTGCCCATCTACGACGGGAAATAAAGAGATAGTATCGCAAATCTAAACCCTCTAAATCCTCTAAATAAGAATTCATAGGTTGATTTACTAATACAAAACTCAATATCCACTAAATAATCATACTTTTTCACATATTTTCGCTAAAAATCTTCGTAATCCCGAAAAACATCGGGACCAGTCGTCCAGTCATTTGACCGTGAAAGAGGAACAGACAGACGGACATAATGCCCGTTATAGTAAGATAATGCCAAGCAATGGAATAGAACTCGGAACCACGTAATTGTGAAACGAACTCTACTGTAAAGATATTGATTTTTAGATTTTGGCACAAGGCCAAAACTTTTGGGGTAGGTAGGTACTAGTACATTGATCTCTAGAGTCCAACTGGCCCTTATCTCATCAAAGGCATCCACGGCGGAATTTGAACTCAGAACGTAAAGATGGACCATATACTTATCAGCATATTGCCTGGCATGCTAACTATTCTTCCCGCTCGCCGCCTCATACAGTAAAGATAGTGATTTCAAATTTTGGCACAAGGCCAGCAAGTTCGCCGGGTGGGTAAGTCGATTGCATGGACGCCAATGTTTAAATTGGTATGTATTTTATCGACCCAGAAAGCATAAAAGGCAAAGACAAAGTCAACCTCGACGGGATTGGAACTCAGAGCATAGAGACAGACGAAATACCACTAAGCATTTCGCCCGGCGTGCTAGCGATTCTGCCAGCTCTCCGTCTTATACACTAAAGATATTGACAAATGAATATAGTGTATGGCTCTCATTCGTAAGATGCTATGACGCTATCAAACTGAGCGGTCTCTATGCGCAGAGAAAAAATAACGTTTGTTTGATTTACAAATTTTTGCTTCAGGAAAAACTACCTATTCTCAAGAAAAAAAAATTGAATCCATATACAGAATTGGATCTTATTTGTAAAGGATAAGTGAGAACGTTATTGGTTGTTTTAAACGAAATGTTACATTACGAAGAAATAGATAAATAAACATGATTTTAGGAATAGATTGAAAACAAGAATGGTATTGGAAGGAAAATATATAAAAAATGGGATGAGCTTCGATTTATTTTAGTTTTTGAATGAGTTGCATGATTGAAAAGATATCGTTTGAATGCATGGAGATTTTGTTTTGGAGAATGAATAGGAGGAAACCGAGTTTAAATAGCGAAATGCTAAGGGCACTTATTGCCAAGAGAATATTGATTTACAAGTTGTATGAATAAAGGCTGAAAGCTAAAGAAGTTTGAAACCCCTTCTTCATAAAACGGAAAAATAAACAAACAAAACAAAGACAAACATGCAATAAACAAGAGCAAAACAACAACAAAAAAATGTCGAGCAACGGAATGCAAACAACTCCTTCCTCCGATAAACGGAAGAAAACAAATAGAAAAATATCGGCAAAAATCAAGTAGATCAGATTGATAATTTTATAATATATAACTGGGAATTGTGGTGGGGGAAAAAAACCATTCGATTTATCAATGTGATATTGGCTTCCTAGTTATGTTATTTTAGTTATGGATTTTATAAACTATGGCAGATGACACTGAAGAGTATTTTAATATCTCTCCAAGTAAGCACAGAACGCTGCTAGACGAATCAATAGCGTACCAGGAACCTATTATGAGGGTTGTAAGTTCACATACTATGAATGCATTCTTGAAGAAAATACTTACTTAGCTTGTGGGGGATGGGTTTATATATATATGTATATATATGTATATGTGTATACACACATATATAAAACTCTTGTTTCAGTCATTAGACTGCCATGCTGGGGGTAGCGCATTGAAGAATGTTGATCGAATAAATCCACTTGACAGCTTATTTTTCAAGTGATAGTGTCGCACAAACACAGACACAAACTCACACACTGATATATATATATATATATATATCAGTTTCTCTGTACGAAACTGAAAGAAGGGCAAGTGTCTTCTACTATAGCCTAGGGCTGACCGAAGCCTAGTGAGTGGATCTGATAGACAGAAACTAAAAGAAACCCGTCGTATATGTATAGAAATCCCTTAACAGGTGTTACGTTCCAAAATCCGACGCGATAGGAGAAAATCCTTGAAGTAGAAACAATACTGTACTGTACATTTAAAAAAAATATTTTTATAATAAGTATATATTTATTTTATTATAAATGCAAAACACCACTACACACTTGCCTCCCGAGTTTACTTCTCCATACAGTATGTACAATTCTTTGTTTACTCATCTACGATGCACTACTTATTTTCTTTTGATATATTTTAATTAATGTGTTATACAGTGCTATACTGTACTGTATTCTTATTTACCAATTTATTAATTTTGGGGCGTGAAAATGCTTATTTTACCACACAAATAATTAAAATCTAAAAAAAATATAAATACTTATCGGCAGCAGAAACCTGCGATATAAATTTACATATATTAGCCAGAAAAATTCACGATATACTGAAGAAGCGATAGGTGAACTGCGATATGGCGAGTGATTACTCTATGTATAAACACACACACACACACACATATATATGTGTGTGTGTGTATCAATGTGTGTGCGTCCTTGTGTCTGTGTTTGCTTTCCACAACCACCTGACAATCGGTGTTGGTGTGTTTACGTCCCCGTAACTTAGCAGTTCCGCAAAAAAGCCGTTAGAATAAGTACCAGACTTAAAAAAAAAGCACTAGTATCGATTTATTCGACTAAAATTCTTCAAGGCGTTGCCTCAGTATGACGTCCGTCTAATGACTGCAACAATTAAGGATAAAAGATATAGGATCATTTCAGCCAGGAAAAAACACAAAATCTTACAACAAAAATGAACTTACCTCAGCTGGGGAAAATATTATCCTAATTAGTATCATGCATTTTAATTTGCTTTGTTCATTTAATTGAATTGGTCTCCTTTTCTAAGCTCTAATACCAAATACATATTTCTTTACTACCCACAAGGGGCTAAACACAGAGGAGACAAACAAGGACAGACAAAGGGATCAAGTCGATTACATCGACACCAGTGCGTAACTGGTACTTAATTTATCGACCCCGAAAGGATGAAAAGCAAAGTCGACCTCGGCGAAATTTGAACTCAGAACGTAACGGCAGACGAAATACGGCTACGCATTTCGCCCGGCGTGCTAACGTTTCTGCCAGCTCGCCGCCTTTCTAATACCAAATACCGCCTAGTTTACTCCTGATTTCCATAACTATTAATAACATAGAAACGAACAATATACTAGAGTTAGCTCAATTGATTTCATTACCCTTGTGGCAAGTCTTAATCTTGTGGCTAGTCAAAAATAAATCAATATCTATAATTTTTATCTACATTAAAAGCCATTAAGCTAAAAGGTAAGCACTTGGCTAACCGAGTCTGCGATCCGCCTTCAATTTTACTTAAAATAATCTCATACGCTGCGCCACTAATACACTTGATAAAGACATGAATGTGATATTCCAATCCAGCCTGCTACAAACGTGTAATGCCGTGGTCTAGGTGAGAAATAATATTTTAAACTCATTTGATGATGTGTTCGTCTGTTATATCTAAAATGCACCGGAATGGAAAAATAAACATCGAACTTTTTATCTTTAGTTTTAATGCATTAAACAATTCGTTTTATCGTGTTTGAGGCCTTTATCTTTAACGCATTTCTATGATTTATATATTGACTTATTTGACTAGCTGCTCTTCATTAGATTCCAATTAATTATAAAGAGTTCGTGATTAGCGATATCATTGGTATTATATAAAGCGTAGCTTGCTGTCTTTAAAAATTCCTAATTATAAATAGCGGAATACATGATTTCATTTCAATAGCGAAAGTGAGTGTCTTATTATATTTAAACATTCAATCATAGAATCATCTCTTAGATGTGTATTTAATCACACATGTTTGCTTTCTACCCAGTATCTCTCTCTACACTTCCCCACTCTCTCTGTGTATATTTATATATATATACTAAAAGAAACCCGTCGTATATGTATATACACACACACACACATATACATACATACACACAGACAAATAAATATATGTATACAAAATATGAACATATATATATGTATTTGCATTTACATATGCACATATATATGCATGAATATGTACATATGCATATATATATATATATATATCTATATATATATCTATATATATGTACACATATATATATGTATGCATATATATATATACACATATATATATATATGTATGTATATATATATATACATATATATGTATATATATACATATATATATATATATATATATCATATTATATATGTACATATGTATATATATATATATATACATATATATATGCACAAATATGTGCATATGTACATATATATATCATATGTGCATATACTTACACTCATATATATAATGTATGTACGAATGCATATACAGGTATGTCTATGTACATATGCATGTATGTATATACATATATATATATATATATATATATTATATATATATATGTATATATATATATGCAGATACATATTTATACACGCATACATGCGTACATACACTCACACTTACACACACATACACACACACATAAGCATGAGCATATGTTAATGAAACTAGCACGAGATATTAGCTATTAGTAAGTGCTGTCAGTAAAATGTATTTGAACAACATAGGCGAATAAAGATATATTAAATAATATACATAAATAAATTCTTTCAGTTCTATATTTAAGAGATGTTGAATTATGTACACTATTTGCATTATTTACATTTACTCTTTTACTCTTTTACTTGTTTCAGTCATTTGACTGCGGCCATGCTGGAGCACCACCTTTGACGGAATGCATTTGACGGATATTTGTCCTCATCTTGTTTGTTGTTAACACAATATTTCGGCTGATATACCCTCCAGCCTTCATCAGGTGTCTTGGGGAAATTTCGAACCTGGGTTCTCATTCCTCAGGTATTTTTCGATGTTATTATTATTATTATTATTATTATTATTATTATTATTATTATTATTATTATTATTACTATTATTCAGGTAACTGCCTGGAATCGAACTCAGAATCTTGGGGTTAGCAGCCCGCGCTCTTAACCACTACACCATATGCCCCCATATGGTGTAGTGGTTAAGTGCGCGGGCTACTAACCCCAAGATTACGAGTTCGATTCCAGGCAGTTACCTGAATAATAATAATAATAATAATAATAATAATAATAATAATAATAATAATAATAATAATAATAATAATAATAATACTGATAATAATGATAATAACATCGAAAAATATCTGAGGAATGAGAACCCAGGTTCGAAATTTCTCCAAGACACTTGATGAAGGCCGGAGAGTATATCAGCCGAACGTTGTGCTAACAACAAGCAAGATGAGGACAAATATCCGTCGAATGTAAATAAATTCTTTATTTAGTAGAATTATCTCTGATTCCAGAAAGTAGGCTAATCAATTAGTTGAAACTAATACTAACCCCAGATGAGAAGGGGAGATAATGTCAGGAATCAAAATACCTCCAAAAACTGACATACTATTAAGGAAAAGAATTACTGATTGTTTGAGGCTAAGGGGACAGTTGTGAACGTCTGCTCCACACACCTACCTAAATGCATCGTAATTAACACGCACACATGGTGGATATTCCCTATCTTCTTTACTTTGATTTGTGAAATCATTAAAATATTTACTCTTTTACTGGTTTCAGTCATATGACTGTGGCCATGCTGGAGCACCGACTTTAGTCGAGCAAATCGACCCCAGGATTTATTCTTTGTAAGCCTAGTACGTATTCTATCGGTCCCTTTTGCCGAACCGCTAAGTTACGGGGACGTAAACACACCAGCATCGGTTGGGGGGACAAACACAGACACACAAACATACATACACACACATATATACATATATACGATGGGCTTCTTTCAGTTTCCATTTACCAAATCCGCTCACAAGGCTTTGGTCGGCCCGAGGCTATAGTTGAAGACAACTGCCCAAGGTCCCACGCAGTGGGACTGAACTCGGAACCATGTGGTTGTTAAGCAAGCTATTTACCACACAGCTACCCCTACGCCTACAAACTTCTACAAACTATAGATATATTCAGTGAAAAACTTCACAGAATTTATGTGAAATGAAACTCGTACACTTATACTGCATGACACAAAAATAACGCAGTAACTTACGGAAGGAAACAATTCGTGATGAATACTGAAAATGAACGAAGATTTTTTGCATGTAAAATTCACGTAAGCATATATAAACGCCTACATGTATACCTACATAATACACACATACATACACACAGACTCACTCACTCACTCAATCTCATACACAAAAATTATCAGACATGACTATTGCTCGAGTGTAATCTTTTTTAGGAAAGATATTTTATATTTCTTTATGAATATTTTTTTAGTTTGTCATAGTGTTTCTTAATCCATTAATCCATAAACGTTTCAAAACATTCCCGCTAGATCATCAGCATGAAATGATAGAAATTATGGTGTGTTTTCCGCGCGCTTTGCAGTAGGTCTCAAAGGATCACGAATATAGTGTTATAAATAATAATATCTAAACACATATTTATGTTACGTATCGAGAGTTGCACAAATGCCAGAACTGGGCGCCACTGCGTGGTGCCAAGGACTCCAAATTTGCCATCAAGATGTAGGACAAGATACTGTGATAGCCTGGGCTTCCGAGGCCCACAGCTCTTCAATATCCTCCCGAAGAACCTAAGAGACCTGCATGGGGTGGATGCAGATGTCTTTAAAATGAAACTGGATCTCTTCTTGTCAGGTATCCCAGATGAACCAACTTCACGGTAGGAGGTGCAGATGAGGGCAGCTGCATCGAACTCTCTCATACACCAAATGGCAGTTGCTAAAAAGCATTCGTGAAGTAAAACCATGTAGCAACACCAAATGGCGGTGCCCCAGCATGGCCACAGCTCGTGAGCTGAAACTAGATTCAATCAATCAATCATACCTTTATGCTTATTTTTTGGTTTATATTATGGCTTTTGTAAAGAATCTGTATTTATCTTTTCTAGTTTTAGTGGAATTCTATATATAAAATTGTAGTGCTGTGTCCGGTTTAAAAGTTTCGGTCATATAGCGTACAACTGTAATGCTTACTATTATATTGGTTTCAAATTTTGGCACAACGCCAGTAAATTTTGGCGGTGGGGCTAGTCGATAATCACACACACATTATATACTGACACACACTTTTTCCCATTTTATTTCCACACTAACCGTCCTAGCAACCCCCTTCGTATCTACTATGGGGCCACGAATTATGCCATGAAAATCTTGAGTTTCTCTCGAGGTCAGTGAATTCTTAATAAAAAGTGCGAAGGTGGTTTGTCAATTCAAAAATCTCTATATTCACGAAACAATCATACTTTCTGATTTATTTTTAATGTTATAAACCTTCCTGATGAAATTTTGATAAATTTTGGCGGTGGGGCTAGTCGATTATATTGATCCCAGTGATCAACTGGTATGATTTTTATCGACGCCAAAGGATGAAAGGCAAATTCGATCTCGGCGGAGTTTGAACTCAGAACATAAAGACGGACGAAATGCCGCTAAGCATTTTTTTAGGCGTGCTAACGATTCTGCCAGCTCGCCGCCTTCACGTTTACTATTATATTGGTTATATCTGTTGCTATTTTTGAGCTTTATGTTGCTTAGAATGTTTTTCATTCTGGCGTTTTGGTATTGTTTTACTATGTTCCACACTATACACAACATGCATACTGAGAACATATTAATTACGACGGAGATGCACAAACATGCGAAAATGATTTTATTATAATTGAAAGCCCCAAACAAGGTGAAAAGCCACTTAATGTGAGTGACTACGAAGAAGAAATTAAGACGAAAGGAATGGATTTACTTTAGACTTGAAAGAGTTCAAGTAATTTCGAAAATAATTCTATGCTTACATTTATAATAGAGCATCCCTTTAGCTTTAATTCAGACCATAAAAGATCTCGATTCTTAGATATGAATAGAGGAATAAAGAATGCCACAAAAAACGCCACAGCATATAGAAAATGTGCAAAGATAGAAAAAACACTTATACGTGTTATATTTACTGTTGAGTTCATGTGATGTTCTTAATTATTCATTACTCATTGACACGTAATGTTTGAATGTTTCCCCACCGCACTGGCAGGTCATTGGATTGAGCTTATTCTAGTTCCTCCATCCTTTCGTCTAACAGATAGTTTCACTGTCACTGTTAACGTGGAATTTTCGAGGGGTGCTGAATATCTTCTTAGTTTTATATTCAACTTTCAGATTTCCTCGTATGTCCAATGTATCCCAAATATTGGTAATAGCACTAATACTTTAAAGCATTATGGAATATTGATTTATGGAATGTAGATAACTCTGATATCCAATGTTTTAGGTGGGTAGGTGAAATAAGCAATCCATTTTTGTAATGTGTTAACATTTCGATCGGTCTCTCATACTACCATTTGGTGGCAAATGATAATCACAATACAATAAAGCTGTACATTCAATGTATAAAAAAACTGGAAGATACCGTTTGAATTAGGCGTTCTTTATCATCGAGGCAGTAAGTTTTCTAACGATTCCTACTATAAACAGTATTTCATTTAATGATTTATTGATGCAAATAAAGCAGTTCACCTTAAATTTATCTACAAGCTGCTTTTCGATTTGTTAGAATTCTTCAATCATTTATAAATAGTTTGTACGCAAGTCCCTATAATGGCGGCAGTCCTATCTCTGTGTTATTGCTATTATTGTTGTTTTGGTCGTTCTTTATCTTTTCTAACAATTTATTGATAGCATATCTACTGGTCCGTTGTTTCTGTTATTTGCTATGAATTTCTGAGAGCTGCTTTGCAGCATATTTCCTCTCAGCAAACATAGCCTGCTACCGCAGTAGCAAGCTACTGAAATATGAGTAGTTGCGATATTTAACATCTCAGTTGCTTTACATCTTCACATAACCGAAGGCTTTTCATTTTGTTTTTGCTTTGTATCATTAAAACGTCTTGAATCAGTTAAATCGAGTCCATTGCAAATTCTTTTGAGAGCTCCGTGACCTGCGATAGCCAACTTTTATTGCTGGCTAGCCGCATCATATCTTATCTATCAGTTTAATAACTCTGGTTTCGCATCTGAAGAAGATAACTATTTGTAATTACATTTCACTGTCTCTAAACAAGATGACCATTATTTTTACGAGGATAGAATTAAAAGCTTTAGGGAGAGAGTTCATTACACGAAATAATTTATAGTCTCTCGCAGCACTATGACTGACTTAATACCAAGTTGGTTATGTATGTATGTATGTATGTATGTATGTATGTCCTGGGTATGACACTAAACTGCACCCGGTGGCGAGGCTCTAGTTTGAGAGTTCTGGCATTATTGAAGAGCGTGGAGTTACCCTTTATTACCTTTACTCCTATACGCCACAGAAACTGGGGAAACCGGGCCCATGAGCCTTGATAGGCTTGAAAAGGGCGTATAAATAATAAAATAATGATATACTAAAATAACAATAATCTAGGACGATTATAATTCCCTCTCCTAAAAAACAGTCTCAAAACTTCTGGAATAGACTTCGTAGTTCATTAACCTTAGTGCGTGAAGGAGGAAAAAGGGAGGGAAGAAAAGAAGAGGAAAAAGTTAAAAAAGAGGAAAATGGAGGAAAAGTATGAAAAGTAAGAGGGGTGAAAGAAAGAGAAAAAAGGAAATAAAAGGAGAAAAGGAAAATAGAAAAAGGAAAGAAATACAAAAAATAACAAAAAAAAACAAAAGAGAAAAAAGAAAACGGAAAGGGAACAAGTGCTTCAAGAATGAGATTTGAAATAGTAGAAGATGAACTGTTTGAAGTAATGAATGAAAAATAAAAATATCGTTTAAATTGGCAGGGGTGCTGAATTAGAGGGATTGGCGAAATAGCGAAATGTTAAATAAAATATAAAATAAAACAAACTTTTAAGGGATGGAGATTGAGAGGGGTTTGTGAATAAAGTGTTAAAGATTACTGAAAAACATGATAATTAACACGAAAGGAAATTATAACAACTGGGAAACTGTTTTGGAGGAATAGTCAATGGTTCAAAGGAAATGAAGGCAAATAAAAATAAAATAAATCAAATAAGATAAGAATGAAGACAAAATGAGAAAAAATGGCAAAAACAGAAAAGAAATTAAGAATGTTGTTGGGGATATAAATAACATTATATTTGGAAAAAAATAACGGAAAAATATTGGTTAAAAATGATCGCCAAAAATGGTTTCAAAAATGTTTCTGAAAAAGATTATGTGAAGATAACGGGGTACATGAAAGCGTAAAGATATTGAACTGGATCATACATTTTTTATAGAACTTTTTCCAATCATGCCCTATGACTAGGAAACTATAAAAGTAAATAGTATGTTAACACCATCAATATTCCAGTCACAACTGACCCGAAGATCTGGTGCACCTGCAGATGAAATTCAGAATAACAAGGAATTGATTCAACCCAATATATATATATATATTTATTTATATATATATAAGTATATATTCAAATATATTCAAACACCCCCATCCACATATGCATACATACACACACATATATATACTCATGTACTTATACATACATACATATACATACATACATACACCCCACACATGCATATATATATATGATATAAATTGTACATATATGCTGAGTGATAAGATCTGAGATCTACTCTGCATTTAAAACGATTATAAAGTAGAATTATTGTAGCCAACAGAGCACATCACCAGCAAACATTCTAAACGCATCTCAACAACAGCCAGTTAACACTCACTATACATGCATACATACATACACACACACTCACACACACACACACACACACACATATATATATATAAATATAACAAATAAACAAACAAACAAACAGACAGACAGACAGACTGACAGACACACACACATGTCATAGGAACTTAGAAACTTCAAGAAAACATGATATAGTTCGTTTTTAATTGTTGAACATGTATCTATGTATCTTATGCATGTCTGTGGTGGGAAATTCGTTTTCTCTTGTGATAATGCATCTAGGTCTTAAAATGAATTTTAGTTTTGAAAAGAGAAAAACAATTAAGAATTTCTTAAAATTCCATATCGGTTTTAACAATTTTTCTTGTGATAAGTGAACAATTAAAAACACGAAAAAATCTTTAAAAGAAAGTCAATGCAGAGGAAAACTTCCCTAACGATAAAAGATGATCAGTAATCAAATGTTCCATGTTTCACAACAAAGTTATATGATGAAAATGCAAATATTCAATCATTCAGTAACAGGAAATGATGGATTTTCTAGCAGTAATATGTGAGGGAAATTTGAAAGTTGAATAAGTTTCACAGCAATAAGTTCTGTTAGAAATTAAATGAGGAATGCACACACACACACACACAACACACACACACACACTAAAACACATATACACACACATATATACACACACACGCACGCTCGAACATATATATGCGTATATATATATATAGACATACATGTGTGTCTGTGTATGTATATGTGTATATATATGTATATATATATATTTGTATCACTATCTATCTATCTATCTATCTATCTATCTATCTATCTATCTATCTATCAATCTGCCTGTCTGTCTGTTTGTATATTGATCTATCTATCAATATGTGTGTTTTAAGATAAGTTCAGACCTGATCAGCTACTTACTGAAAGACGTTATTTATTTTTCTCCGCCTGTGATCCATCGTTCTGGTTGACTGGCCATCTGAGTACGACATTTATTTATCATATGTCCTTGTCACTTATTCTTGTTCGGCAGTAGTCCAGCATTCCGGTTCACTAACTTGCTTAGGACGTCATTCGTTTATCTGATGTTCACTTGTTCTTTTTCCAAATTTTCCTAACATTCTAGTTGGACAAGTCGCGGGTGACACCAGCATATCGAATCTCAAAGTAAGACCGTTACCTGAACTTTGGTTTAGCGATTCTTATTCTTGTTGCTTTCAGTTGCTTTGTTGAGTCGAATATTCATTCATAGCATTGTATTGCTAGAAAGTATTTAGTTCTGGTTTATTGTTCTTAACAAACATAGTTTCCATATTTAGTTGGAATAAAGCCGAGACGTTCGCGATGCTTTGATATAAAAGGAAAATTTAATATTTGGGATGTTTGTTGAGAAAATATCTCGAGGTTTATACGTGGGTATTTTTTTCTGATCATGGGAGCTCGTACCTGTTGGTGGTGTACTGTTATTATTTGTGTGGGAGTAAAACCCATTTTCCCTATGCAGTCTACAACAGAGCCACCATATTTGATAACATAAATTAAACTTCTTGAAGCACATGTGATATAACTTTTTATGGTAATTATCCTGATTTAAATTCCTACGTCAAGTTTGTCTTGAGGTTGATGCCGATTCCAAATTAGCACTTCACTTTTGGATTATTCGGGTTGTAATTTCTGTGGGTAATTCAGCACTGGTAAGTAAGCCCTTTAATGATTTAAATCGTATTTCACTCTTAATTATTTTGTTTGTTTTGAGTGTTATTTTCATTCATGGGTCATTTATCAAAAGAGGGATATTTTGCAGGATGATATATAATTATTTGTTTCCTGGGTATAGGATTTAGTTGGATGTTCTGACAGTGATGAAGTCTATATAAAATGATATAAATAACATACGCGGTTAAACGTGCGCATGCACATATATTTATTATATATATATACATGTAGATGAATTTATGCATACATAGGCATATACGTATATATATATATACGCATATTCACACATATATACATATAGATGTATAAATACACAACTATAAATATTTATGTGTTAATACGCATATATATGTATATATGTATGCATATTTGTATCTATCTATATATCTATATATACTATGCTTATATACATACG
This sequence comes from Octopus sinensis, assembly GCF_006345805.1. Taxonomy (NCBI): domain Eukaryota; kingdom Metazoa; phylum Mollusca; class Cephalopoda; order Octopoda; family Octopodidae; genus Octopus; species Octopus sinensis. Next base: position 68,377,744 of record NC_043005.1, read on the forward strand.
TGTGTATGTGTGATTATGCATATTTGTATCTATCTATATATCTATATATACTATGCTTATATACATACGTGTATATGTGTGATCATGCATACATAATTTTCTAATATATTTTAAGAAATACGTTGCAAGAATTCCAATATACGAATATATTTAGTGAACGTTTTATATTGCATGTTATGAACTGACATCAATTATATTGACTTAAAATACACATAAATTGAAATAAGTGTACCAAAACATCACCATACTACTACTACTACTACTACTACTAGTAGTAGTAGTAGTAGTAGTAACTGAATGTGGGAAAACTCCCAAAAACATTATTCACTTCAGTAATTTGAAATATGATTGAAAGTCCAACTGTTTTACTGAACAAACATACAATGTTTCCCATTAATTAATGTTGCTGAAACGTCCTGTCTTGGTAACTTGTCAATAAAAGAATAAAAGTTAACTCCACATAACCGTCTAACTAAACTTTACTTACTTTGTCAGTCAAATTATATGTGTGTGTTTGTACGCAAATATATATATATATACTTCGAAGCGTTCCTGTCACAATCTGAACCTGATGAATGCTTAAATGCAAGAAAGTATACTAGTTCAGTGAGAATAGACATTTAATATTAAATTTTCAATATTTCATTTGTTCAGTAAGACAATCAATACTTCAATTCATTTCTTTCTTGCTATTATTCTATATCCTATATTAATATTATAAGAATATAAATAAAACATAAAAACAGAGTTGGAATTCCTTTGAGCAATATATTCTTCTATACACAATGATACAAACCCCATTTGTATATATATATATATATATATATATATATATATATATAAGGAATATTATGAGCATTTATAGAACACAGTCCTATATCAACTCAACAAACAATTAAAGATGGAGAAGAGAAAATGTTAAAAGTTTGATAACATCTTAATCCATGCATACGAATCTTTATTAGAAATCTAACTATAGAGCTCCCAAAGTAAAATTGTTCTAATTGAACTCACCCTTTTTCTCTCTCTCTCTCTTTCTCTCTCTCTCTCTCTCTCATACATCTATATATATATAGCAAATTGATTGATCTGCGTAAAAAGGTCAACAGGAAGAGTACTCCAGTATTCCATCTAATGAGAATCCATTATTAATGTATGCGTTTCACTCTACATGTATTAAACGCGCTACTAATAGTTTTACGTAGATTACAGGTACGTTCATCAGGCACCGATTATTTTATGAAAGTAAGAAGTTTAAATAGAGGACTTGGTGAGAAGCGATGCTAAAGAAAACCATATTTAATGGAAGATTCCACTACAGTTCAGCTAACAAACTGAACCGATGCAGAGCGTTCAGATGAATTTAAATTGAACAAACTTAAAACAATTATGTAAAATGTTAAAGTTATAAATTATAAAAATTATAAAAATTTAATTAGATTATAAATGTGTCAATATATAAAATATGAAAATATATATAGATAATTGAAAGGCTATACAAATATATACAAATACACAAGCTATATACAATACATAAATTATACAAGTGCATAAAAATATAAGGCGTACATAAATTGCATAAAATAATAAGTGGGAAAACTCTATGGTCTGTTATAAATGTTTACAATTGTACTATATAAAAATAAAAATTACAAAAGGAAAAAAAAATGGAAAAAATATAATATAAATATAAATAGGAGGAGACTCCATTTAGTCATGAATGACGATTGGGTTGCATCTAGAAAGTTATCCTCCGAGGCACAAGTCAAGGCAAGATTGTTTGTGGAAGGCCAGCAGTCGTCCATGCATACCAGCCTCCCCCTCCACACCACTGATGTTATCTAAGGGAAAGGTAAAGTCTGATGGAGCTTGGCACCAGCGACGTCACAACTCATTTCTAGAGCTAAGTCAACTAGAGCAACGTGAAATAATGTGTCTTGCTCAAGAATACCACACACAGCCCGGTCCGGGAATCGAACTCACATCCTGACGATCGTAAGCTCTACGCTCTAACCACTAAGCCATGCGCTTTCTCAATGTAAATATATATTTCTTTACTACCCACAAGGGGCTAAACATAGAGGGGACAAACAAGGGGCTAAACATAGAGGGGAGAAACAAGGGGATTAAGCCGATTACATCGACCCCAGTGCGTAACTGGTACTTTATTTATCGACCCCGAAATGATGAAAAGCAAAGTTGACCTCGGCGGAATTTGAACTCAGAACGTAACGGCAGACGAAAACCGCAAAGCATTTCCCCCGGCGTGCTAACGTTTCTGCCAGCTCGCCGCCTTTCACAATGTAAATATAAATATTAGATATAAATCGACACAATGAAAGAAGAAACTATATCTATTATTCTTAGAAGGTAGAAAAAATAACCAATCAATCGGGATTCGGTGGAATATTCCAATTTTTTAAGATATATTTAGGCATGTGCTTACATCCACTAAAAATCTTTGACCTCGAGTTCAATATCGAGTTTGGAATCTCAGATCTAAATAAAATCTGCGCCCTTTCGGCCAAGGAAAGCATACATCTATTAGATCCATTGGTGTATGGTTTAGACTTTACTATTATTCTCCAGTTGATCACTTATGGTAAATTTTTCTCTTTTATGGCCCAAAGGTAGCTCGCCAACTTTGTGTTTTTGCGTTTCTCACAGTGGGGGAGCAATACCATATCGTTAGCGTAGCATTAAAAAAAATTCCTTCATATAATCCGATGTATGTTCTTTTATCGGTTGTGTTACTGTTATTAAGGGTTGCCGAGACCTCTGCTCCGTATATAATGAACTTCGTCAGGCAATGCTGGCCCAGCGGACAGTCCTAAGAGCTTGAGGGCGCATCGGTGGGAAACCGAAGTCACTAGACAGACTTTCAGTTTCAGTTTCAATAAAAATACTGCATTCTCATTCGTCATGCATAAACCAGCGTGAATATCTTTTATTTGTTTCAGTCATTAGACTGCCACCATATTGGACTACCATCTTGAAGAACTATTAGTCGAATTAATGGACATCAGTAGTTTTTTTTTAATCCAGAAACGATCTGCGTAGCCGAAACGTTAAGGTTCGGGGACATAAACGCACAAACACCGGTTGCAGTGGTGGGAGACAAACACAGACACAAAGAAACACAAACACAAAGAAATACAAACACATACATACATAAACAAACATACACACACACATACACACGTGATAGGGTTCTTTCAGTTTCTGTTTGCCAAATCCACTTACAAAAACTTGGGCGGCTTGAGGCTATAGAAGACACTACAGTTTCCAGCTCATCATTATACACGTAGGTATCAGGTTTACCACTGTGCTCATTTCCAAGAGCAAAGGTACCAGACAGGAACTTCTCAAACCATCGACGTAGTGTGCGCTCATTCGTCACATCTGCAACAAACACCTCATTGATGTTTCGAGGTGGTTGGAATGCATTAGTTTCACGGCAGAACTCATATAGATAAACAACACGAATTTTTTATCTGTTCATGGGTTCACAAAAATTGCTTTACAAAGAGAAAATTCACAATATAATCAGATACCATGAATTGCATTTCGAAAAGTGATGATGTAATCCTTCAATATTGTAAAACAAAGAATTTTCAGGATAAAACATTAGAGTTAACGATTGTCATACTTAGTGCAGAAGAAAATCGGACATTTTATTCTTAATGACCTGATACATACATACATACATACATACATACATACATACACACATACACACATACACACACACATACACAAACACACACACACACATATATATATATATATATATGTATATGTATACACACACATATACATACATATATACATACATACATACATAAATGCATATATATATTTGTGTGTGTGTGTGAGTGTGTGTGCGCGTACTTGTGTGTGTGTAAGTCTAACTGTATATGTTACTATCTATCTCATTTCCTTCTCTGTCAATCTGTCTCTGTATATGAAAGTATACAAAATAACGAAGAATGGTAAGCAGACCATCTTTAAAAGTTATTTAATTGAAATCATTTTTTGAATATTAATTCCAACACGTCAAATTTTGCTGTGTAATAGTTTGTGAATCGTCGATTTATATTAATTTAATTGTAGACATAGTAATTTAATTGTAGACTTAGTAAACGTAATTAATTGCTCAAATGTAAATTACTACTACTACTACTACTACTACTACTACTACTACTACTAATAATAATAATAATAATTATGAAAAAAATAATAGCTATCAGGATGGAAGGGGGATATGATAGGAATAAGTGATGGGATATCTTGAACGTTTGTATCAATAATAGTAATATTAAGAAAAATCATGGGTCTTTTGAAGCTGGTGTTAGGGGTGGTGGTAACTGATCCCATACCGAAAACCTATGAAATGAGTGACCTAGACGGTGAATTTCACGAGACACCAAATATATTAAACTATAATACAGATAATATTTATGGGGCAACACCTAGCTGCTCTCAGAACAGTAAATAATACTTCTGCCAATAATAATCATAATGTTACGGATAACCCCTACCCTAAACAAACGTTTTTGTAATTTTAGAAACGATAACCAATGTCCACGTGAGAAATTAAGCCTCAGAAATAATAAATACAATGACGAAATAAATTTTTAATTTATATAAATAAGGATAAGATCGTTAATTTCAATTAAATATCGATCATATCAAGTGTCCAGCATGGAAATAAAAACCTTCAAAGGTAATAATTATTATTAAAATTATAACTTAGCATATCTACGAGATACCGCCATGCTGAAAATAGCAGCCAAAATCTGACTCTGAAACCACATTAAATGTTCATGCAGCACAAGGAGAGAAGACAAAAAGACAAAATAAAACTAGCAGAAAATTACTGGATAATTCCAGATTCCGGATTACTGACTTTGCATTAAGAAAATGCTTTGCCTCCTATAAATTTTAAATTTATTTCGTCATTGTATTTACTGCGGTGATGTTTTAAACATATCGCACGAGGGGTTACGAAGCGGGCAATTTAAACTGGTCGTGTTGCATACGTGCATATATATGTATATATATGTTCGTATATGTAAGTATTCGTATGTTGTATGTATATATATGTGTATTTATGTTACTTTCTGCGTATATCCCACCTATGAGACAAATCATTTCTTAATGCAAAGTCAGAAATCCGGGATCTGGAATTATCCAGTAATTTTTTGCTAGTTTTATTTTGTCTTTTTGTCTTCTCTCCTTGTGCTGTATGAACATTTAATGTGGTTTCAGAGTCAGATTTTGGCTGCTATTTTCAGCATGTCGGTATCTCGTAGATATCCTAACTTATAATTTAGTATATATTTAGTATATTTAGTACAGTAACACCTCACGGTATTACGCATTGTTAAGCTGTTTTCTGCTCTACAAACTTTAAAAGGAGTAAATAATCATTTTTCTTCTTTTACAAATGAGAAAAGAAATGAATTGTATGACTGTAAGCTCATTTTGACTTTAATAGATAAAGTACTAAATATAATATTAAATTGTCAATTATAAGTCTTGCTTTGCCCTGTACTAGTGGCAATCATAAATGTGATCTTTGCCTTGAAGAGATACTCCACATCATTATCTCTAAATACGTTATTAAACTATGGAAATGAACCAACGATAAAATGTTTGCATTCATATAGCAAAACATTTAGATACTTTGCGAATAAGTAGTTTTAGTACGAATTTACTTAGATAGGAGGAATACGTAACCCTAGTCAAATATTTTCAGATTGATTTAATATAGGTTTAGCTAAATGACACTAATTCTACAATTTTCAAACCATTGAGATGACCTTTCGATTATTGTTTTTTTTTATAGTAATATACATTATTCTCTTAGATATTGATTTTATTCAATTATTACGGATATGTTCCGTTGCCCTATGACAGCAATATTAGATTAATTAAATGTCTCTTTATTGTGGCTTTTAAATCTGCTCGTTCGCTTTATGCAATTTTTAGCATGAACGGTGTTGTGTAGACGCTCCCAGACAATAAGTAGGCTAGTCCAATACGTATCGATAGTGGACGTGATGGGGAAGCGTCGCGTAGATCGATTACAAGTATATCATTGTTTGATCCCGGTTAGACGTAAGTCACATTGTTGATCAATTATTGAAGATCTCCCGCAAGGGTGAACCTATTGTTTAAACTTTACTGCTGAATTTTTTGAATTGTTGGTTACTGTGTTGTGTAATTGTTTTCTTCCCCATTTATGGGTGAAATAGTGAAAAAAGGAAGGATGGAAAGCGAATAATTCCCAGCCGGCAGCTATGCTGCAACCACTGGACTAAGTTTAACTGCAGACGCGCTGCAGGTTCTAGAAGTGAAGATGGAGGAAAAGAAGCTAAAAGAATTTAATAGACTGATTGAGAAAGAGGGAGCCAGTTTAAGGTTGACTCCGCCACAAGAAGTGACAGCGAGCGTAACTAAGAGGAGATTAGTATATAGAACGCTGTCCACGACAACGAACAGATTTGAAATAGCTAATGTGGAAATGGAATAGAAGAGGAAACATTGGAAATAATTGAAATTAAGGTAAAACCAAGGAAAATGAAGGAATGTGAGAGGTTGCTGGAGAAAAAGGGAGATATGTTAAAGTTAATTACGCCTGCAGAACTGACAAGCAAAGTTACAAAACGAACAGTTATATTTAAAAAGATGAAAATAGCAACGAGAAAGATAGAGATTGCAACAGTGGAGGAAATTGAAGAGTGTTTGAAAAGCATAAAAAAACTGAGGACATTTATAACAAGAGGAAGGAGGTATGCCACCGTGGAGGTGCGTTTTGCGAGAGCGGAAGGTGCAATTAAGCACGCAACGGAGGCAATAAGATCGGAGGAGTGGGTGCTTTTGCCTTCGTACTGTGGCAAACGTGTGGCCAGAGTGCGAGTAGGCAAAATACACCCAGAACTAAATGAAACATGGCTGACGACAGCCATAATGTTCAACATGAAAGATGAGGCCAATATACTGAAGGCCACAGGGACATATAGAATCAACTACTGGGGATATGAATCGAGCTCACTATCCAGGCAGCAACAGAAGACTTAAATCGGATTGCTGAGGAGATAGTGCTGCCAGATGACTTGAGATTGAGAGTGGTGGTGAGGGCAGGCCGCCCGTATGTTTTGCATGTGGGGGAGAAAGGCCAGATGTAGGCGAGGTGCCCACAGAGAACAGACGAAGCAGAAAAGTATGAACCAGGTAGTACAGGTAGAGATGGAGGAATAAACAGTGGAGGAGTGATTCATGGTGGTGGAAAGAAAAAGAAGTGGAAGTGTAAGCTCGTAGCCAATGAAGCAGAAAAAGACGAAAGAAGAGGTGGAAATGAAAGCTGCGACCAGAAGGAAGGAAAAAAACGGGGTGGGGCGGAGAAAGAAAGTGAAAAAGTAATTGGAAAAGTGTGCACGAATGAGTTACAGAAGGAGGAAACAGTGTTGAAGACGCCGGTTATCCCATGGGAAGAGAAAGATTCAGGAGTGCAACTGTACGAGGGTGAAATGAAGAAATTGTTCAGAGCGGTGATGGAAAAGGAAAAGGTACCAGAAGTGAAAGTAGAAAAGAGAAGACCAAGAAGAGGTAAAAATAAATGGAATTTCGTAACATATGCAAAAAACAAAGAGGCGGAAAGAAAAATGTTAAAATTTAAGCATATCATAAGAGTGAGGTTACCCACGGATATGTATTCGGAAAATGTGAAGGCCATTGTGGTCGACAAAGACACATACAAAAGACTGAGAAACATGTGGGGAGACAAGATTGACCCGCCCGGAGCGTTGGTGGATTTCGACGAACTGCCACCCGTAGTTGAACTAAGAGACTTGGAGCCTTTTATGAGGTATTAAAAGGTAAAAGAAAAAGAGTAAGTAAAATTGTTTTATTGAAGGGGAAAAAAAGGAAAAAGTGTTTCATGTAAAAAATAAGCAAAAAAAAAGATGATTAAGAAAAAACAATAGAAAAATAGAACGATTGTAAATAGTGTGTATAAACGTTCAAATGTGTTGTGGCCGTCTGTGTTGTGGCTGTGGTGCCAAATAAAGAAATAAGTGTTCAGAGACCGTTATTTGGGTGTTTATTACTGTTCGAATTGTTGATATTGTGAATTGTTATTTTTCCCATTGAGGGGAATATGGAAAAAGCGCCGGCGGGTGGCCGCAGCTATGCGGCCGAAACTGAAATGCAATAGAAGAGGGAACGTTGGAAATAATTGAAATTAAGGTAGAACCAAGGAAAATGAAGGAATGTGAGAGGTTACTGGAGAAAGAGGGAGATACATTGAAGTTAACGCCACCTGCATAACTGTTGAAAGAAAAAAAAAGGAAAAAGTGTTTCATGTAAAAAATAAGCAAAAAAAAGATGATTAAGAAAAAACAATAGAAAAATAGAACGATTGTAAATAGTGTGTATAAACGTTCAAATGTGTTGTGGCCGTCTGTGTTGTGGCCGTGGTGCCAAATAAAGAAATAAGTGTTCAGAGACCGTTATTTGGGTGTTTATTACTGTTCGAATTGTTGATATTGTGAATTGTTATTTTTCCCATTGAGGGGAATATGGAAAAAGCGCCGGCGGGTGGCCGCAGCTATGCGGCCGAAACTGAAATGCAATAGAAGAGGGAACGTTGGAAATAATTGAAATTAAGGTAGAACCAAGGAAAATGAAGGAATGTGAGAGGTTACTGGAGAAAGAGGGAGATACATTGAAGTTAACGCCACCTGCATAACTGTTGAAAGAAAAAAAAAGGAAAAAGTGTTTCATGTACAAAAAAAAGAGAAAACAAAAATGATTAAAAAAGGCATTAAAAAAATAGAACGATTGTAAATAGTGTGTATAAACGTTCAAATGGTACTGAATGAGAATGGGGCCCATGCAGCCATTTCATTATTTTCATTTTTATATAATATTTCATTCTCATTCGTTTCATGTTTTATCTCCTCATTGTGGTGTTGTGTCCGTCCTTGTAGTGTCCCCCTCTGCGTTGTGGCGGTAACGCGAATTTAAGAAATAAGCGTCGCGCAGATTTTTTAGTTGAGTTGTTGATTTGGTTGGACAATGGCGTTGTTGTTGCGAGCTGTGAGTTATTTTACTCTGAATTTTTGAAACTGTTATATTGTTGGAATTTTGTTAATCATTATTGTATTTGTTTCTTTCTTCCCCATTTTTGTGTGAAGATATGGAAGCTGGCAGTTACGCTGCGGTAGCAGGCAAAAGCCTGTCGGCCGACATACTGCAAGTGAAAGAAGTGAAGTGAGAAGGCAAAAATTTTTTAAAGTTTAATGGACTGTTTGAGAAGGAGGGGAATTGCCTTCGGTTAACGCCACCTGTTGAATTTTTGCAAGAAGCCGAAAAAAAATTATAGTTTATCATACGTTGAACCTAAACGTGTGGAAGTAGCAGAGATTGAAGCCACTAAAGATTGTATGCGGGAAGTCAAAGGAGTGACGACATTCTACGTCAAAGGAAGGAAATATGGCACAGTGGAAGTGCGATTCGTGAACGAAGAAGTAAAAATGGTACTCCACTGCGCCTTTGAGAACGGCCAAGTGGGCATTCTTGCCATCCTATTGCGGAAAACGAGTCGCAAGAGTCAGCATAGGGAGAGTGTCCCCGGAAATAGACGAGGCATGGGTAGTGGCAGCTATCCTCTATAACTGTGAAAAGGAAGCAGAAGTAACTAAGGTGGAAAAGTCTAATGAGATAAATTAATAGGACTATGGACTAGAAGTGGTGGTCCATATAACCCTACCAGACTTGCATAAAATAGTAGAGGAGCTGGTGCTACCCGATGAGACCCGATTGAGAATTGTGGTGGAGGGGAGAACTCCTATATGTTATAATTGTAGAAGTAGAGGACACATGCAAGCGAAATGTCCCCATAAGCAGGAGGAATTGGAGAAAAATCAGGCAGAGATGGCAATGGCAGTGGTGGAGGATGAAAAGAAGGTAGAATAAACAGTGGCAAACAAGAAAAGGACAAGTGCGGAGTCACCGCCAAAAAGCTCGAAACAAAAAAAGAGAAATGCGGCGAAAACACAAGAGAAAGAGGAAGAGTGTGTAATTCGAACCCTGGAACCGAAACCGACAACAAGTAGGAGTCAAGAAGAGAGATATGAGAGGTGGAGGAAGAGGATAAGAGAAATATATCGCAAACGAGGCAGCCGAGAGGACAGAGTTTAAGAATGACGATGATTTATAAGAATGTGGAGATTGAAAAAGGATTGCGAAAGTAGAAAAAAATTAACAAGAGTAAAAATTGGACGAAGACTTATTTCACAGGTTCGAGAAAGCAGCACTATTAGAGGAAGATAGAGCATATATATTACTAAGGAAGTAAAACTAACAAGACTGTTTTTCCAGTATGACACATTACCGAACGTGGTTTTGTTCGACAATTTGTTGGAATACATGCGGGATATGTAAAACTGTATAAAAAGACTGATTAAATCTGGATTACTCGGAACAGGAAAATGGAATTGCCTGCTTTGTTGGGTAAACCATTTCATTTTCATTATATTCATTTTTCATATTTGAATACGTCTTTTTATGGACCCCACATTTTGTGTTGTCTGTCCTTGTGATATCCTCTCTATTTCGAGGCTTTATGGCTATAATAAAGAGAAAAAACGTCATGTAGAGCGTACCGGAGCCCTCCGTACACTAGACGTCGAGCTCTGTTGGGTCGAGTCGTCGGGAATGATTTTGGTAGTTGAGTAGAGGTACGCTATTGGGAAGGTCCACCATCCGAACGTGTGATATAACAAACGGTCAGTGATACTAATTCATATTGACCTAAATAAGGTTACTCTTACTATAAATAACATTATAACAATGTTGTATTTTAGTGTCCATTCTGACTTTACGTATAGCTACAAATCTGAGCATTGAAGAGTCCGCTATCCAAGCGATGACATATGTTGATGATAGGCGAGTCTGGTGGGATTTCATTGAACATGGCGGCCATGTACAAAGAGAAACAGATTGGTTCCAAGACACATTCTTGCTTGAGACACCCATTGATGGGAAACGGGTCAGTGGGGGCATTTCGATAGCATACCCTACCCACCATGCCTTCGTGACGGGAGCGGATAAGGTAATGAAGTCCTCTGGTCATCCAAACCGAGCAAGTACGGCTCACACTGCAGGACGGGGACCATATCAAAGGCTTTCTTTATATCCCAGAAGATGGACATTACAGGATGTTGTTCTTCTTGGCACATCTCCTAGGAGTTGACGGATACAAAATATCATTTCGATTGTGCCTCAAGAGGGATAACGTCTTCCGCGAAGATGACGAGGCGAGTAGGATACAGGCGAAGATCCTACTTGCAATACTCGGGAGTGAGACACCCCGATTGTAGTTACAATCCACTCGGTCTCCCTTCTTCTAGATGATGATGATAGCTGCATCGCCTAAATCGTTCTGGAGGGTCTTGCTTTTCTAGATATTGAGGATAAGGAGCATTAGATGATTTCTCAGCTCAAGACCTCCGTGCGTGAAAAACTCAAACAGGATGTTATCTGGCCCTGGAGCTTTGCTCAGCTTCATGCACTCGAATGCCTTGTTGAACTAATGGAGCAAGGGTGGCAAGAACACCCAATCGCGGATGGGGAACTGTGGAGTGTTTTAGAGGAGATCGTCACGAGTGCATGAGTGGTCGTTAAGTAGGCTCCCGATATGGAACTTCCAACGACCGAGGGTTCTCTGAGTGTCGGTTATCTTAAAGCCAGCCTACCTATTGATGGGTTTGTGGGGCCAAAGATCTCCTTGGTTGTGGCATAAAAGCGGTGCAAGTCTTGTTGGTCGCATAGTTTTGCTGGAGAAGAAAGGATCGTCTTGAACATTTTCGAACCGCACCGACAGTCCTGTGCGAGTTCTGCCAACGACGCTTTCACCACCGACTTGGACACCAAAGTCACATTCGGCACAAACATCAGCCGAGGGGACTGAATAGAAGCTGACGAACACAGTGCTCGGATACGAGCTGGAACCAGCAATGTGTGTATGTATGTATCTACGTACGTAAATGTAAATTAGCCTAGTCTGCCTGATTGGTTATTAACAGTGGTCAAGCAAAATTCAAACAGCTTCGCTTTGGTGCCTACCAGAGCCTATCAAAAGAAGTGATGATTCGATTTTCCAAATGCTACAGGGTATGAATTCTATGTAGCATAGAATCATATCCATCTCATTCTTTCAACAAAATGTGAGACAGAAAACTTGCGATGTAGTCAATTTTGCAAGGAGCTTAAAACCATATGCTTCTATAGAATAGTTATGCATAACATTTTAAATTACATGGTATGTACAGGGTATTCCAGAATTAACTATTTCAGTGAAATAGGATAATTTAAAAAAAACTTACTCTTATTTATGTTTGTCATGTTTAATGTGTATTAAAATTGTATACACTCTTGAATTTGTTTATAATTTTTATGGTTTTTTTTAAATAATTTTATTTTCGTTCCTATCGGATTCTACTTGTCTTTCCACGAAAGCTGATTTCATTTTGACTCCAGGTAATTTTCTCCACCTCCATCCCCAGGATGGAGCAATAGCGTAACTGAACTTAAGAAACTTCTGATGTGCTTCAAAACGCATTTCGGAAAGTTATGAATAGATTTGAAATTTTCAGGGTTAAAGTTTTGACGTAAGGTTTATAAATCTATTTGTTTTGGGATTATAATTAAGAAACAAAAATTCTGTCAGTTTAAAAAATTTCTCCCGATTGCATTGAAACGAAGAGTTAATTCAGGAGCACCCTGTATACAATAATATATATTATGATTTAAAATATTTTCATAGAACTGCGTTGAGTAGTACAGTAAAAATTATTCAATGAATACACATTGATAACGTGTGTAGTGTTTTGTAATTAACGAAAAAATGTGTCTTAGGTTGTGTACATGATGGAATACGTTAATTCTTCAAGATGTTCTTTCTCTGATGAAGTATTCGGAAGATTAGAAACTAATCTGACCAGCCTCATATTTCATGCCTCCGTTTTGATAAAATATTTGGCGCAAACACATCGTTTATTTTTCATGGCAAAAATAAAAATGTATATTCACAGGAAAAAATACACTTTTCATTACATTTTATACACACTCGCACACATATACATATATGCACATACTCACAATACATTCAGGTATTTATGCATATATATGCAAACGTGTATATGTATATTTACACGTACATATATATACTATATACATATATGTATATATATTAATATATTAACATATAGTATATAACATGTTATATATATATATATATATATATATATATATATATATATATATATACACTGATATAAATATGTATAAATATATGTATGAGTAAAACATGTGTTGGATACGAAATAATATAACCAAATCAATGTTCTGTAATAAAATTCTTCCCAGATTCATCTGAATGCTTCCGTCATATTCACATTGACATAATGAAAACAAATTTATATTAATAATTCTACATTTTATTATCGCCTTGTTCGTTGTTCCTTGTTGTTCACTACAGTTATAGTTTGGCATCATTATAGGTTTGATAGATTAGGTTTCTGTTATGATTAACTTTGACAGCAGAGAAAGCAACAATCTCATTAATAAAGTTAATAAATTGCAACTTTTTTTATTTATCTCCCTTGGTTTCGTTGTATCCTGTTTTACTGATATGTTTCCTTTCATAAATTTATTCTATAAGTTTTATACTTTTTCTTTACTACTCATGTCCCTCTAAATATAACTTATATAAGATTTATTAGTGAGGTAATATATACATACATGTGTGTGTGTGAGTGTGTGTATATAAATAAAATATATACATACATACACACACATATAATGTGTATATGTATAGCTTTGTTGGTGTAAATAGGAAAATAGAACTGAAAACATGTGTATCTACACGATTTTTTATTATTAATAATCAGCAGAAGATACAGAGTGATTCAAGGGCCGAGGGTTTCATGCGTTGGCGCTTATCAAACTAGTTTCCAATCTAGGGGGCCTGCTTTTATATAAAGGTGATAATGAAATATACCTGGATTTTTCTGAAACGAATGTATGCATTTATGCATAAGTGTGCAGGAATATATGAATGCTTGCAAGTATTTGTGAGTTAATAGGTAATAATGCAAACATCATTCTAAACACACGCATTTGTATATGTGTATGACTATCTATATGCGAATGCACATCATGCAACATACACATTAAAAATCGTGCGTACATGAATGTGAATGCATAAACATATTCTTTTATTCTTTTATTCATTTAATTGCTTCAGTCATTTGACTGCGGCCATGCAGGAGTACCGCGTTTAGTCGGACAAATCGACACCAGGATTTATACTTTGTAAGCCCAGTACTTATTGTATCGGAGTCTTTTGCTGAACCGCTTAGTCACTGTGACATAAATACACCAATATCTGTTGCCAAGCGATAGTGGGTGGGGTGGGGGCAAAGACACAAATGCATACATACATACATTCTTACAAACATACATACACACATACTTACATGCATACGAACATATATGTTCGTATGCCACTCCTGCGCATATAAATAATATAGGTGCATATGTATGTATATAAATTATATATGGAAATGTGTGTGTGTTTGCATATATATATATATATATATACACAAGCTAATGTAATGTTGCATGGATACTCGTGTTGTTTTTAAACATGAGTGCATCTGTGTATATGCAACGATACGTACGCATATATGTATGTACATCTATACCTATACCTATTTATTTCCACGTTCACGTGCATATGTAGAAATTCATAATCATGCTTTATGTGCGTCGTATGCATGCCTAAATTTAAGTGCATCGTGTGTGTATGTTCACATATGTGTATGTGCGTCTGTCTATGTATATGTCTATATATATGTATCGGTATGTAATTGAGTATAGATATGTGCATGTATATATATGTGTATGTGTAAGTATGTATGTCTAATATTATGTCTATATATAAGTGTGTGCACACGTACGCATTCTGATCAATAAGTATCCGGAGTGTTGCCATAGTAACGAAGCTAAAGCACGCAGAGTAAAGCCACAGCCAAAGACTGACCTCGAGTTTCGCTTTGCATGCGAACTAAGTTTTAATGTTCTAGCTCACTTCCGCTGTTTACAGCAATGCTTGGAAGGAAGATGTGTAGCATGTGATTTGGCCATTACAAAGTTGTCATAGTGATACCTGCTCAAAGGCCTGTGCAAAGTTGCAGAAAGTGTCTGCAGAATATATATGAGCCGCACAGAATTATACGAGTGATTTAGACGTTTCCAAGACGGTCGATAAAATGTCGATATTGATTAACGTTCTGAGAGACTCGTAATCAGCAGAACTGAGAGAGACATCTCAGTTGTGCGTGCAGTTGTGAGGGGAAATCGTCGAATCCCCATACGTGAGTTATTAGAGGATGTGCAGATTAGTTACGGTTCAGTTCAATCCATTATCACTGTTTCTGCACGTCTCTTCGTGTCGATAAACCAAAGACCTGGTGACGACCAGCTTGATCAAATCTCATTCAGAAATGAGTTGAGAAGAAACTTCCTTGAAATGTTGTCGGTGATGGTAAATGTCTATATAAGCCTCAGGTGTGTATTGCTATCCTTACAGCTGTGCCCTTCTGCATCGAAATTTGATAACACCAGAATGTATGCACGTCCACTTCACAGAAAAGGGGATGGTTAATTGGTGAGACGATTAACCTCAGCCAATACCCACTAATGTGGAAACGCGTGGTTTAGTGGTTAGGGTGTTAGCATCATGATCGTAAGATTGTGGTTTCGATTCCTGGACCGGTCGGCACGTTGTGTTCTTGAGCAAACCACTTCATTTCCCGTTGCTCCAGTCCAATCAGCTGGCAAAAACGCGTAACGCTGCGACGGACTGGCGTCCCATCCAGCTGGGGAACACATACGCCATTGAAACCTGGAAACCGGGCCCATGAATCTGGCTAGGATTTAAAAGGGAGCATTTATTACTTATTTAATACCCACTAATATTGTTTCTGGATGCTATAACTTATGATACACCGAATGTTTATCTATAAGACCAGGCTAGAAGAGATGATAAAGCAACAGACAAAAGCTATGCCGTGTTTATTTAAGTACCCTTACGTTCAGACGTAACCGTAACACAAATCTGTCAAGGAAAAACAATGTGTGATAGCTTCCAGTATATCAACACCTCTCACCTTGCTAAGTAAAGTCACGCACTGTCTTCTCTCAATAATTCAGACATCATACTCGAGTCAAGTGATCGACGATGATATGATTGTGTATTGTAAGTATATTTTAAGAGATAAGCGACAAAGGAAATCATTCGAGACTCAGTACAAAAGACATCAATTCAAATAAAGTAGAGAGGTTATATTCAATGAGGGAGATGAATGAAATAACAAAGCAATGAAAAACTCAAAAGAAAGCTGATTTAATAAAAAAAAAAAAGAAATGTCGAAGCCTTGTCAGATATTTGACAGGTTTTAAGATTTCCCCAAATATACTGTATATCTCCAGATACTTATTTTGATTTAATTCCTTTTCCTGCAGTTTTTCCTATATTTCTATCACACGCTATCACACGCACACTCACACACATACACACACAGTCACACATACACACACATTCACACACAGTCACACATACACACACAGTCACACATACACACGCGTATGTATACCGATTTATACATATATATATATATATATATATATATATATATATTACATATAAATTTTGTGTGTACAAATATATATATACACACAAATATACATACATACATATATATATATACATACATACATATATATATATATATATATATATACATACAAATATACATATAGTGTGCGTGTGTATATATGTACATTATATATATATATATATATACACACACACACATATGTATTCATATGTTCACACTCATATATATGTCCACACACATATATACATAGGTGTTGATAAAAGCGATAAGATTTACCTCAGAGAAATTAAAGAGAAAATTAGAAACGTACACAAGATACCAGTCAGGCTGATATTATATGCTGATCAGAATGACAGAAATGAGATAATAGGCATAAATATACTAGCTATCTCAGTTATAAACTACTGTTCAAACGTAAAGAGAATAGCAGAGACGTGCAAAAATAATAGACGTACTTAAAAAGAATTTATTAACCAAATTACAAAGCTAACATACTGAAATTGATAAAGATACAGTATACCCACCATGTCTGGTACAAATAAATAAGCACTCTAAATAACCACTATTTGATTAGAAATATATTTTGAAGGAAGCCATGAAAAAGTGATAATTGTAAATAATGACGCATGAGCAAAAATGTTTTCTGTCTTTGGGTGAAAACATAAAGTACAAGCCGGAAGACATCTACATAGAAGAAAACGATTCAGATAGCAAGAAAATATAGATACGGTTGAAAACAAAAGAAATATCAAAACAGAATCCGAAAACGTCGTAAACAAAAATGGAATGAAAAACTGTTCGATGGTTAATATCCCACAAGATTTGTCAAAGAGACTATAAAACAGGGAGGTAGCCAACAAGAGTTCAAGAGTAAAGAGAGATTTTAACCGCACTGTTTCAATGCTCAGTCACAAATGATTACAAAAGGAAAGTAAAGAACAACATGCCGACATCACATGCAAGTTAAGTGACTCTGACAAATACGCCTAAATAAAACTGCAAGAGGATATGGAATGAAAATAAGTGTTAAGAGAAATAAAATAATCACACACACACACACACACCACACACACACACACACACACACACACTCTCACACACACACACACACACACTCACACACACACACACACACACATACACACACACACACACACACACACACACACACACACAGGGAATAAACTCACTGAAAATAAGTTATTTTATCGACCTAAAAATAACGAGCGGTATTTATTTTAGCGACCGTGAAGTGATTAATGGCAAAGTTAACTTCAGCGAGGTGTGAACGCAGAACATCAAAAACCAAAAGAAATGTCGTTATGCATTTTGTCTGACGTGATAACGATTCTGCCATCTCACCAGCTTTGGGGACGATAAAATAGTGGGAGAAAAAAATAGGGAGAGAGTCTCCTCCCCCCCCCATAAAAAAGAAAAATTATAAAATGATTGCGAAATTGATATCAAGGGAAGATATCGCATTAAGACCATGAATACTATACTTCGATTACGCCAGCTCTGAGAGAGTCTACTCCTGCTTTTTTTCAACGTCAAGAACAAAAGTATATGAAATGGATGTAAGAATCGAGAAGCTGCTCAGAGTAATACTGACAAGTTCTATTTGCTAAGGAGAAGAAATAGGTGTTTGTTCAATGGAAATCTATTCTGTGTACTATGAGAAAACCTGTTAAATTTGGTTAAAAATATCTATGAATTTACTGAAACATCAAACGATTTCAACGATAGAAACTACGATGGCGAGAAATGAACAGCAAAAGGAACCAATAAATGGTAATTTTACGCAGCAGAAAGAGGTGTTTGGATGTGGAGAAATCTGGTGGCAGTTGAGAGATGGAAACTCGAACTGAATCCCTAATTATAGCCTCTCATGAACAAGATACAAATAATTTGATAAAAATCAGGTAATATATTTCCAACAGTTGGTAAAAGAGTATCTTGGGATGTTAGCCACATTTGCATATACGAAAGGACGGAAAGCTGGTATGAACCCCAGATAGATTCACAAAGAAAATGTCCAAGTCAACAAATCGCTATCCTCCAGGCCATACTTGATAAAGAATGTAACGTAACCTTCTACAGAAGCAGAGAGCGCTGAAAACAAAACCTTACCTGGGATTACTAGCTTCCTTCGAATAAAAACAAAAAGAACTGAGACCCAATGAACATTTACATTGGAGTTTTACGTTCTCTTTACACACAAATGTTATATCCTATACACATGGATACTATAAAAGGGACAAAAGAGCTTTAGAGATAAGCACAAACGAGGTAAGAAAAATATGTACTTAAGCTCATTAGAGACGTAGTAAGAAAAATAAGAATCCGGTGAGGATATGGAGATTCATAATATAATCAATAAAAAAAGTAACTCAGAAAAGATAATTCTAATAACGAAAGAAAACCTGGATCACAGGCAACAAAGATGAGCTGCCATAAATCATAGAAAACATCACAACAGAAACCAACCATCACATATAAATCACATAAAATTCTAAAAACGAGGGAAACAACACATGGATACAACAGCACGTACAATAAAAAAGCATTCAAAGTATAGGAAAAACCTAGCATAATCCATCACATGTCAAACAAAATATTTACAACAAAGCATCAACAGAAAACAAAACTAAAAAAGAAACACACAGACAAAAGGGTAAAAAACACAACTTGAAATAATGATGAACATCAAAAAAATTCTCATGGATGTGTTCAACCAAATACACAACCATAACGAAAATATACTCTCAACAGGCTACGATCACATATAACAACAGTGCAGTCATTTAACATTAAGAAAATCCTAACTTAAGTAATCAACAAAAAAATATTTTAACAGCTTTGAACATGGATCACCGGAATGTATCATTGCTCAATATGCATAAACTAAGAGCCAGTGTGACAGAAATCTATGGAAACAAAGAAATTGAGTATCATTAGATTAAATGACTTTATCTATTCAGTAGTAGTAGATATCGAGAAAAAAGGACCTAATCATTGTAGGTTCAGCCTCTCCCTCTTCAAACATGAAAATAAAATCGAATGAAGATATACGACTTAAAATTAACAACAAAATGTACACGCGTTCCTTTAATTCGTGGTAAACGTCACTGGAAAATACATAAACAACAGCAGAAAACTAAGAATGTTGGCGCAGAAAATAGAATAATTAGTACAGTAAAAAAAGAGAAAAGAAAAAAGAACGTGCAATAGCAACAAAAATGTGGTTCACCATAGTTAACAAAATGTTAGAAACACTTTTTCAAAACTATGTATTTGTCCATGATCAGGGAGAGACAACTGAAACTCATGAATCAGTAGCAACGACATCCAATCAAATAATAAAGAGAGCAGAGATAACCCTTCAATTTCAGCTGGTGAGGAAAACATTAATTCCTCCAAGAACCCGAAGAGTATAAACCTGAGCATGACAGGGATGGGAAACTTTTGATAAGGTATCATAACCATGGAGGTTATATTCTTTTCTACTCTAGGTACAAGACCCGGAATTTTGGGGGAGGGGGCCAGTCGATTAGATCGACTCCAGCGCGCAACTGGTACTTAATTTATCGACCCCGAAAGGATAAAAGGCAAAGTCGACCTCGGTGGAATTTGAACTCAGAACGTAGCAGTAGACGAAATACCGCTAGGCATTTCGCCCGGCGTGCTAACGATTCTACCAGTTCGCCGCCTTCATTGGAGGTTATATTAACTTAAGTATTAACAATGCTACATAAAAAACAACCATATTACTACAAAAGGAGGATTTAAAACTATCCTCATGCACAAAAGTCGACAAGCATTTCGTTTAGACAAGCTGTCTTAGGATATTTTTTGTCATTTTACTAGACGATGAAGGCCCCCAAAAAGTTCACGGAGATCACCTTTTCTACTTTGCTTGTTTGAGCTGAGTAAAAAAAATATTGGGTTGTCCGGGAAGTTCGTGCCGATTTTTAAAGGAAAGAAAAAGGTCAATAAATACTTGCCATTACGTTTTTAATCAACCAAATATGAACCATTTTGTTGTACAATACGTCTCCATCTTTCCTTTAACTTGAAATACCCTCTTCCCAGAATTGAGGTAGTTTCATGGCAAAGAATTCATCAGGGTGTCTTTTTACGTCATCCAAGGAATTGAAAATTTTACCATTAAGACTATTCCGCAGAGACCTGAATAAGTAGAAATCCGAAGTAGCAATATCCGGGGAATATGGAGGGTGGGGTAACACATCCCAGCCGAGCTGCAGCAATTTTTGTCTGGTTCCCAAAGAAACTTGCGGTCTTGCATTATCATGTTGGAAAACAACAACCTTCCTGTTGGCCAATTCTGGACGTTTCTCTTGAATTGCTGCTTTTAACTCCAGTTGTGTGCAGTATTTCTCAGAACTAATGGTCTGGTTACTTAGGGGAAACTCATAGTACAGAATTCCTTTCCAATCCCACCAGACACAAAGCAAGACTTTTTTAGGATGAAGACCCGCTTTTGGGGTGGATAAAGGTGACTCATGTCGCTTACTCCAGGATCGCTTTCTCTGAACATTTCGGTGGATAATACATTTCTCATCACCTGTCACAATTTGCTTTAAAAAAGGCGCGTCTTCATTCCACTTATAAAGCGAATCACAGATGGAAATGCGATCCAAAAGGTTCTTCTCACTCAACTCATGTGGTACCCAAACATCGTAGCGATTTGTGTACCCAAGCTTTACCAGGGTCTCATGAAAGACGGATTTTGATAGGTTGAGGCTTTCTGCCAATTCTCGGGTTGTGCAATGTGGGTTATTCTAAATTAATGACTTGATTTGGTCATCATCTTTAGTGGATCGCTCTTTATCAATAAGGCTACAATCTCCAGCTCGGAACCTTCCGTACTTCCGTACAGTTATTTCGGGTAAAGAAACATCGCCATAAATTGCGCATATTTCTTTGGTTGCTTGTGAGGCATTTTACCCTTTACGGAAAAAGAAAAGCATAAAGTGCCGAAAATGAACTTTCTTATCTTCCATTTTAAAAGGTTACAGAATTAATACAAGTTATAGGAACATAAACCTTCTTCCAGGAAAAGATAGCTTAAACTGTGCTCTAAATGGAGGTGTAGTCAAATCCTATTTTATGGACGCAACCATGTTCTAAAATAAGTTGAAAGGTAAGCTACTATATATCGGCACGAACTTTCCGGACAACACATTATAATTAACGAAAACAGAACCTCTCTCAGAGATTCGATATCTTCTGTTTTCCATAACTCTTAGCCGCATTAACAAATATAATGGTGTGATCAAATGAAACCATACCTTCGAAATGAATGATGCAAAAGTATTTACAAGGGAATATCTAGTTGGAAAACCTACTAAAAGTGGTTCATAAAATCAACTAGGATATAAAACTGTACAGTGGTCTAGTCAAATGTGACAAAGCTACTATAATTTGGGCGAGTTAAATAAAATTAAGATCATTAAATTAGAAGATAAAGACTGTAGTTTATAAACGGAATGGCTTTACATCCCAAATTGCATTTACTCGTGTAGAATTTTTGTCTTTTAGTTAGAGAGGACAAGAAGGTTGAGAGACAAAGTTTTACAAGGTGAAATGGAATGAAGATTGGCAGGAAGAGATAAATGCAGAGGGGGATAAATGAAGAAAGAACAAAGAAGGGAAGTTAGAGAAAGAGAGGAAAATGACGGAAGGCATGAGAAAGACAGTAACAACAGTGTGTAGATGTGTGTGTGGGAGAGAAATCTCTTTTATATACAAGCATACACTAAAACGCTCTTATACACACAACCACATGGAGGCCCGTGCACCACATATATACACACAAATGCACATATATATATATATATATATATTACATCATATATATTACATCATATATAATTATGGAGCAACAATAACACTTTGAAATATATCACTTTGAGATTTAGTGTTTTCGAGAAAATCTAAGACACACAGACCACCACACACATAAACACGCACACACGCATACACACACTTGCGCACGCACACACGAACACACAGAATAATATACACATACATATTAAGGCACATACATATACTCACAGGTATACATATTTATTCAAGTACAGACACGTATATGAAACATTAAAATCTCAAAAGTAAACGGAAATATCACATGACAGAAAAATTGACCTTTCTTAATATATATATATATATATATATATATATATATATATATATATATATATATATATATATACAAGGAGATTTCATGGAAAGAACAAATGACGAAGATAGGTGGTGTAGAAAACAAACATGTACTAGTATAATGCTTGGGAATTGAAAAAAATCTTTAACGTTTCGAGGCTACGCTCTTCCACAGAAAGGAACACAGAAAGAAACAAA
This sequence comes from Octopus sinensis, assembly GCF_006345805.1. Lineage (NCBI taxonomy): Eukaryota > Metazoa > Mollusca > Cephalopoda > Octopoda > Octopodidae > Octopus > Octopus sinensis. Next base: position 68,400,879 of record NC_043005.1, read on the forward strand.
GAGAGAAAAAAATGTGTGCAGTCGCAAGCGATATTTCTTTTTTTGTTCTGATATAAAAATAAAAACTATATAAATATACATATATACACGCTTTGATAATTCTTATCTAACCGCTAAATTTTTAGATGCCGCTTTGTACTAAAGCAATCTAGGCTCTGAAAACAAGTTACACTGTGAACAACTGCTAAGTACAGATGTCAGACACTATTGGAAGGAGACACCCAAACTGAAGCTACACGACACGTGGTACTAGGACAGTCTATTCTACAGTATAAAGAGACGCTAGATTCCAGTAACGTTTCTATTCAAATATTTTGTAAATGTTAATGTACAATGTCAATGTATTGAAGAGATTCGCCTTTGGGAAGGAGCATTTTGAAGTCAAAATATGTATCGTATTTTACAAGCAATGGATTATTGTCTGGAAGTGTAAGAGTTAAAAGCCTCTCATTTGGCTGATAATATTATGCGCTGACGTTTCAGCTGAAAAGAGGAATGTATGCATCTTCTTATTGATCCTAAGCTTTGTTCATTCCAACAATGATATTAACTCTCAATGTAATATTTATAATCAAAACAATAGAGTCACCGTGAGGTCAATGCCTGATTTATGATGTTAAGGACAGTTTCGGCTTCAATGCCTGCTGCAATACGATTGACTCGGAGTCCAACACCAGTAACAACACTCATTAAGTGGGGCCGTCTAGTGGCAATTAATTAACTTTAGTAGTTGCGAATTACTGCGCAAGCATTGGTTTATGTCTTTCTAAATAACGTACTATTTGAAACTGTAGCATGTGGTCTGTTCATTAGCCGTAAATATATCTTTACATTCGAGACCAATATGACAGTTTGTTAATCTTGAATATCATTCGAAGGTGATTGGTACCAATTCCAAACAATTGACAATATACGACCGAGTGTTATATCTAAATACATTTTGGCATTCAATCCATATTTGAAAGTCAATTCACGGGTAGATTAATCTTAGTGGAATGTTTGAAAGATGTTGGATATTCGCGGTTGTGCCAAAATAAAGGCGTTAATTTTGTATCATCAGTAGCATGTGGTGCAAGAGAAACAGTCAATAGTTATAGTTTATCATGGTCGAATATGAACTGACGAATCCACTAATTTCTAAAAGATATATTGCAAGCACTTACAGTAGTAATCAATGGTAAGCTTACTGGAATTGAGGATAATTTTGTTTCATTAAATTCCTGTGTTTAGTACCTCCGCCTAACTGTTGCACAATAGAGCTTTACATACGAAAAAATATATGTCTTGATGGCTTTATAAATGCTTGGGGCTCGCAGAAATACACTATTTAGAAATAGAAAGATGGCGAGCTGTCAAAATCAGTAGCACGCCTGGCATATCGTACAGTCTAATGTTCTGAATCTAAGTTCCACCGAGACCGATTTGTCTTTCAACCTATCGGGGGCGATAAAACAAGTACTACGTAAGCAGTAACGTCGATAAAATCGACTTCGCTTCTCCACCGTAATTACCGGCCTTGTGTCAAAATTTGAAGCTAATATTTAGAAACATACTAGAAGAGCATGCGAAGGATTGAACTCAAAGCATTACTAGTAGTGTACTAATATTATAAATCCTCAACGATTTGCTCTTAGCTCTGTGCTAGTATTGTGTCTGGAAGCATACATTTCGTTCTCAGTCTTTGTGTTAGCTATATTTTCATGGAGGAATTGCAGTTATACCTTAGTTTTATTATGGAAATCATTTCATATTAACTGCCTAGTTTATGATCGAAGCAAGAAATAAACAATTCATAAATTTATGATGTACACAGTGACAGAGTCGTAAACATATAAACGCATACAGTAAGTTGAGGATAACAACACCGTCTTTACACACACGCACATCTATGCATACGTATGTACTTATTATTCATTTATATATATATATATATATATATATATATATATATATACATATATACATATATACATACATATATATACACACACACATCTATAGGGGGAATGTATGTATTTATGAATCAGAAGAGACTGAAGGGTTTTACATATATGTTCTGGGAACCTCGTGATTGTGCATTCAAATTCTGTTGTAGTGATACTACCTTTAGGCCTTACAGTGTTGTTCTGCTTCAACGACACTCACGTTGTGAAATCGATAAAAGAGAGTACAATAACCTGACCTGCAATGAGGTGTTCAATATCCAACGTTTCGGACACACTCCTTCTTCAGGGGAAGAGTTGAAAAAAGTGAAATTAATGAAGGATATAAGAGTTTTATAGAGAAGGCGATGAATGTAATATCACTTAAACGTCTTGAGTCTGTTGTAAACCGTATAGCCATCCTTACTACTACACAAAAGACTATATTACGACTCTAGTCGTCCAAATAAGAAGTCATAAATGAACATGCTAGAATTCCTTGTGCCAGTGATCTATCAATGGATATCTGTGAATGTGCGTATGTACACACACAGACACGCACACACACGCACACACACGCACACACACACGCACGCGCGCGTATGTATATAAGCAGTGTTACTGAAAATCTTGCCGTAACATAGAATGCTATAACGCAAAATTTTTCTTTGATTGACCTTTTCTTTAAACATGGATGCATTCCGATCGGATATTTGATAAAGAAAAGAAAGAGAGGAGTAAAACAAACTCCATTTTGTATAAGAACAACAATTTTAAGCACATTATACAGTACACATACTGAAAATCATTTAAAAAGAAATACTCTAAGGAATAACTACGAATACAATAGTATCGTAGGGCCGTGAGTACTCAACCAACAAGATACAGATTCTGCTTGGAGAGAAGTGATGAAATGGAAAGTACATTGAGAAAGTTAAACACTCTCCTGTGCCCTGTCAATCGTCACCTGCTTTAAGGGTAAAGGATTCGTCAAAAGATTAGAAAATTACTATTTTAAGATCTCACAGCGAGAGATATTCAGCAACAGTACTTTGGAGTAAAGATTGTTCGCCAACAAAAGGACAGAGATCGTGTCGTATAGCCAGTTGGAGACGATGTCTCCTGGGGCTAAATTGCAGCAAAATTCGTCCTAAACCAGTGCTGCCCTGTTATGTTGGCAAACAATCTTTATTGTCCAGTTCTATATTTAAGAGATGAGGAATTATGTACATTATTTACGTTAATTAAAATTGACAGATGTTTGTCCTCATCTTGTTTGTTGTTAACAACAAACAAGATAAGGACAAATATCCGTCAATTGTAAATAATGTAAATCTTTAGTGTCAACATTCGCAATGGGGCCCACATCTTTTGATATCTCAGTGATGGAACTGTGTCATTACGAACTCCTCTTGTAAAAGTTATTTTATATAGACGCCTTGAATAATTATCAGTTGAAACTTGGTGCTATCTTTCAATCAAAGGAAGTGGCCGAATGAAACATCTAAATATTCTTTTTGCATTGAAATTTATTCTTGTTTTAACAAGATTGTTTTTTCTTTCGACAAACCCTCTTTGGAAACGTTTAGAAACTTAACCACTTCGTTTTCTATGGCTTAAAATCTATGACCTTTCCCAGTGTAAAAATATTCTGTTAAAATTGATGTCAAAATTTTACCGTCAAAAATCCTTAACGTCATGCATACAACCTGATTAGATGTCTTTCAAAGCATAATTCATCCCCTGATACAGTAATATTATTCACAGTAGACATAATGTTAAAATATTTCTAGAAGTCTGTAGCTGTACGTTGGGGTGCTGAAGTTTCTGGCGTTTTGGTAAAAGAAAATATAGGAAAATCAGTTAACTATGATTTTATTCAATATATCCCCCTCTTAGATTCGCGCTTATTGCAGCGGTTCTTCATGTTTTATAAGCCCTGTAAAAGAACTCGGAAATTTGGGCCTCCAATCAGGCGTTTAACAACACACTTAAAGCCAGGAGCTTTTCAGTACCCCTCGTAGCCTTATCTACTCCAATAATTGCTTTTCTTAGTTTCAAAATTGTTTTTTTTTGTTAATATGCCTTGAGGTTAACAATCATACCACCGACTACTGGGTGGAACAAGGAAGTTTTGATCACGAAGTTATATTCCACTCTCATATTATCAGAAAGGTCAGTTAAATTCACTAGGTGACATGGTGCTCTGTTCAATATAAACAGTGCATTAGCGGAAATAGTACGTCTGACACTGTTCAGTCGATGTTAAAAGAACATGAGAACCATTCCTAGACAAAGCTTGCAGTCATGCAAGTTTTCTTATTTGAATATGTAATCACAGATAGATTAAAATTAGTGCACTTGAAACTCCTTTGATTTTCGGAGGCATAAACAAAGAGAGGCTTTAACTTCGTATCAGTAGCAGCATTTCCTCCCACAAGAAACGCCAGGCGATTTTTAGAAGCGTTAAAGCTCGATGCTTATTTTCTTTAACTGAAATTCCTGCCTCAGCAAGCGTGCAACTCTAGGAAAGCACCACTTTATCTGCATTATACACTCGTTCTGTTCTATATCCTCCTTCAGTCATACATATCTTCATATACTCAAGATAATTATTAACGGGTGCTGTTTCAGGACTGGTAGTTTCTGTATATTTGCCGATTTGATTCGAGGATCTTGTAATAAATTTAAATGTTCTTAATTGAAGCCTTTCCTGTCACTCATATTGTTCTGAGAAACACATAAATATCACTCAATCGCATTTACTCTAGCTTGTAAATTTGTAAATAATGTGAATGTTATGTTTAAATTTCATTAGACATAAAGGCCTATATTTTATAGAAAAGAAAAAAAATAGATGTAGTGGCATTCATACTTTCTCTTAGGACATTAGTGCGGCAATTAAATTACAATAGTTTTTACCAGCAACTTATCTCGATTGGCTATCTCGTCTTTCCAGAAAGTTACCAATTCAATTGGATGTATTTGGATAGCCTATGTCTAAACAAGACGGGATGATTATGGCTGGGACGTTTCGATTACAGGTTTGTTGAACAAGAGCTAACCGGAGCTAAATCTATCCAGTATGCCGAGTTACTTACAGTAATGAACGCTAAGAAGAATTATATTGCACTTGGACCATTAAAAACATTCACCTTCATTCTTATTTGTAGATACGGTTAATGTTTTTTTTTTATATAAGAGAAATGAAGTGAGAACATGATTCGCAGCAGGAAAATATTCAGCTTTTAAGAAACAATAAAACAAATGCTGACACGTTTGAATATAAATTAACTTTTTGAAAAAGTTAAACTGATCTATCTATCTATCTATTTACTATCTATCTATCTATCTATCTATCTATCTATCTATCTATCTATCTATCTATCTATCTATCTATCTATCTATCTATCTATCTATCTATCTATCTATCTATCTATCTATCTATCTATCTATCTATCTATCTACATACACGTACACACACACACACACACACACACACACACACACACACACACACACACACACACACACACATATATATATATATATATATATATATATATATATATATGCGGGTATATGTGTGTATACACAGACACACACACACACATATATTATATATATATATGTCATTTTTTTAAATTGCTAAGATTCAAAGACAGAAGCAGCTGGCTGCATTATTTGTTTGTATGAATTCATTCAACACGACTAGTTTCGAAAATTCAATTACAAGTTATTTTGCAATTTAATTTAGTATGGTTAAAAAATAGCTTTCATTTTTACAAAACTCCATAACATTTTCAGTATTTTCATTTAACTACAAATCCTGTATTAGCTACCCTTACTATTATCTTTATCATCCAGTACTATCCACCCAACAATGATAGATGTATCATTTCGTTTATTTTGGTTGTTTCATTAGTTGTTTGAGACTCCACCTTAATAACTCAGACTTTACGAAGTGTAAGTGTTAAGAAGAATTAATGTTTTAAGAAAATAGTTTGTTTTGCGATTTATTTTTGCAAGTTATTATCAAAGCATTTACAAAGGTAGCGAGCTGACAAAGTCGTTCGTACACCGGAGAAAATGCGTGGCAGCGTTCTATCCGAATTTGCGTTCTGTGTTCAGACGCTGCCGAGATCGACTCTGCCTTTCCTCCTCACGGGGGCGATACAGTAAGCACCAGTTTAATACTGGGTCGATGTAATCGATTAGTCCTCCCCTAAAATTTCAAGCCTTGTACCTGAAGTAGAAATGATTATTAAGACATTTTTATCAACACTCCGAGCGAACTGTTGTAAGACTAGAAGTGATCAATTACATAAACAAAGGCAATGCAGTTCCTGTTATAATTACATAACAACTTAATTTCTTTCTTTTATTTGGTGTAATCTGTGGTAGTAAAAATTGCATTGAATTATCAAATACATATTTTTTTTCTATTCTGTTACTGGTTTTAGCGGTCCGACTGTGGCTTTGTTGGTGCGTCGCCTTTGAGATTAGCTCCGTTGCAGAAATTTAGGTGAAAATATTAATTACAACATTTAAAGAAATTCACCCACACATGCAAACTGGGATACTTTCTCAGCATCAAAATTCCTATATGATCATTATACGAATCGCATAGGATGCCTCCTGTATGATGCAGATGTAAAGCATTTGAAATTGTAGATGCTGCTCTTGCATTCTTTGAAGAAGTATTTCTAACTTCACTGTATGTTCTTCCATCTTTTTTCCAAATATCAAATATGGATTCTGTATACAGTACTTCTGAAGAGAGAGAGGGGGGGAGGAAGAGGGACATAGAGAGAGAGAGAAAGAGAAAAGGAGAGAAAGAGAGGGAGAGAATGAGAGCTTTGCAACTGATGCCTGCTTTGCATCCATCTTTACAAAACAAAGAAGCTAAATCTCAAAACCTATCCCGTTCCACTCCGCTAGAATCGTCACCATACACACACGCATACACAAACATACACACATAAACAACTTTCCCTGCTTCAAATCAGCACGACCACTCGATGTATTTTCCTTTACACCCAAATAACGCGATCACATATCTCTTCGACCCTTTCCAAACACTTCAATTTCTATCTCTCCACACTGATAAATCTTGATTTTTAATACAAATTACAGTGTGCCACAATCACTAAGACAGTGAATCCGCTTCCCTTATTCCTAGACTCTCCAGCATCAGAAATACAACTACTAACTGACTATCAATACTGGTTTTATAATTACAGATGGACTGGACTTTTATTTTCCTATATCAGTCTACCAGTAGGAATTTACCCTCGATAAAATTGACCAAGCGTTAATGGAGTTCCTTTTGATTTATATTCATTCAACTCCGTTGTGCCTAAAAGTTCAGTTTGCTGATGGTACAACACTGGTGGCGGAATCGAAAGAGCAACTGAGGAAACTGCTGTAGAATTTGGAAGAGTGTATGAGAGGAGGAAACTGAAAGTGAATGTAGCTAAGAGCAAAGTGATGACTTGTTCGAGAGATGAAATGGATGGTAGGATGAATGTGAATATAAATGGTGAGATGTTAGAGGAATTGAGTGTTTTTAGCATCTGGGGTGACATGTTCGCATTTTTCTTCCAATACATAAATAACCTGGCTGCCATTCTTTTAAAAACTTCCTTTCGTACGTAGATTATGCCTTCATTCATTTCTTCCTAACTTTTCACATCCAAGCCGCATTGAACTTAGATCCCTTACGCCATACCTGAGAAACTCCATCAACAGATAGCCCGGAAACATTTTCCGGTTGGGCCATACTAATCGTATTTCCCTCACCGGCACAGAGAAATAATCCCTACATGTATCGTTAAAAGATTATCAACCCATAGTTAAACATGACCTGCCCGCAACTAGAAATTTCCGTCTCTCTTTAAATGTTTGACCTGACCATTTGAAGGAAACGCACCTGGATAACCGACATAGACACTTCGTGAGAAAGAGTGGTCTTTGTTATTGTTTTGCATTATCCAACAACAACTACTAACTCTTTTACTCTTTTACTTGTTTCAGTCATTTGACTGCGGCCATGCTGGAGCACCGCCTCTAGTCGAGCAAATCGACCCCAGGACTTATTCTTTGCAACCCTAGTACTCATTCTATCGGTCTCTTTTACCGAACCGCTAAGTTGCGGTGACGTAGACACACCAGCATCGGTTGTCAAGCGATGTTGGGTGGATGGGGGGAGAGCTGACAACCACAGACACACAAATATACACAGACATATACACACACACACAAGGCTTTGGTCGGCCCGAGGCTATAGTAGAAGGCACTTGCCCAAGGTGGTTCGTAAGCAAGCTACTTACCACACAGCCACTCCAACTACTAACTGTTTATATATGTCTGATGACGCATTCAATAAAATATTTCTTTCATACGCTGAACGATGCTTCAGTATGCAGCTGCTTTATCTAATTTTTAAATTCAAAAGCAACTGTTATGGGGTTTTCACACTGACGTTTACATACAGACTGTTGCCCAAGAGGCCACTCAGAGACATCGACCTCGAAATACCTTTATGTGCAAATCGAACGTCTTAAGATATAACCATATCTGTGGTGGAACGATTTTCATTTTATTAAATAATCTTGTGATGGAAGCCTGTTTTAAGAAGAATTTAAAGCTGTCTCACAGAAATATAATTGATTCTAAGTATTTCCCAGTAAAATTGCAAGCAGACTGTGTTATGTCATCGACAATGTCCGATGGGAAAATGATTATTTCTTGACTGACTGGGTTACTCCGTTATAAATATGTACGATGTGTAGTCAGAACTAAATGCTATTGTATATTTAGATCTAAGTCGTTTTTGACCGAGTAATACTATAATCAAGCCATACTAACCGGGAGTATCCTATCTCTCATCCCAACATAATGTGTATACACAGGCCTGCACTGTTCAACAAATACTTCCATCATTAACACTTAAGAGAGTCGTTTGAAGGAAATTTGGCTATTAATAATTACAACTCGATCAACTGTGTAAAGGCTTCCTTAGTGATTTAGCAGTTAAAAGTTTTATGAAATGCGAAATTGAATAATTAACGTGTTTTTCGTCAGTAATAACTAATTGTGTTAATTTCATGACTAATGGTTTGGAAAACGTAATAGGAATTTCAACAATGTATTCTTCCTCATCTATGCTTTTAAGTGCTATATTTTCAAGGTGATAAGTAGATGTCAAGGATGAAAATGAAGATGCTATAAGCGCTTAGTGTGTAATTTTTAAAGTATGATAACGTATGTTCGGATGAGGAACAGCCTGATGAGGAATCGTCCGTGTTCTGACACGTACCTCCTCACGACAATGTAAACTTCGTTTAATCAAGATACCTATTTCTTTATTACCCACAACGGGCTAAACATAGAGGGGACAAACAAGGACTGACATAGGTATTAAGTCGATTACATCGACGCCGGTGTGTAACTGGTACTTAATTTATCGACCCCGAAAGGATGAAAGGTAAAGTCGACCTCGGCGGAATTTGAACTCACAACGAGGTCGTCTTTGCCTTTCATCCTTTCGGGGTCGATGAACTAAGTACCAGTTACGCACTGGGGTCGATATAATCGACTTAATCCGTTTGTCTGTCCTCGTTTGTCCTCTCTGTTTTTAGCCCCTTGTGGGTAATAAAAAAAAAAGGTATTTAACATTTCCGAGGTTTCGCTCGCTATGAAACTTATGTAGCCCGGATATTATCTACTTCATTCCATAACTCTTGTGTGTGTGTGTGTGTGTGTGTATTTGTGTTTTTTCTTCATCACTTGACAACTTGTGTTAGTTTGCTTTGTCCCCGCAAGGAAACGGTTAGGCCAAACAGACCAATAACATAAATAACGCACGTTAACAATAAGTTCTGGGTCGGTTTGTTCAACTATAATCTTCAAGGCAGTACCACAGCATGGTTATGTTTGTATATGTGTGTGTATGTATGTTTGCAAAGCCACGTGACGTAGTGTTTATGGTGTTGCACCCTTGATCGCAAAGTCGTCATTTCGATTTCCGGACCAGGCAGTGCGTGTTGCTTTAAGTAAAAAAAAATAAATAAAAATAATAATAAAATATTATTTCGCACTTGTTTCACTCCCCTCAGCTATAAATGGGAACCTTGCAATGGCCTGGCCTTCCTTTCCGTCGGGAATGTTAGCGTGCCTGCCTATTTAGCAGGGTGGCACCATTCGAATGCTGCAACAATGCGAAGAAGCGCATTGTGACCAACGGTGTATAACAATATTCAATACTGTGAGCAATACGGTGTATGTGTGTATGTATGTGTGTGTGTGTGCACGTATTGTAGATTTTCCACTCAAACCAAAACTTTATTGCTTTCTCTCATATTTTGTTATCGATGTGTGAAATTATACGTGAGTGGAGGCCACGTTCCAAAATAATCTGTTCTAACAGCGGGTACTTACTTGTACTTGTGGTGACATTCACCCTGAGCGGGTTGAGTTGGCTTCTTCTACCACCCTCGAGGCATCTCGAACCATGACAGTGGAAGAAATTTCGTGGGAATATGAATTTCACAAGCGGTCCCCAACTATCCCGCATGTAGAGACATCCTGTCTGCCGCAGATTGTCCGCAGACGCAGGGACAGAACGACCGAGGAGCCGCCGGTTGCCGAAACAGACACTCCGAGGATTTTCTGCCGGGTTGTGGCCCTAATCCCACTCGGTGTCAGACCAATCCGCCTTGGGTGATCCTACCAGGAACCGAAGTTCCCGACGGCATAGCTCTGACACTACCCGTTGCCAGCGTCTCCACCACGGTGAGGAGGGGATAGACTTAGGGGACGCAGCGGGCTAATATAAGTCGCCTGAGTATGCGATCCTGCATAGCCAAGAGGTCGAACAAAGTACACATATACAAGTTTGCATATACTGCACGGAAAAAATACGAATCTGAAGGTGTTGTTATGTCGTCTCCAGCCTCGGAAATGTCTGATAGTTTTACTCGTTTCTGAGAATTGATTCACACCTTTACAGCTATACAGCCACGCCAATGATTATCCTGTCAGTTTTATTTGTTCTTCATATTGTGGTTGTTGATTAAAAACAAAATGGTTGGCGTTATAGACACAGGAACGAAATCCGAAAATAATGATTCTATCACTTATGGTTGTTCTACATCTCCATCAATTTATTAGCAACTTAACTAACCATATGCAAAGACAAAAAGGAAAATAAACTGTCATGAAATGCAGCATTTTGAATGTAGGATTTGTTGGCTATGATATAAACAAGAGTCATCACCTTGTTATCCACTGTTCAAGTAACGAGGCAGCGATTATATGGTCACTTGGCCGGCTACACAGAGCAGCCACGCATCAATAAAATCATTGAATAATATAATACTTGATGGTCTTTTGATTTCTGTTGTACGTCAGTTTACCAAAACCATCTGACTCTTAGATACCTATTAACATACATTTTCTACGTACAAGTCTTGGGTACTTTTCAACAGTGAATCACCATTTAACATGACATGAACTGAATGAACACACGCCACAATGTATATAAAAAAAAGCATTATTTTAACACGGCGCATGAACTTTTACCTCAACCTAATATTTGCTCAGATCAGGTCACTTGCTATGCAAGTACATCTCCCTAATATTTGGTGTCTTTAATATAGGCACAAGGCGTAAAATTTAAGGGTAGGTGTTAGTCGATCTAATCGACTTCAGTATTTGGCGGGTATACTACTTCATCGACCACCTTAAGAATGAAAAGTAAAGTTGATATCTCTAGATTTGCAGCGAACAGTAATGTCCCATCTTCCGTTTTGTTTCTCCAAGAGATTGACTTACTACGGGGGCTGTGTGTGTATGTGGGGGGGGGGGGCAAATTAAATATCAAACACAGCTATATCATTAATCTGGAACCATATTTGAAGAAAGATGTAGGCACTAGCTTTATTATCATCATTATATTAAGAATTCCTGATCACTATTACTGTTCTGTGTAAGGAACATAATTTTATGAAGAAGTGAGATGGTTACGGGGATGCATAGCAACACATCAACAATAACACCTTATTATAACCATACAAATTTCTTTATAAAGTCAACTCTTTCCACAACACTAAAATAGTCACTACACATGTCAAACAATTCTTTTCTTTAAATGACAAATATATTTACGAGGAAAACAGTTGAAATGCTCTCCCACAATTGTCTCTTCTGAAATTTCTGATGTTATTGTATAGAAACTACATCCACAACATTGCTGAAGCTACTTCCAAGTATTTAGGCTTTCTTCTTAATGCTAAAACCTTCTTCTGCTCTCGGTATTTTCTTGTAATCACCGAACCACAACTGGAACATAGAGTAGTACCGCTGCCATACAGGTAAATAGTTTAGACTGCATATGAAACAAAAATATATCTACCTAATCGGCAAAGAATTATTCATCATCTCGCTGTGACCACCAATGCACTGACGAGTTGAATCCGTTCCCCGTCTATAGGTATTTCTGCTATCTATCCAGTTTGAAATAATCTTTTAATGTCATTGCTTACAGCTACACTTATGCAATGATTGCAACACTCGTAAGACACTATAGCAGAGCTTTACTACCAATGTTTGGCGTAATTTGCTGTATTGTAGACCTTCGGACTAAACCTTATCGGTTCTTTCCTTACACTCAAGAACCTATTTAATGAAAAAAAAAAAAATATGACATTTTTCAATCAAAGAATATTGAACCCTCAGTTTTATCATTTTTTGGTATTTATAGAGTTGGTGAAATGTGCTTTGATATATGAAATAAGCAATGTAAAAAAATTACTGATGTGACGCCGTCGCCGCCGCCGACGACGATGACAACGACGACGATGGAAATGGTAACGATGTAAGGACAATAATACGCATGCTACAGCTGAAATGGAATCCATAGTAACAACGAAGCTGAAGATCATTTTCACGAAAGAAAATCAATATTTCATTGTTGTTATTGTGGTTGTCGTTGTTGCTGTTGTTTTCGTTTGCATCTTCCTTCTCTTTTCCCTTATCATTACAGTCATTATGATTGTCCACTTGTGTTGCAAAGCGAAGAAAATTTAAGAGAGAAAACTCCCAGGACAATATACATTAATATTAATTTACTCAGTTAATGAGCTTGAACCTTGGCCAGTCTTACAATGCAAGATTGTATTCAATGATTGAATATACCATGCGATGCTATTGCTCTCTCTATTGGCTGGAAACCTCCAAAACTCAGTCCATCTAGCCTACTATATCTAGCAGTGAGAGAGGCAATGACGTAAACACAGTTGTATATGCATCCACATAGAACCCATTGATAATGATATCTAATTAGGCATGGGAACCAATGCCGACTGAGACTTTAACATGCCAATCAATTATTTGAAGAGTCAATGGTTTGTATTTTGCCTCTGTACATTGTGCAAGACAACAAACGCAACAGCAAATAAAAACGAAAGCAAAATTTAAAACAGCGAATAAATGTCTATCGCAATATCCCCGTCTACTTAACTGTAAATAAATGTCATAGTAGATGCACATGAATTGAACAAGGCCGTACCCTTTCTCCTCTGAGTTAGCCATAGCAGCATATCTCATTTATTATTTCACTATAAAGCTGCTAGCGAAAATAACTAACAGTTTACACCAGTAGGAATAATGGCAGAAGCTTCACAAATCGTAGTGATCTCAACATCGGCAGCAACAGAACAATTAACAACAAGAGACGGGTTCCGACTTTTCAACTTACAGTTGTTCTGTTATTGGAAGTTGACTTGTATTCAATTGTACAAACTCCAAAGATTCAACAGAAAAATACTGGTATTCCACTATTGCTTTGCATTATTATGATTTAATGATAAATTCTCATTCAAACTAAATTATAGTCTTGAGCAAACCTATGAAGAAACAGTTATTGTTTTAGAAAATGAAAGCAAAATTCGAAAACTTACGAATATTTGAATGATTCAATTAATTTCTCTACGTCTACGTGTCAAGAGACTGTAAATTTCTCCTCTACATTCTGTTTTTACTGAAATGAAATTTATCTTTATATATAATTTGAAAAGCTTTGATTCTATCAAGAACAATAGTCTAGCATAAACATTATCTTTAATACAAACTATATAATTCTTAGTAGGTCGTTAGGTTATATTGTTATTTATTTATTAGTTATTTATGTTTGATCTGAATGACATCGGAAAAATTTGCTGCTCGCTGTCACGATCGAAATATATTTGTCTGGCCCGTTAATTTAAATAAATTGAAGTAAAACATCACGTGAGTTGTGAAGAAAATCATTCATCACTACCTCTGTTCAGCAAAACAGCGACACAACAAAAGATATTTATAACAGTAACTTAGAGTTATTACAGTAATAATAATAATAATAATAATAATAATAATAATAATAATAATAATAATAATAAGAAGAAGAAGAAGAAGAAGAAGAAGAAGAAGAAGAAGAAGGAAAACAGCAACAATAAATACGAGCAAAAATGTTAGTTTTTTCATTCAACAGAGACTGGAAGTTGTGAAATACAAGATGGTAGAGTGATATCTATAAAATATAAGGTATTGAAATACTTCGATTGACATATATTATCTATGCAATCCGTGAACAGAATCTCCATTTAATATTTAAAAACTCTGAGTTACGATCAGTTAACAAATACTTTTGAAAAAGGAAAAAGCATACAGCTGTAATTGGTCTGGTTTATAAAACCAGCTCAAGAAAAGCAGGGGGCAGATTCACATTTATTGTATTCACACACGAAGCAAAATGTGTTTAGGTGGCAAGAACAAGGTATATATATATATATATATATATATATATATATATACCTTGTTCTTGCCACCTAAACACATTATATATATATATATATATATATATATCTTTATAGATACATAAATAACTGTGAAACTCGTCCTGTTATAGTCTCTCTTATAGACGTACAGTGTTAAAAGCATAAAATTATATCAATATATAAGGACAAAATCCATTGATAGTGGTATAGTGAAACTCATTAAAAAAAAATCACTCATTATGCAATTAGCCGGCAAGCGGTTGCTAGTGAATATATGCTCTTGATGAAGCCCAATATGCAGAAATGCACATTTAACAATACCCCAACTCGATGATGTCTACCTGGTAATTTTGTATTTTTGCGTTTTTAACACTGAACCTGTAGAGAAGAAACTAGCACAGGACGCATACCGTAGTTAATTTGACTCACAGTGTCTCAATGATAAATCTGCTTTAAGTATGAATCGGAGATTGCTATTACAAATTAATGCTGGTCCTGTCGCACATAAACTACACACACACACACACACACACACATATATATATATATATATATATATATATATATATATATATACACTGTATGTAAGAAATACAAATAAAAACATAAATAGGAGAAACGAGATACATAATTTAGAATAAAATAAGTTTAAACTATGATCAATTATGAAATGTAAAATGATGGTAAACAAAACAAATAGTAATTAAGAGTAAAAGTAATAAAATAATATTAAAGTGTATTAAAAGTTATTAAGATATTAAAACAATGACAAAGCAATATAATTAAATCAAAATATTCTGTCGTGCATTATACGCAATTTAAGCCCTTTCAACAGATTATTTGTATTACTGTCTCTATTTCATTTGGAATTGTTTCTATGACTTGTGTAATTTGATTTTTCGTGAAACGTAACCTTACAGTATATTTATTCTGTATAGAAGCATTTCTATAAGTTCTACAGAAGTCATCCCCATAATGGATAAACATTTTTGGTTTTTGTTCTGTTTAATAGTAAAGTGCGTTTAGTTCACATTACCTTTAGTGTTTCTCGTCTACAAAGAATCAATATTTCCTATAGAATTTAATATAGACGATTCTAAATTAGAACTTACGCCTACGAAATTTAGAGTAAGAATATGTTCAGCAAGAATTCTTCACTTTTTTATTTTCGAGTTCATAACGTTTACATTCGAGAACGAGTTAGAGTGAAAATCATATCTTCTATAAAATTCTTCATTATATCCTATATAACAATTGGATTAATTATGATTTTCTACAATATATTAGTATATATCAATGTTGCTCTTACAACGACACTGTCAGTTACACTTTAATGGGCAAGTATCAATTACTCTACAGACACAATGAAACTTATTGGATTATTATTGAAATTATTGGACGTATTGAACTTATTGGATTATTATAAAAAAACATAATGTTACATAGTTTTCGAATCTATAGAGTCTGGAGGCCTCAAATTGAATTATTGTTTATGTATTTACTGCTAGAAATACCTTTGATATTATTATAACCAAATACTGATTGGCTATTTCACTGATTACTAGTTGTAATGCTTATGGACAGAATTCCTTTAGAGACCAGTCGAGTATCACAACTGTTTGTATCAGGATGGTTACTATAAATGCATTGTGAGCTATCGTTTTGTGGTTAGAGGAATATTCTGAGTTCGATTCCAAGCAGTGACCTGAATAATAATAACAATAATAATAATAATAATAATAATAATATAATAATAATAATAATAAAGCAAGACGTGACAGAGTCGGCCAGTATTTACACTGGACAATGAACTACCAAGCCAATGTTATAAAAAATGGAGCTGACCCAAAATGCCGATTCTGAAACAATGAGATCGAAACTATAGACCACCTAATTTCAGGGTGTAGAGTCTTAGCACCTGTAGAATATAAAGCAAGACATGTCAGAGTCGGCCAGTATTTACACTGAACAATATGTCGGCATTATAAAATAAAAACCGCTGACAAATTGTATAAACACCTTCCTGAAGCTGTGACTGAGGGAGAAAATGTGTCGATTCTCTGGGACTTCCTCGTACATACCGACAAAACTATAAAAGCTAATAAACCGGATATTATTATAATAGATCAGACAAAAAGGTGCGTTTTATGAATTGACATGAGTATTCCTTGCGATCACAATATAGCGGCGAAAGAATTAGACAATATTCAGTAAATATAAAGACTTGTTAATAGAAATTGAAAGAAAATGTGGCATCTCAAGGCGACTCATGTACTGAAAAGAGCATTATCACTGTGAAAGCAACATCCATTCATGAATTTATTTATTTATTTATTAATATCTTAAAAAACATATTTTACTTGTGAATTTGCGTGTGTAATCTGGGAATGTATACGATGAGCTTCTCTGCCCTAGGTATACGGAAAACACTCGGCGAGAAATGGAAGAAAATTTGAAGAAAGCAGAAAAAAAATAATAATGATAATAACATCGAAAAATCCCTTAGGAATGAGAACCCAGGTTCGAAACCTCCCCAAGCCACTTGTTGAAGGCTTGAGGGTATGTCAGTCGAAATTTTGTGTTATCAAACAAAACGAGGACAAATTTAAATAATGTAAATAATGTATATAATTTCTCATCTATGAAATATAGAACCGAATAATAATAATAATAATAATAATAATAATAATAATAATAATAATGCAAAAAATGACAAGATCTACAGGACTTGCTAGCAATTGTTAAACAGTGCATTGATGGCATCAGGATGCAATTTGGCCTCGATTAATGTGCAAAAGCTACCTTTATCAGAGGAAAAAATGATAGAAACTCCCAAAGTTAATCTTGACCAATAGAATGTCATAGAGGAGAGCTAGAAATACGTAGCGGTATTTGAAGGTGATGGAATCAGACATTCAATGATGAGGGAAAGGATCAGTAACGAATGTTATCGCAGGGTAAGTGCAATACTCAAGACAGAGATGAATACAAGAAACAGGATCGAAGCGATCACTACTTTAGCCATACCAATCGCGACTTACAATTTCAATATCATTAACTGGTCAATTACTGAAATATGTAATCTTGACAGAAAAATACGAAAATTGTTGACAATGCATAGAATGCACCAGCCTATGGTAGATATAAAACGATTTTACCTGTCAAGAAAAGAGGGTGGCCATGGACTTTTACAACTAGAATTAACTATGAAGATTACCATAATTAGCCTAAACACTTACCTGAAAAACTCTGATGGCTGGATGTTAAAACTTGTCTTAAAGCACAAAAATAAGAAAACATCATACTCAGTAATAAAACAGGCAAAGGAATATAATTCCAAATACAACAATACCAAGAATTAGACATATTGGAAACAAGCACAGAAAAAGCTAAGCGTATGATAACCCGTGCTAAAAACTGCTGCCTTAGATTTTCTTACTGATAAATGGCAGTAAGAATATATATATGATTATATATAAATGGCCGTAAGAATATATATATATATATATATATATATATATATAATATATATATATATATATAAAGAATGGGGGTTTAGTTCACAGGTGATCTAAACGATTAGACATGCTTGGTCAGTGTTGTAACGTCTTACTAGGGCTCCAAGGTTGTAGCCAAGACGGCAGTTATGGAGCCATTGCAGATTCCCGATATAGCGGATATATAATTCTTAAAGAGGATAACAAACGTTAAGGCAAGTCAAACATCTCAAGTCTATACATTATTATTATTGGAAAAAATTCAGTCTTACAGCTGTTTCTGGAATATCGCAGAGTATGGGATATTCCGTCATCGGAGACAAATAGGGAAAATGAGAAGAGTATAGATTAATGAAATAACATTATTTCATTAATCTATACTCTTCTCACTTTCCCTGTTAGTCTCTGATGACGGAATATCCCATGCTCTGGGGTATGCTGGAAATAGCTTTAAGGATTTGAATTTTGTCTAATAATGACTTGAGATTTTAGCCTTGCCTTAATATTTGTTGTCCTCTTTAATAATTATGTATATATATATATATATATGCGCGTGTTTACACACACACACACACACACACGCATATATATATATACATATACATGTGTGTGTGTATGTGAAGTTCGGCCTTGCGGATAAAGTCGGCTACATTTTTCTCACATTAGTGAATGTCTTCGAATGTAATCAACCTCACTGAGAGCTTGGGTAGAATTCTTACGTCGAACAACTGGAGGGTTTTAGCTGTTTCTGTTTCAAAGGAAAATTTTATGCAATATACTTCATTGCATTAACTTTGAAAAAAACAAACAAACAAATACTGAATGCTTAATGTATTTTTATTCAATGATCTATAAAAAGTTCAATTACGTCTCAGTTTTCCAAACCGCATCTGCGGAACTGGCAACTATCTCTTCCATTTAAATGTATATTAATACATTCATATTAATCCAGTTTAAAATGATAATGCTATTTACTCTATGTGTTATTATACAGATCAGTGAGGTTAATGGTAGAAATGGATAAAGTTAAATAAAACTTGATATGGGAGAGTGTACTTCAATAGTGTTATTCTTACTTTGTGCTCAGAATAATCTCATTTATAATGTAATCGGATTAGTTAAGAATGGACGTGTGAATAAAGTTTTGATGAACATACTTATTTTATTATCTTTTTCTGCATTAAGCAAGACAGTCATTCTAGATATTTGATTTATATGTTTTCTGTAAAGTCATGTCCTCACCTTTGTTTGGCTTGGGCCTTCAAAAGAAGTCGGATCCATTGTTTCCAACCATTGGTTTGCAATCTTGACGCAAGCAGCCTGACAAAGAATGAGGTTAAAATCATAGTATTAATCAAGTAAGCTTATTTAATGAAAAATATCTGGTTAAGTATAAACCAACTTATCGATAGCTTGGATTATGTTTAACTAGATATTTTTCTCATACAATTTTCGGGGTGTCGTCGGTTATACAGAAAGATGGTCACTGGTTGCATGAGATTTTGTGCAAGAAATGTTACTTGTGAGTGAACATATTTTTTGTTTGAAAGGTAAAATAATTCGGCGTATTTAAGCATTAGTTGCGTCTTGTCGATTAGTATTAATTAGGTCAATGTACTTAAGAGAGGTCAATGCTTTTAAGAAAATTTTCATACGTGTTTAAAATTTTAAACACGTATGAAAATACTCCTCGATAGGCTAAAAAAAACACAATGCTCATATATTCACTAGAGCTACGGAACCGTCCACGACGTCGTGGACGGCTCCGTAGCTCTAGTGAATATATGAGCATTGTGTTTTTTTAGTCTATCGGGGAGTATGCGTGGTAGGGGTTTTGATACGTAGAGAAAGAATGTGCATACGACATATGTTTGGATTTCTAATGTAAGAAGTATTTTCCACTTAGACAGGTTTAGTTGCTTTTATAGATCCATTTTGAGATACTAGACCTTAAAGTCTCCTACGTCAACTTTAATTTTAAAAACAACTTGCGTATATGTATATATATATATATATATATATATATATTATATATATATCAACAATCAAGGAACGGCCATAATAGGCCATTCACCACTAGAAATAACAGCCAAAGCTTCAACCGCAAATAAAAATCAATTCCGTAAACAGGAGAAAATTTAAAAAACATTTACCCTGTAATTTCTTATACGATGCACCGTTTCATCTGCTGTTTAATGGTAAACTAACCTGATTAAATTAAATCAGGCCAATCTTCCATAGGCCCTCAGATTCTTCAGTAAGAAATAGCCACAAGTCGGAACAGATATTTTCACGAGGCATTTCCGACCCTGCCAAGGTAATATCTGACCTAAAATTTTCAAATCATCGCACTCGCGCCAAATTTATCGGCAGCAAATAAATATAAGCCGTCGATTCCATTACGGAATTAACCAGAAAATTCATAATTAATCAATAATTTTTTCCCACTAGGCCGCTGGTGGATTAATTATATATATATATATATATATATATATATATATATATACCTACATACATATATATTGGCGCAGGATTGGCTGCGTGGTAAGTAGCTTGGTTATGAATCACATGCTTCTGGGTTCAGTCCCACTGCGTGGCACCTTGGGCAAGTGTCTTCTACTATAGCTTCGGACTGACCAAAGCGTTGTGAGTGGATTTGGTTGACGGAAACTGAAAGAAGCCCGTCGTATATATGTATATATATATATATGCATACATACATGCATACATGCATACATACACACATACATATATATATATATGTATGAGTGTGTATATGTTTGTGTGTCTGTGTTTGTCACCCCAACATCGCTTGACAACCGATGTCTACGTCCCCGTAACTTAGCGGTTCGGCAAAAGAGACCGATAGAATAAGTAATAGACTTACAAAGAATAAGTCCTGGGGTCGATTTGCCCGACTAAATGCGGTGCTCCAGCATGGCCACAGTCATATGACTGAAACTAGTAAAAGAGCAAAGAGTATATATATAATATACATACATACATACACACACACACACATGTATGTATGCATGTATTTTTAATTAATATGGAGAACTGATAGAAACCATTAACTTCACCTTTGTTTCGAGACTGAAATTCACTTTCATTATATTAGTTTAATAAGTCAATGTAAACGATACGAATCCTACTTGCAATTGTCTCGTGTTCCATTATCCTGTCGACGAATAATAGCAGCCTGATCAGTTTCGCTGTCTCTTACTTCCATATTCTTCTCTCACTTTTATTTGATTTCATTTTGCGACAAATGTTTTCTTCTTACTAAAATTCTTATTCTTATTGATTCGTCGCCTTTCTTTAGTTTCTTCTGTTCGTAAGTGGCATATTCCTTTTACGACTCTCTCTTTTTCTATCCTGATCTTTCTTCTATTTTTTTTCCCCAATGAATAACCTATTTGAAGGTAGTTTTCTCTCTTTGTACTCTCCTTATCCC
This sequence comes from Octopus sinensis, assembly GCF_006345805.1. Taxonomy (NCBI): domain Eukaryota; kingdom Metazoa; phylum Mollusca; class Cephalopoda; order Octopoda; family Octopodidae; genus Octopus; species Octopus sinensis. The sequence continues at coordinate 68,422,570 of NC_043005.1, forward strand.
CAATACTTCTTGAGATTCACTAATTCTTTCCAAATATTTTCTTAAATCCACTTTTTTTTCTGGTCTCCTTTTCTGCAATCAAGAATGTTTCCTGCCTTAGGTGTTTGCGGTTGTGACAGTTTCTGCTTAATTTGTCATTCTCTTTGAATCTGTTTTTAATTACTCATGATAATTTGTGTTGTAATTCTTGTTTAGTTTAATACATTTTGTTTCATGAAAGAAATATCCGAAAATCTATGCACATACGTCCGTTTCACTAAAAAAACTGGTTGAGTACGTTTGTGTAGAATATAGTATATGAGCTAATTAGATTTTCGATTTTTAATTATAGAATATTTTGTAGTAAAAGAAGCGATAAAAGAGAAAATGTCAAGGCGTAATAAAGTTTGTGATGTCACTGAGTTCTTGGCTACTCTCTCTCTGTTTCTAGCTCTCTGTCTCTCTTCCTCTCTACGTTTAAATTATCTTCGAATCTACTGTATTTATGTATGATTGTGTGCCTACGTGCATGTATTTAAGTTGTATGCACATATGTATGTATGTATGTATGTATGTATGTATGTATGTATGTATGTATGTATGTATGTATGTGTGTGTGCTTGTGTGTGTGTGACTGCAAGCGTGTGCGTGTGTGTCTGTTTGTATTGTGAAAGTTCAATGAACGATGGAGTCGTTTAATGCATATTTGTGCAAAACACACTCATTGCTACATTTAAAACATAATTACATAAATGATGGTGTTTATATAAGTTTATTCATTTCACCTGTTACCAGTTATTGGATTGTAGCCACGCAGAGGAATGGCCTTCAGGAGTTTAATCGAATAAATCGACACCACTAATTGTGTTTAATCTTATTATGTATTTCATCAGAAGTATTTACGAACTGCTATGTTACGGTACATCAACACTATTTGTTTTAAGCGGCTTAAACGTACGCGCATAGATCTATCTATCCATCCATCTATCTGTCTCTCTGTCTGTATTTTTAGAATTTTCGCGTAAACTGGCGTTGCAAATGGAGGTGGTACGGAAAGTGTAACTTATATTTAAAGATGAGTTAAAGAATTCTTTTTGTCTTCTTTCCATTGTGTATATATATATATATATATATATATATATATATACACATATATACATATATATATATGCATGTTTGTGTTCCTTCGTGTCTCTATTTGTCCCTCCCCGCTATCACTTGTTGGTGTGTTTATAAACCATAACTTAGCGATTCGGCAAAACGGACCGATAGAATAAGTAAAATAGAACGACCGCAGTGAAATTACTGAAAAGTATAAAAGAATAAAAGAATGTGTGTATGCATGTATCTATCTATCTATCTATCTATCTATCTATCTATCTATCTATCTATCTATCTATCTATCTATCTATCTATCTATCTATCTATCTATCTATCTATCTATCTATCTATCTATCTATCTATAAAACGGGTGTCCTTAACGTTTCTATCAACTAAATTTCCTGCAAACCATTAATATAGAGGTTATGCCTAAGGTACTATGCAAAAATACGAAAAGCAAGAACCATATAATTACTAAGCGAATTTCTTGCACCAATGCTATTATTTTTAAGAGGTCACAGCTCAGTGGGGCATCTATTGAATCATCCCATAAAGAATGCAGTTTTTTCAATTGTACGAACTTAAAATCGGATGGGGATGTGATAAACTACTTGCATCAACTTGCTATGAAATTAGGTAGTAATTTTACCTTGTCTTTATTATTAGTGCAAGTTTTGAAGAATGCTGTTCGATTTCAGCAGTTATCTTTTCAAAGCTATAATAGAAGTGAAAAAACAGCACATTCGGTATATTTTGCTTTGTGAGTTCAATAAAGGCAACAATGCAACGGAAAGTGTGAGGAATATTAATGCAGTATATGAGGATCGGACAATAAGCGTAAGCCAGTGAAGCGTAGTTCCAGAAATTCCGAACCGGAAACTAAAACCTAGAAGAAGAGCCTCGTCCTGGAAGATCTGTAGAGCTCGACGAGGACATCCTGCAAACCCTTTTGGAACAAAACCCCATCGTAATTGCTGAGGAACTATTAGAAAAGCTTGGATTTGGTCATTAAACCATTCATCGATATCTGCGTGCCATCGGAAACGTCAGCTAATTGGGTCAATGTATTCCTCACAAACATCCTGAGTCTAATCGTGCGCAGAGTGTGAATGTGTGCTCTTCTTTGCTGTCAATTCTCACGATTGATCTTTTTTTGGAAAGAATAGTGACTGGTGACGAGAAATGGGTTCTATATAAAAATGTCAAGCGCCGAAGACAGAGTGTAGGGAAAGGAGAAACATAGGCACCCCAGGCTAAAGAAGGTGTTCACCTACGTAAGGTGTTGTTATCTGTTTAAACCCCAACCAAACTATAACAAACTACTGCAAGCAGCCTGAGTGGCTTAAGTCAATGCTTGAAGAAAACGACTATCTTTGGTTTCAAGACGAAAGGTGTTCGTCTATGAGGATAATGCTCGGCCACATACAGCGAGGATGACATTCCAAAGGCTGGAACAGTTTGAATGAGAAACAATGCCCTACCCACCATATTTGCCGGACATTGCCCCAACTGATTATCATTTATTCAGCAGTCTTCAAAATCATTTGGACGGGAAAAAAATGAATTCTGTAGACGAAGTCAGAACAGTACTGGAGGGGTACTTTCATCACGGACAAGTGAGTTTGAGAAGAGGAGCCATGCAAGACTATCAGATAAATGGAAGAGCATTGTAGAAAATGGAGGAGAGTATATTTTAAATTAAAACAGAACTGTGTTTATCTTAATTTTAAAAACTAAAAGAAGTATAAAAAACAAACGCATTATTCATGGGATGACCGAATACTAACTTTCATTTACATAGCACTGCAGTTACGCCTAGTCGTATAAACTTAACCCTGATATATAAATAAAGATGTAATATAAGAATATTAAGATTTGTTAAATCTTTGCCAATCTTTACCAGCCAACAGCATAATTTTATTGATAGACTATATCTTCAATTTCATTCCAAATTTAAGACTGTAAAGTTAAAATTGTTTACTTCTTGATGTAAAGTGAAGAGGAATAGATAACAACTCTCAAGACAGAAGTGGTGACCAATATATAGTAATGATTATAGATTTCAGAAATGATGTCTCTGAAAACTGTATAATAAATACTACCTATGTAGACTTTTACACCATCTAAGCAATCAAATGTTTCAAACAAAATATAATTTCAAAGAAAATTATACTTTTCATGTTTCTCAGCAAACTTTCATTCATTTAAAGATTTTCAAAGTAACTGTTGTAGTTCTATGGACAGACACTATTAGTATTTCATAAGTCCTACTTGCCTGTCTGTCTGCCTCTATCTATCTATCTATCTATCTATCTGTTTATCTATCTATCTATCTATATGTTTATCTATCTGTCTGTCTGTCTGTCTGTCTGTCTGTATGTATGTATGTATGTATCTATCTATCTATGTATCTCTATCTATATATATCTATCTATGTCTATCTATATATATCTATCTATATCTATCTATATCTATCTATCTATCTATCTATCTATCTATCTATCTATCTATCTATCTATATCTATCTATATCTATCTATCTATCTCTATCTATCTATATATATCTATCTATCCGCAATATAGAGAGCTAGTTAACTATCTAGCTGATGACATAAATGGGCAGAGAACGAAGTTGAACACAATAGATTATAATATAACTTATTCAGTTGATTAATCCACATAGGTTGTGTAGCGAAATGTTAAGTGAAATAAAAATCTGATTAACACTTGGCCTTGCAGGTAACCTATTATGGTAATGGAATCACACAAATTGGCAAACGGAAGAAATAACAGAGTACTACTTCTAAGCATTGTCCTCCTCCGTCATGAAACCCTACTTTTCCACTCAATCTTGCCAGTGGGTTTGATATAATAGCCGAAACTTGGTTTCACGTCTTCATTAAAAGTCGTTATTAGAAACAAATAGAGCTATGGGAGGGCGGTGAGCTGGCAGAAACGTTAGCCCGCCGGGCGAAATGCTTTGTGGTATTTTGTCCGCCGCTACGTTCTGAGTTCAAATTCTGCCGAGGTCGACTTTGCCTTTCATCCTTTCGGAGTCGATTAAATAAGTACCAGTTACGCACTGGAGTAGATATAATCAACTTAATCCGTTTGTCTGTCCTTGTTTGTCCTCTCTGTGTTTAGCCCCTTGTGGGTAGTAAAGAAATAGGTATTTCGTCTACCATTACGTCTGAGTTCAAATTCCACCGAGGTCGACTTTGCCTTTCATCCTTTCGGGGTCGATAAATTAGGTACCCGTTACGTACTGGGGGTTGATGTAATCGACTTAATCCGTTTGTCTGTCCTTGTTTGTCCCCTCTACGTTTAGCCCCTTGCGCGTAATAAATAAATAAATAAATAACAAATAGAGCGATAGATTGGTAGAATTGATTGAGTGACAAACAAAATATATTAAGATATTCAATTACATCGTTTGAGTTTATGCGTTCGAATTCTGCCCGTGTTGAGTTTGTTTTATAACAGCTCTGGGTTATGATTACTTTGACAACACTGCTACTCAGAAAGTTGTGACCTTGAAAAAATAAAGGAATAACATTACACTGGATTACATAAAATTCTTTACGCACGAGCGGAGAAACCTGGGTGCAGGTTTTTGATTTGCTAGAAATAGCAACCATATCTTCCTATTGCAACGAGAAAGAAACTTTAGATAATATAGCCAGGACATACAAAAGGGCGAGATATTTGGAACACCTTTGATAGGGGTTAATTTTAGCGTAAAGAAATAACAATAACATCACCTTTTTAACATACATTGTTATCTTTACTCTTTTACTTGTTTCAGTCATTTGACTGTGGCCATGCTGGAGCACCGCCTTTAGTCGAGCAATTCGATCCCAGGACTTATTCTTTGTAAGCCTAGTACTTATTCTATCGGTCTCTTTTGCCGATCCGCTAAGTTACGGGTACGTAAACACACCAGCATCGGTTGTCAAGCGATGTTGGGAGGACAAACACAGACACACAAACTTATACACATACATACATATATATATATATATATATATATATATATATATATAAATATATATATATACGACGAGCTTCTTTCAGTTTCCGTCTACCAAATCCACTCCCAATGCTTTGGTCGGCCCGAGGCTATAGTAGAAAACACTTGCCCAAAGGGCCACGCAGTGGGACTGAACCTGAAACCATGTGGGTGGTAAACAAGCTATTTACCACACAGCCACTCCTACGCCTATATATTAAACAGAGGCAAAGTGCCATAAATTGTTATGGTGCAAGGGATTCGGTATTGCCGATTAATTCCACTTTTGTTCATTAGTAATAGTTCATGGCCCATGGAAGTATGAAAAGTGAAGTTGATTCTGGCGGTGTTAGAACTCAGAATAATGAAGGGCAATGATAATGTAAAGTTTCGATTGCACGTTACTACTGAATTTGTTTTTGCATGTTGATACTCATGAAAATACTTTAACTTGTGCCAAGCCACAAGTTCGTAAATTAGAGGGCAAGTCAGCTTCAGCATGCTTTGATCCCAGTGTTAAGGGGACCACCGCCCTTGCCAACTTCATTTTTTAAATTTTGATCTTAGTAATCTGTACGATGCAGTTTATTACTTTATAAAAGAAAATAGCAAACTTCAATATCTCGAGGTTGGAAGATTTCAATATTTTATCAAAAATACTGATTACATAAACCGGTTTCAGTTACAACAGTAAAAACAAGAATAACATGGGCACCGAATAATCGCAACAACGAAATAAGCATTTTAGCAGAATAATAAGTAACTCACTTTTGCAAATTTCCACGATGTATTTGGCTTGTATATTCAGGAAATATAGCAATAATTGCAAAGAAATGCCAACTTATTCAAACAGGAAATTGTTCTAGCAAAGATATCAAATAAACAGTATCGTAAGTTAAAAATGAAAATCTAGTTGTCACCTGAGGTGTTATTGCAAGTGAGTATCAAATTAAGAAGCAGTACGAAGTCAGAAACACTTAAATGGAAGTATGTCTATCATTATTTAATAAAGAAGTATTATTATTAAGTATGGCAACTTATGTTTCTTTGCATTCTGAGTTCCAATCCCGCTGAGAACGACTTTGCTTTTCACCCTTCCGGCTCTATAAAGCGAGAATTCGTCAAATACTGAGATCAATATAATCGGCTCTTATCTTCTCCAGCTTGTGCATATGTTAGAAAATAACGTAGGAAGGGAACCACATTGATAGTTGCCGCTGGCCATATTGTTTCTTTTAAATATTTCTTTGCGGGGAATAGAAATAAAATGAGAAAAAAAAAAGAACTGTCGAAATAAGCCAGAAATGTGAGCTGGCGTTGTTATTATCTGCCAATAATGGAAATGCTGAAGAGAAAATTGTTAATAGTAAAAAAAGGGAAATGAAAGCTAACAAAAGAAATAGGTTTAACTGGTGCTCCTGATGTTGTTTGACTCTATATAAATACGCGATGGACAAAACTATGAATGGTTACATTTCATTTTCATCATCCTTAAGTTTATAGGAATCCTACCAATGCACGACCTTTTTGAGAAATGTAGGATGTTCGGCTTCTATGTCTTTGCTGAGGTATGTTAATCCTGCGATTTTGCTGTTGCGTGGTCGGTAATCGAGAAGTACGATGTGCATTCCAGAAGTTTTGAGAATTATTTTAGGAGAGGCAGTTATAACTATCTTTAATATTCATCTAATACGCTGTGCTGCCAACTTTTGCTATTCAAAATTGAAGAAGACAGCTATAACAGCTCTTTGAACACACCCTAATAAACACTGCTTGTTACAGCTGACTATTTTGCAGAATGCAGTCGGGAAGCGAAGGCAATATTCGCCATAGATAGAACATGTCAAGATCACTGCTTTTTGCAGCTGTTATCAGTTTCTTGCGAGCTTTAATGACTGTAGAGGCACATGGCCTAGTGGTTAGAGTAGCGGACTCGGGATCGCGTGTTCGAATCTCAGACCGGGCGATGTGTGTGTTTATGAGCGAAACACCTAAGATCTACGCGGCTCCGGCAGAAGGTAATGGCGAACTTCTACTGACTCTTTTGCCACAACTTTCTCTCACTCTTTCCTCCCAGGAAACCGGGAAACCGGCCCTTATGAGCCAGGCGTGGCTCGAGAAGGAAGGTGCTTAAATGACTATGGCGGAATTCCCTCTTCATGCTAGGCAAGTAGCTCTAATATTTGTATGTGTACTGACTTGTAGGACCTTGTTCTAAAAGGAAACTCCGATAATATCTTGTAGTCGCTGTGACTTTGTTCATTGTACATTTGTATGTTATATTTTCACCAATACCTATCTATTTGTAGCACAAATAATGTTAAACAGGGAGCGGTGTTTTGCGTTCATCCCTTAAATATGAAGATATTTTTTCATGACCCCCATATATGTGTGTGTAATCCAAACTCTAGTATTGTAGATAGTTCCAGAATTCATATTTACATCATCCATAAACTAAGTATGGGTTTTATTAATGTCTCTTTCTGTTGTAGACTCCAGCACATAACCACTATACTTTTGTTTAAAAAATGATTGGGTATATTGCTAAAGTAAACGGAAGCGCAGATTCAGTGTATTATAGAAACATTCCTTTTGAAATGTTTATAATACCACAGACAGATATTCAGCTTTTAGTTACAAGTGCGTGATTTGTCGATCAGTCTTTGTGAGCAATTCGATGGCATCAACAAAAGCAGAATTTGCCAACTGCTGTAACTTCAGTAGCCATGGATAAAGAACAGAATTAAATGTATTTCCGTAATCAAGCCTGTCACAAGATTTTCGTACCTCAGACAGCGCAGCTTTATTTATGAAAAAGAAAAACATTATCTTTTCGGCTTGAAATATCCTCCCACTCTTCTCTTTCCGTCTGCCTGCTAATCAGTCACTGTTTTATTAGGCTCACAATGTGATTGAAGAAATTAGTTTAGACAGTTTGTGTAAAATTTGTATATAATGGGTCTATAGATTTGTGCCAAGTCAGTGTTTTCATTATTGGTCATAAGATTTGTCCATCTTACGGCAAAATAATTTCAGTGTGTCAATCTGACCTTCTATGATTCTTTGAAATATACATAGTAATGACTTTATAGTACAGCAACATCTTGTGCCAGTATCCATCTGTTATGTATCATCCTGCCTTCTTTATATAATTCAGCTTCGCCAAAGCTTTGGTGCAAGTTTCAAAGACCAATATATTACATTTACTATTGATATCGATACAGTATTGATGATATCCACGATGGTATCTATGATGCACTCTGATTAAAATTTTTCCTTTCATTCAAGATCATAAGCGTTATTCCTGAGAAAACTTTTCTTTCACAAAGGTAATGCTTCTTCTTCATTCTCCTGTATACAGCTTGTGGGTTAAAAGCAAACTTATGATTAATGCTGGTTCGATCTTCTGTTTTATTTCGTTAACATTTTTTTTTATTCACTCAGCATCTTAACTTCAAACTTTGAAGTTATTCGATATTCTCCAATTTCTTGGTTTGTGGAATCTCAGAATATTGTTGATCACCGTATATGATGTAACTGATGTGCTGTCATATTATCCGCTTTTATTATGATATCTAAATATCCGATACTACGGTGCAGAGTATTTATATTTTCTCATTTAGTTATTTATCTACTTGGATTGCTTACTATGACTTACATTAGCGAGCGCTCTGCAGCGAGGAGAGGTCGAACATATGTCAACAGTAAGAAGACAAAAACACTGCTGATGTTATAAAACAACATTACACAAAAACCATTTGAATATGAACCGTATATAATTAGAACCTTCACGACTGCTCCAAACGTTTAACCAAGCATAGCAGCCGGATTTCTGGTCATTATCTTCAGAGCAAAAGGGGTTTCAACCTTCAACAATTATTGACACTTTGCAAGGTAATATAGCTCTGTACACGCGTCTGGGTGGCTTCGGCGCTGTCCACACAGACATTCTAAACTACATCCAGAATAAGATCATCCGACTAATCGCTATAGTCAGACATCTAGCTCTACTTTGAAGGTCACTGCACTTACGAGATACTGGTCTTATGCTACCCTGCACTTAAACATTCTCGGCTCACTCTACTTTTCTCAACGCCCTTGCTGTGTCCAATACCTCAAGCCACAAATAAACCACAGCCAAATTTTATTAATTCCCTAAGCGCTACATCTGGTTTTCTTTCTTTCTTTGTTTCATTCTCTCTCTTTCTGCCTGTCGTTCTGTTCATTTCATTATCGCAGGCCTTGGCTGCCAAGAGTTGTAAAGGAACACAAACAGCGACTAAAGTAAAAGAAACATGTACAGTTTTTCTTAATACTGACGGCAGCAGATCTTTCAATTTGCAACGAGCGAATCAAGCATATTGAATATCCAAAAGGTTTCGTTTGGCGCTTACATTGTTATTCATCACTGCTGAATACAACTGGATCGACTGCATGAGGAAATGAGGATGACAAGCAAATGTAATATGGCAGATAAATATATTTAGTTATTTTAGGTTGAATTTTAACTCTACCATCGCAAGAAAAGTAAAACACATCTACGGTAATAGATATATGTTGTTGGGGTTACCTTTTTCCATATGTCTATTAGTGTATCTGTGTTTCCATTGTCTTCTATCTGTCTGAATAGCTAAGTAGATCCCCAAGTGTCAAGTTTATATATTTCTAGTCATACCTGTGCATCAATACGAATCCATAAATGCGTATTGGTGAATAATTCTATTTATACTAGTATAGTTATTAGTAAGCACGTGTCTTTGTATTCTTGTATGCGTGTGCTAAGGCGGCAAGATGACGGAGTCGTTAGGATGCAAGGCAAAATAATAAGCGATATTTCATCTGTGTTTAGGTTCTGAGTTCAAATTCTACCGAGGTCGAATCTGCCATTTATTCTTTCGGGATCGATAAAATTAGTACCAGTTAAGGTCTGGGTGTCGATGTAATCAATGTAACCTTTCGGCGAAATGGGCCTTGTGCTAAAATTTGAAATCAGTATTATGACTGTCAGGCGGTAACCTGGAGCAGAATCGTTATCGTGCCGGACAAAGGTGTAGTGGCAATTTGTCCGTCTTTACGTTCTGAGTGCGAATTCCGCCGAGGTCGACTTTAATACAATCATAAAATGGTTTTATTAAATTAAAAAACAAACTTTCCCCTGTATAAAAAAGATCTTTGAATAATTAAAAAAAATATCATCTTTGTAAGACATCTTTGAAAGAAAAAGCAGTGTTAATTTGCTTATGTATAAGAGAATGTTTTAATTAATCCTTTTGTGCAAGAATATTTTTTTAAATACATACATATATATTACACACACAGTCACAAATATATATATATATACCAACAAACATTTAAAAGCGTGTGTGTTTTTGCGTGTGTATGCTTGTGTTAAAGTTTGCTTTGTGGGAGAATAATGCATTCATTTTCTCCCTTGATCGTTAATAGTAAGACGTAATTATTTGATTCTTGGAGATCCCAGTTGTGCGCCCACTCATGCTGTTGGAAATCATGTGCTCGTACTCCCTGTAAAAATATGCTAATGCCATCAAAATACTTTCTCGTCTTATTCATCTGGAACAAGTCAGCAACCAGATTGAAAATTTCCTTCCCTCCGAGCTACACTTGATGCCATTAACACAACTCATTCTATTCAGGCTGATATACTCTTTTACTTGTTTCAGTCATTTGACTGCGGCCATGCTGGAGCACCGCCTTTAATCGAGCAACTCGACGCCGGGACTTATTCTTTTGTAAGCCCAGTACTTATTCTATCGGTCTCTTTTGCTGAACCGCTAAGTAACGGGGACATAAACACACCAGCATCGGTTGTCAAGCAATGCTAGGGGGACAAACACAGACACACAAACACACACATATATATATATATATATATATACATATATACGACGGGATTCTTTCAGTTTCCGTCTATCAAATCTACTCAAAAGGCTTTGGTCGGCCCGAGGCTATAGTAGAAGACACTTGCCCAAGGTGCCACGCAGTGGGACTGAACCCGGAACCAAGTGGTTGGTAAACAAGCTACTTACCACACAGCCACTCCTGATATGTATAATAATACACAATATGCTTTCTGTCATGTTATTTTCAGTAATATCGATAACTTATAGGAGATTGTTTGCTTATGGAAAAGATTCATCACATCGAATTGAAAATTTTGCATTTGTATTTCCTTTGGAAGACACTATGACAAACGATTCTCCACATTCCTAAACTATTTTATATAAGTTTTTACTCCATCAAATATTTAGCTATGTATGCCAAAAATTTCTTTGATGAAGATTGTATTTGGTCATTTTAGTCGGTCTTGTGACCATCTCCTCTGCTGAGTTGATTTCATTGTATGAATTACTAGTATGGCATTTGTGAAGAGTTTTTAACAGTGTTGTGTAAAAAAAAACAATTGTAAAGACCAAGGATTACCGTTTAAAGGATAGCTGTTCTGTTTACATATATAAATGTGTTATGAGTTGACATGTTAAAAGATGTAATGACAAGTTGAAAAAAAAAAAAGGAAATTTCTTCAACAACGCTTTAAATAATGATATTAGTTAAAGTAGTAATGTATATCATTTTTAGTTTGTTGTGTATTTTTGTAAATAGGTGTGTAGGAAATATAGAATATTTGAATAGCAAGAAAATTCGAGAGAGGTCTAAACGTGCGCCTCATGGTATATAGACTTCAGCTGCAATAAGAGGACCAACTTCTGGGATTCGAGATGGTTCTTTTTGCATTTAGGTGCGAAAATGAAAGAGCTTCATTTTTGTCTGCTGTAAAAAAAAATATCGCCAGCTGGAAAAAATGTCAATAGTTATTTTATTAAAGTTCAGGAATATAATATAGATAATAGTAATCGACAGTAACTTTTAACATAGATGATGTGAGTTCAAATCCAAGGAAGCTATATTCTGCAGGAATCCTCTCGAAGTGTGTTTGTTGTAAGTCAAGCAAAGAAATCAAACAATCAGATGTTCAAACTCACTGATGCTCATAGATATTATCCGATGCAAATTAAATAAAACCAACTGGTAAAACATGAAACTTTTACTGCTCAGTTCGTAAATTGCATAATTGTTGGAAAATATTCTTGTATAAATATAGTCATTAAAGATTGAAGGATCAATATGGTGTATACAAACATACAAAAATGTGCTACAATGCATTTTTATCAGTGAAGTTGTTCAGTTTATAAATTGTTCAAATTTTAAAGATGGTTCTTGAATTTACTACTGTCAGTAAAAAGTGAATAACGAAAGAGATGCGTGTATCAATATATATATAACAATATTACAGGCAAGTTAACATGTTAAAACTGTGCGCGTGTGTTTGGCTGGCTAGTAATAGTATTTTGTGATTGAATGTCTGTATACTACATGGCAAAATTGATATATGCGGAAGGAGTCAAGGAAAGTGATCGCATACATGCTGTTTGTAAAGTTGACGGTGACGAAGCTGACGACAATGAACTCTCTAACAGGACGCGTGAAATCTATTTCGTGGCATGTTGTAAATTTCAGGTAGCTGTGTTGTAAATAGTTGAATTAATTATGAAGAGCTTTGGTTGAAACTGATCGCCTCGGTTCGCTGTGGAAATGAAGAGAAGCTGCTATTTGTGGATGATGGAACGGGGCTTGTGTTTTTAAATGGTTGTCGGTGATGAAAACATAATGGCTTGTGTCTGTCTGTCGAGGGTATACAGCTATGTTTGCATAGCAAGAATGAATCTACTTCGTCTTTGGTGGTAATTCTTACTAGTATCAAGAACCAGATAGCTAATGCTTCAAGACTATAAAGAGATATGGAGACATACATTTTGGGAAAATGTTTGTAATAATTTACATCTGCGGAATTATTCAGAATTAAACTCGTGTTTCCTTGTGAGACTTACTGCATGCAGAGTTTTGTTTGAAGTAAATGTTCGATTGCTGCCAATAGACAAAGAAGGATAAGTAACTGTAAGCTGTGAGATGGATTATAACAGTAATGTGTATACATTCATATGATCAATATTAAAGAAATTTGTTGAGGAAACTTAGTTTGAAAATGTGAGTAAAGCTATGGTTAGCCCGTGTTTTCAGGAACTCCATGGCGTGAAGTGAGATTAAAACCAGTGAACTCTTGGTCTGTAGCGTCAGAACCTTTGAATCCCATTTTGGTGGCGTCTGCATTAAACCATGTATAGTCACGAATATGATTACAATATGAAGTAATTGCTGTGATAGAACTAACGTGCTACTGTGCAGTATTTATTTTAAAGCTGTGTTTCATGGTCTATATTGCTATTAGTCAAGACTTACCAAATTTGACAAAAAGAAATGTTGGTTTAGTATCTTTGAACATTAAGCACCGGTCGATTTTTTTTATAAGTTGGAAATCAATTTGCCCAAGTCGGTATTCCATACTTCTCCAGTTCAGTAGTTAGTCAGCAGTAGAATGTTTATTTTAAGCTGCATTAGTGTATCTTAGACGAAATTTCGTCTACCGTAAAATATACATGAATCTGAGCAAAATATCGATAGATCATCGTTCACAGCAGAGGCATCGAAAATGAAGTCACTGTTTGCTGGAATTGGATTCAAAATACCACCACAGGTAACAATAAAAATTTCACGTTGCGCTAGATTAGCAAAGGAAGAACTAAAGTAACTGGGATATACAGCAAATTATTAAAGCATACAGATAAAAAAATTATACGATTTTATCTCAGTCGGGAGAGCAGAAAAAGAATTTCCAATAGTGGCGACAATTCGTTTCTCTTTCAATTATTTGTCTATCTGTGACTATTAATACAATGTGGAGGCTGCATAATTTTCATCATTCTTTGAGAGATAGAAGTTTTTGTAGTGCTATGAATTTAAATGTTAATATACATGTAACGACTAGTTGAAAGACAGGAAATATCTCCAACTATATTTTTGATAACACTAAACAGTCATATACAAACTGTGTAGTTTCATACGTAATTTGTAGAGAGATGTGTGTGGAATAGTGGAATAGTTGAATAGCAAGATAGATAGAGAGAATTATGAGTCATCTTAACATGCAAGCACTACATGATACTTGTACTTGTACTTGTGGCGACATTCACACTGGTGGGTTGAGTCGGCTTCTTCTAACCACCCTCAAGGCATCTCGAACCATGGCAGTCCACGCACGACGGTCCTGCACCAGTTCACTGGAGATAGCGAGCCAGTCACAGTTCCATCGCCGCAGGCCGACCACCTGCGGACCCATGAGCACGGGGAGGTTCTCCTTGATCGTCGTAACCCAGGTCTTCAGCTGCCCGTCCGCGCGTTTCCGCCAGTTGGGAAGTGGAGTTGGGAGAAGGACATCACGGCTCAGTTCACCCACCGGACGCCTACATGCATGGCCAAACAATAAGAGGAATTTCTGAGGAGAACCAAATTCCAGCATTTATATTGGCTTGCTAAAAATGTTTGAGAAGTTTTTTTTTAGATTTAGGTGCAAAAGCAAAAAGGAAAAGCTTCTTTTTTCGGTTAACTTCTATCAAAACTGGCGTCATAAAAGATTTACTGAAAACAGTGTCAGTAGGAGATTTCATAATGTTCAGGAATACGTTCTAACTAGTCAGTCAACATCAATTTTAAACTAAATCCATAGAAGCTCCTTACTCTGCATATATATGTAGGATTTTAAAGACTTGTACATTTCTAATTCTGAATTACGCGTCTATGGGTAGTAATTATTTATGTTAGAGAGTTCTGTATTTTTTATGAAAGAGATAGTTTTAAAATGTAACTAGTTAGTTTGAGGAGAACATAACCATGATTTCAATCGGAAACCTTTTTCAACGTTAGGGCTTGATTTTCGTTTTCGTGGAAATAGATTTTCTGCATTCTAGGAGCTGTCATCTTCATCTTAATTGTGATACTCTCACTGTCAAACCTAAATATATAACTTCAACAGTATCTTCAGATATTTTAGCACATCTTACATTTTGTGTGTCACTGAAATGGTAAAATTACTACTTACGCTAATAGAAAAGTTTCAGCAGAAAAAAAATATATATACTCAAATCACATTGGGTATATTTAATTCTAGTTTCTTCGCGGAAAAAAATGTAGACATACACACACACACACATACACACACATACACACACACATATATATATATATATATATATATATATATATATATACAGATACTTAGAAATAGGTATACATGCTTACATACATACATAAACACACACTGACATGCACACATATGTGTGTGTACCAAATAGATATAAAATATTTCTACAGATTAGAATTTGTAGAATAAATATAATTGGAAATGCACATGAGGTGTTCCTGGTTGTCAGTTCTTATAAGAGAGATAATCTCGTCTTGATCAAGTTAATTTGAGACAGGTTTACATTCTTAAAAATTAAATGAAAATGTAAAAAACAATATATTTCTTTTACGTTCCCTTTCCCCACACATTACAAAGACCTTAAAATTCCTAGTCATTGGCTGTCGCTGGAATTAACACTGCAGAGAAGTATTGAGTAAATAATGTTGAGTAAATATTAAGAAATGAATGACACTGTAAAAACTTAGTTTAGCTGAAATGAAGGTGATAGAGAGATGCAGTAATCAGATTTCCTTATGTGTGCTACAGAGTTCACAGGTGTTTGGTCATGACATTATGAAAGATCTATTTTCTTTATCACTTTAGTCACGAGGCATTTATACAGACATCAATGTAACCTCTGAGAAGATAATTTTCTGGTTGATATTAATTGTTTGAAAGGACTCTATTTTCCTGTTCAATTTGTCTTTGCAGAACTACTTCTAATTTCTTCTATCGTTAGGTATCTATGTCAGTTTTCAGCTGTTCAGCTTGTGGCTTATATTCTTAATTTTCTCCTTTCTATATTCTATATTATTTATACTGCTATGTTATTACAATTTACGTTGTCAGTAAGTGGGCGTGCATTGCTAACATGCGGGAAGTTATTCATTTAGTTCGCTGTATATTTGACCACCTAACAATACAGCTTCTCGAAATTGTCTGTGTTGCAAATACGCACATTCAAAACGAGTTTATATTCTTTTACCTGTTTCGATCACTTGACTGCGGCCATGCTGGAGCACCGTCTGTAGTCGAACAAATTGACCCCCAGGACTTATACTTTTTAAGCTTAGTACTTATTCTATCGGTCTATTTTGCCAAACCGCTAGATTACGGGGACTAAACACACCAACATCGGTTGTTAAGCGATGGTCTGGAGAAACAGACACTCAAATACACACACACACACCACACACACATGCATATATATATATATATATATGACGGGCTTCTTTCAGTTTCCGTCTACCAAATCCACTCACAAGGCTTTTGTCATCCCGAGGCTATAGTAGAAGACACTTGCCCAAGGTACCCTCAGTGAGACTGAACCCGGAACCATACGTTTGGGAAGCTAGCTTCTTACCACACGGCCAGTGCTCCATATATTTTTATATACTTTTTCTGCAGTGGGGTTATGTATGACCAAATCATGTGTTGGTTGGGTTTATGGTTGGGTTCAATGTTAGATACACATTTTTGTGCTTTCACGTGCGCATTTTAGTGTGTGCGTGTTAGTAAGTGTGTGCGTGCATGTTAGTAAGTGCATGTTATTATGTATATGTTTTCGTATGAAGTCAGTATAATTCTGTTATATCATACTCAGCTGAAGTCGGGTGGGAGTTTTCATAATTTGTAATGCTATTTCAGTTAAAATCTAAAAACCTCCATATATAATTCAATATAATCAACTGCTAGGCACCATCAAGCATCAGCACATAATTTTGTTGTCGAATCTTTGATACAAGTGTCAGAAATCTCGTTCAACTCAATGGGCCGAAGTAGTCTTTACTGTAGGAATTCACATACCGGTGCCACAATGTTCTCTTACCTCAATGGATCGAGAGTGTTACGAATGCATACCGTAAATCCTCGAGTATAGTCCACCCTTGAGTATAATACGCAGGGAATTTTTAGGGGGCTGTACCCCTGAGAAACCTAAACCTTGTGTATAATACGCATCCCTTCTCTAACTTGAGTCAAGGAGGTCTATATAACGTCTTTGATTTGTAAAAATGTATACGGTAACGTCCTTTATTATTATTGTATATATAATATAATGCAAACGTGTAGCTTTTTTGTGCATTTTGTCTGCAGAAAGTAAATAACAGTAATAACGTTTAATAAATGTTGCTGATTGCAAGTTATGGATGATTCTTTTATGATTTTATGATATATTTTTGCCGAACTTGAAAGAATTAAAAGTAAAGCTGACCTCTGCAGGACCTAAATTACTAATTCTATCTATCTATCTATCTATCTATCTATCTATATATCTATCTATCTATCTATCTATCTATAATACACGCATACACACACGCATTTATGTGTATATATATATATATATATATATATATATATGTATGTATAGGTGCATGCGTATACACATACACACATATGAGGAAGAAAGAGGGAACAGAAAGTAAATTACGTAGTTTGATGACCTATATTCTCACATTCAGAATAAGATGTTCAGCTACAAAATTGCTTTGGATATAATCGTTTGATCTGTGAGAAATAACGACCAAATTGCCAGCAAACCGCAACCTTTCCACTTAAGAATAAAAGAACATATTCATTCATTCTAAAAGTGTATAATATAGTCCTATGTTTGATTGTGCAGATAAAATTATTACAGCTGGATCGCCTTTGATTATACATGTGCTTAATAGTGTTGCCCGGAGGCTACACAACACTAACAACTGCAATGATCACTCTAATGGTATAAGATACCAAATACTAAAGACATTATTTACTGAGTTTCTAGTGCTAGATATCTTACATGATAATTTATAAATTATATGGGGGATTATATATTTTTGTATATTTAAAATGATCACATGTTAACTTTAGATCTATGATAAAAAGTGTGCTAGCCCTGACTGTTTCTCCGTGGTGTTCAGTCATTGAGTGGTTATTGCCGCGCTTGAATCATGGCTTATTTTAGGAGGAGGTAAAGTATAATTTGAAGAAGGATTACTTGCTATACATTACCTATATTATTTAGATTCGACGGATATTTGTCCTCATCGGGCATATGGCATAGTGGTTAAGAGCATGGGCTACTAACCTCAAGATTCTGAGTTCGATTCCTACCCTCGAAAAATACCTTAGGAATGAGAACCCAGATTCAAAATTTCCCCAAGACACCCGAAGAAGCCTGGAGAGTATATCAGCCGAAACCTTGTGTTAACAACAAACAAGATGAGGACAAATATCCGTCGAATGTAAATAATGTACATAATTCGTCATCTCTTAAATATAGAACTGATTACTTGTTATGTTTTGCTGATGAAGTTATCACATAAAGGTTCCCTCGTTAAGTGGATGTTCAAAGTGTAGCAAAAAAATAAAAAATTCCATAGGTTTTTGTACTGCATCCTGACACTAGTGAAGTTGAGTAGCAGGAGGTGGCAACAAGAATTTTCAGATGGTTAATGTTTTACCATTTAATTTTTCAGTTATCACCGTGGTTTGGACAGCTGCTCGCAATGCGTTTGGTCTTGAAAGTTTTTCAAGAAAGATGAACCTGACCGTCTATTGCGCTACATCTATAAATTCTACACACACACACACACGCATACATATATATGCACATATATATTATTTAGATATATATATATAGTATATACATATATATATGTGTGTATAGATATATATATATATAGTATATACATATATATATGTGTGTATATATATATATATATATATATATATATATATATATATGTAGTGGGTAGCGATTTTCTTCCCTACTTCAAGGAGTGACGACCCTGCCTGATACGAGTCCCGGGCTCAGCTGGCTCTGACTGACAGTACCCAGTATGGGCCCCTATCCAGGGTTATGGAAAGGAGACAACCTTCAAAGAAATTCGGAATGGAGCCCCGTAGGCGGTTTAGTATTCGACTCGACACTTCTGGCAGCTCCTGCAACCAAGCTAGTGCCAAACGTAATGCTCTGTACTCCTTTGGACTACGTCAGCAAGGTCGACAGAGGAATCCTAACTATTGGGATACCCAAGATTTTCTTACATCTAGTCCAGGCCTGCGCAGAACTAGAGTGGACATGAAAAGTAAAAACCAGACAGGATTAGTTTATGCACAACTCCATTGTCTCCCGAGATAAAAGGATGCCAACAATACATGTTTATATATACATCTATACTATACAAACATATACTCACACACATATTCATGCATGTACGTGTGTATGGGTATATGCACATCATTGTGTGACATGTTGGTCAAGTTGTGTTCTGTTACGCCTATAGGCAAAGCTATCCATTCCTTAAACGGACTTCAATAAAGTATGGAGGAGGAATTGTGGCCGATATTATCGAATATACTAAAACCCTTGTATACCATATCCAAGAATAATCGGCTACTTCATTTTTCGTTTCATACTACTAACAATCTGTTATTATTTTTAATGCTTATAACAAACCATATTTTATGTCGTAGACATCTAAATTAATCAGACGCAGTTTTCCTGTGGTAACTTCCAAATGTTATGCAACATTATATCTATTTTATACCAAGTAGTACTTTGATGAGCGTGTAATCATAGGTATTTGCCAGTTTATACATTTATGTGTGCCTGTGCGTATAATTTGAATTGTAATTTTATGTCTTATATGAAGAATTAGTTTCTGACATATTTGATACTTGATTCGATATTTATTGATGAAGGGAAGAAAACAGTATATTGCTGATGCAGTTCTCATGAAAATTAACAGCATCAGTGGCGTGGATTGAAACTGGATCTGAGAGTTGGTTCGATCAGCTTTTAATTCTTGGTTGCTAGCCAACAGAATATTCAAACTATGAATAAGTAAAGAAGTGTCTTGCTAATTTTACCATGTGATAATCGTTACAACATTGGACAAAATGCCTTGCAGTATTTAAATTTCCATAGAGATCATCTTTAACGTTTATCCTTCGATTAAAGCACATAAACACTGGTGTCGATAAATCAATTAATCACTCACATACATTACTTACCTATTACCTATATTCGTTTCAAATTTTGGCATACGGTCAGCAAACAAAGGGTAAGTCGATTACAACTAACCCCCTTCCCAGTGTTCAGCTTGCATTTATATTTTATATTTATTTTTTTTATTTATGCGCCCTTTTCAAGCCTAGCCAGGCTAATGGGCCCGGTTTCCCGGTTTCTATGGCGTATGTGTTCCCCCCAGCTGGACGCCAGTCCATCGCAGCATTACTCAGGAAACAAGAAGAAAGAGTGTAAGTTGGGGCGAAAGTGTACAACAGGGGTCGCCACCCCCCCCTACCGGAGCCTCGTGGAGCTTTAGGTGTTTTCGCTCAATAAACACACACAACGCCCGGTCTTGGAATCGAAACCGCGATCCTCCGACCGCGTCTGCTGCCCTAACCACTGGGCCATTGCGCCTCCACTGTATTTATATTACCGAACACAAAAGGATGAAAGGCAAAGTCGACCTCGGACGCATTTGATTTCAGAACGTGAAGACGGACGAAATGCCGCTAAGCATTTTGACCGGAGTGCTAAATATTCTACTAGATTCCCGCCTTTCTTAGAAAATATAACCTATATTAAAAACTATAACTTAAGTGGTTTGGATGGATCATCAGAATGTAGAAAAATGTCTCTTAGTATTTATTCCGGCTGTTTACATTACAAGTTCATGTCCTCTTGGGGTGAATGTTGTTTTTCATCTCTTAAAGGTCGATAAAATAAAGTACCAGTCAAGTGATTGGGTCGATATAATCAATCAAACCCATCTCCTTAAAACTCTTGGCCTTGGGCCTAAATTATAAGCCATTATTTAATAGTATATGCCGCTGACATTCAGACGTGCTAAAATTTCGTTCCGATAACTCAATATTTCACAAATGTAGCTGAAGGAAGTAATTTTTATTTCAGATTTTGTTTCCCACAGAGACATTTATTGAACATTTTGGAAGCTACTATTCTAATGGGGTTAGACAACAAGGTCAGTTTTAAAAATATTTCCATTTTATTTTACAGCCTAAATGTACAGCAAAAGAGTAGCGTTTCAGTTTTCAAGATACGAATGCAGGACTAAAAATTTGAACAAAGCAAAACAAATGACAAAAAAGAAATAACAAAAATACGTGCAAATACTTGGAAAAGTGGAAATGTGGCATCGTTGTGCCCCCTGACGTCACAGCTTGTCACATTTCATCAAAGAAGTGTACGACAGGAAGAAGACCAAAGATGACCTCGTTGTTCCATCTTTAATAAGGGTTGAGGCAGCCTTGGTAGGTGTTTTAAGTGAAATGTCCTTTATTGGAAATGAGAAGCCGTATACGTATCGTCTATAAAAGAGCAGACACAAAAAGAAAAAAAAGTCTCATCCTGTGAATACATGTGTAACTCATTTTTGCCAGCTGAATGGATTGGAACAACATGAAATAAAGAGTCTTGCTCAAGGACACAAGGTGCTGCCAAGAATCGAACTCATGACCTTACGATCGTGAGCTGGATATCCCTAACCACTAAGCCACGCATCTTCACTCAAAGAGAAGGCAAAGTCTAAAGTGTTGCGACAACGCTGCCCGAAAGCTGATATTGCAGGAAGAAATGAAGAGCTGATGGATGACAGTTACGGATATCGGTGACGATATCAATATCCGGTTACAAGCCACTTTAGAGGCACACTATGAGAAGGATAACAGCACATATGCAACTGTTTATGATATCTGGTCTCGTGGGGGTGATCTCGGATATACAAGTCCTCCTGATCCCACAAAACAATAGATTTTCGCTTTGCATCACCACAAATTGAGGAGAAATTCAATCCATTTCCGTCTTTTTATAAGCAGGGATCTATAATTATTCTGTTTACCTCCTGGATTATCAGCAATGTCAAATAAACGCTGTTGAATTTTACAAATTTACCTCATCTATATTTTCCGTTATAACAATGATGTTCCTACATTCGAGTTGTTCATTTAATATTGAGGGAAGATTTGTTATAAGAACAAACTACAGTATTTGGAATCATGTAAGTTGTTGCTGTCGCGCTCTCCTAGTTTATTTGCTTGAGCATTTGGAAGATTTTTTTCTATTAATTGCTCGATGTACTGGTCATGTTAATCTTCCACTTGTATATTTATTGATATATTTTGATCTCAAGTCGTTTTGTGTGCATTTTGTCCTGTCACATGATTATATAAGATACGAACTTGAATATGAAAGTGTAAATTGTGTAAATAAGATTATAAAAGATTGTGAGACAAACTACTTTTTTCTGTTGTCTACTCCCATGTATCAAATGCGGATACCTCGTAGGCAATTATAGTTCTGTTTTTACAAGTACTCCAACTAAAATTTAGAAGAGAGAATCAAAAAGATACCTTCATTCTACGAGTATAGATAAAGAAAATAATGATGTGTGTTTATCGTGTATGGAGGGTTATGAAACCTTCTGAAAATGTTTGGATTATTAATGAGTTTTAAAGGAAAAAAAATATTTCTTTTTTGTGTTTATTTTATAATGCATATTGTATTGTTGGCACGTTTACCTCAAAATATTTTGTCTCTTTTACACACTATTTTCTTTCCAGAATTTTATTGCTTGCAATAATTTTCAGTATGCCTTTTTCCACAGGAACAGTAAAAACTAATAACAAGAAAGAGAGTAAGAGTTCCATGCGACATTTTGAAATAAAATAATTCAATCTTCGAATACAAAAAAGACAAACAAGCAAAAATAAGAATATAATCAAAGAAATACATTCAGTCGTAATTTAATAACAGAAAACATCAATACGCTCAACATAAACAATAACAAGAATAGTAGCAACAGCTGCAATAATGCACACAGGTTCCATACTTGTTAAACTGATAAAATGAGAGAAGAATTCAGCAGAAGAGTGGCGTGTTCGAATTGAGGAGAGAAAACTTTCTCTCTATCCGTTTCTCCTTAGAATTTTTACTCATAGATGAGCACTAGGTGTGTAGTATGCGTTAGTGGAAATATCTAACAGACAGAAATCTTTGATAAGTTACAGTGCAAAGTAACACAGAACCTTATCAAATCCCACTGAAAAAAAATATTTGCGGGGTGTCATATGACCATTACTGCTCCAAAATAGATTTCTAAACAACGCTGTCGTCATGAGTCAGGCCTGTCTGAAGTGTACATCAAGCGACGCATTTCATTGTTTACGTGCAGTACCAGTATTTGAACATTGCTGACAAGTGAAGTTACGTCCAGTAGCTGTAGATCGATCTGACTCTCAGCTAAGCCGCTTGTAAACTATCTCACTGACTTCTTTTTTATTGTGAAGAGCAAACAGATATCTGTTCCTTGTTGGTCATGGCGAAGGCGATTGTACGGTGAATAAAACTGGAAGGACTAATGACAGATGTTTAGTTTTCCGTTCGACATTTACGAGCTTCTTCGTGTTCCAGTTAGGGAGTAAGTGATAATACTGAAAGAGAGGTATTGGCTTCCAGTGAATTGCAATGAGCACCAGAATGGCATACCCTATTAAGGGAACACTTACTCTTGATATTCAGATTGCTCTTAAGTTAGTGGGACTGTCCCTCCATAGGGTCAAGTCATTTAATATAATTTGTATTGTTTTATTTTCTATAACTATTTCTTTCTAAATCGATTCTGTGCAAAACCTGAACGCATTTTGCTTTGTATCTTGGTTATGTCCTCTCAAATCTCGTCCTTGTGGCAAATAGAACAAAACGTTGTTATTACTACAATCAATTAGATATTAGAAAAGAAAAAAAACAAACAAACCTAATATCAATAAATGAAACTATTAAAATGGATATAATCATGAGTTACGGATGTTTATAACAGATTCAGAAATAGATGAAAATACAAAGAGACACAAAGGAAAAATACTATTCAACGCTATAAATAAAATTTAAAAGATTGAAAAAATACCAGCAAGAAAACTACAATTTATACAACAAAGTGCCAGCACAATAAGATAAAGGGCAACTATAATAACTTTAAAAGGAATATATCAAAACAACGAACTATAATTTCAACTCTGAGGCTTCTAGTTTTTTTAGAAAGCAGATAAAGTAATTACAGAATAATTGCATCGTAGTAAAGTAATATTAAATATTGCTTTCTGTACAGTGTTATATTGACATTTTTAATGTTGTTTTGTAATAATAACAATGGTCAATAAAATATCTGCATAGGAGTTGATTCGGGTTGAATAGAAAGCAATTTTGATACTGATTTCAAAACTGTCTTTGATTTTTCTGCAGCACGTATACTTTTTGCGATGAGACACAATTTTTTTTGTCATTATATTTGAAATATTGAATATTTTCCAGAATATTTGCCGAGATTATTGCTGTTCAGAAGAACCGATTAAATATAAAATCATTCAGACATTTTCTGCTGTGTTTGTGGTACATAATTTGTTGAACAAAAAGGGTCGATCAATGCTTATTGTCATTTTCACGATGCAGAGAGAATAAGGAGATAATCATAACGACTACTGTTTAGTTGACTTAGCATTTGGATTTTACACAAAGAACAAACTAATTATACGTCAAAACCCCTATTCAGCAAAGACTCCATTATGATGAGATGAAATCTCATTTTCGTTGCCTCAAATGGTGAAGTTGCTTTCTTAGTTAATGAAACAGACATAATTTAAATATAATTAGAGGTGTAGGGCATGCTATAGCTCCTCAATGAATACTGGATGGAAATTTAAGTCAAGAATTTTTTATTTCTTTATTGCTCAAAGGGGGCTAAACATAGAGGAGACAAACAAGGATAGACAAAGGGATTAAGTCAAATTATATCGACCCCAGTGCGTAACTAGTACATATTTAATCGACCCCGAAACGATGAAAGGCAAAGTCGACCTCGGCGGAATTTGAAGTCAGAACGTATCGGCAGACGAAATACCGCTAAGCATTTTGCCCCGCGTGCTAACGATTCTGCCAGCTCGCCAGCAATGTTTGAATGATTATTTTAGAAACTTATTGCAGTTTAAACAGTAAGTGGTGTGTGCACGCGCGTGCGTGTGTGGGAATTCGAATTAACTAACAACCTAATTTGATGATCTCTCCTGTACTCTATACAAACATTTGACAAACAATGTAGACGTGTAAAGCCATGAATTCACATATATTGCTAATGGTTATCAGTGCAGTTTCCGCAAAATCTCGATTCACGAGTCAACTCCTCTTCTCCGTTTCACAATGTGTGTCCTCTAGCTATGGGGGGATTTGGTGAAAGAAATCTTGTCACCCACAACGTGAACAACACTTTAGACTGTGTCTTGCTTCCAAATATTCTATCGAAACAGTGTTCCCATACAGCCCCCAGCTATCATTTTATATATGTAGCTTACTGTCAAATCTCAGTCTTACTGTGTGTGTTGACGGAGCCCGTTCTGAGTCTTATTTACTCCTACTTAAAAAAATATATTAGCAACAGAAGCAGCATTGAGGCCGAGAGGTAATATCTATTCCCACTCAAACGTGAATGTTCTGTTAGAACAAACTATACTGCGGTATTTACCGAGTGGCTGTGTGGTAAGTAGCTTGCTTACGAACCACATGGTTCCGGGTTCAGTCCCACTGCGTGTCACCTTGGGCAAGTGTCGTCTTCTATAGCCTCGGGCCGACCGATGCCTTGGGAGTAGATTTGGTAGACGGAAACTGAAAGAAGCCGTCGTGTATGTATGTATGTATGTATATATATATATATGTGTGTGTGTGTGTGTGTATGTATGTTTGTGTGTCTGTGTTTGTCCTCCCAACATCGCTTGACAACGGTGTGTTTACGTCCCTGTAACTTAGCGGTTCGGCAAAAAAGACTGATAGAATATTACTAGGCTTACAAAGAATAAGTCCTGGGGTCGATTTGCTTGACTTAAGGCGGTGCTCCAGCATGGTCGCAGTCAAATGACTGAAACAAATAATGAGAGTAAAGAGATATAGGTCTTTGGTGCACAATGTACGCTTATTTGTTTATATCGCCAGCGGGGAGATAAGCCACCACCAACCCCAGCGCGGAGACCACCATATCCCGTGATTTCAATCTTCCATGATCTCCACGATGTAACTAATGGTGCAGTTTTGAGCCTCTAATATCCTTTCTTCTATACATCATTGACTTCCTTAATGTCACGCCCAAAAGCCATCTGCTCCGATGCAGATAATATTCTCATTAATTTCTTTCTAACATTCCCCAACTATGGACCATTCACTCGCAACATAAACTATACACCAACCCCACACTGAAATCATGAACAGGGATCTCGAAAGCATCTTTCAGTGGGGATATTCTAGTGAACAGCTCTAAATCGGAACCCTCATAGCCACTTCAACTGTAGGGTTTCATTGTTGTCGAAGATGTCGCCTGACAGAAGTTCATTTTTAACTTAACTAGGACCGTTTCGAACGACTGACTCTTCACTTCAAACATTTCAACAACTATAAAAATCTTCAAACACCTGGTGAGACCTACAATGGAGCATTGCTCTCACATTTGGGACGATGTGGCTGCTGCAATCACAGTAACCGTTAACCGCATCAATTAAATGAATGATTGTCATAAAGTAACCCAGAGATCAACTCCAGCAACTTACCAACAAATACGCTATCTCCGCTCTCTGTCTCTTTTAACTTCACTATAATGGCTTCTGCTTCTCATAGCTAGATGGTTTCATGTTACCCCATGCAGGCATTCCCTCGCATTAATCCCTATACTCCCAGTTCTTGCTTGTGAGAAGTTCGTACTTAAGGAATTATTACCCTGGTTATGTTTTACCGGAAACCGTTAACTTGAATATTCAAGTGAAATAGAATATTAAGGGCATCATTTCAGTCGTCTCGGGGACTAGGAAATCCATGGTTACCGTCCCTTTCTCTAGAGCCACTAAGTATGATGAACAAATGTCCAGCCAGAGGTGACTTATGATAACATGGATATACTTGTCTGATGCCATTCAATACATGTTCATCAATGCACAACTCTGTAAATTTTTCACAATTGTGGGTATAGAAATAGGATTTCTAAACGACTTCTTTTACTTATGCTGATGGATTAATTGTGCTCCTACGGGTAGCTATCGGGTGTATGACTTGAGGTGAAGGTCAGCACAGGAACTAGGAATGGATAATGTCTAATTTGCTATTTTACTTGATCCCAAGAAGATATTTCTACCCTTCTCTTCGTCATAAACTTAGTTAAAGGATTAAAGTATTCAGTACTTTTAAAAATCCCAATTGTGATTAATTCAAAAATATAGGTGAGATTGATTTTTGGCAACAAATCAAAGATTTTAAAAGATGCTGAATTTCGAAATTTTCAGTACACTGGAAATAATTATTTGTTAAGTTTTAAACGTTTACACGAAGACATACTGGATAATAAATTCACAGCAAGTGGAGATAAATGTAAGAGTTAAGGACCTTCCTCATGACTGTAAAAATATTATTAGTAAGCTTACTCCATCTTCGTCTAGTCATCTTTCCAGAAAACCATAGTATATTGAGCAATTAGCATGGAGAACGATTCCATCTGAATATTTGTGCAATAGAAACAAAATGTCAAGCAGTTTGAAAAGAATGCATGATAACTGAATATTTCCGGAAGCTACATCGGGGCGAACCAGGTCAAGTTTATAACAGTTCTTGACAACTCTTTTAAAATCATGTATATTATTCACTTGCAAGTGCTTCTAAATGAATAGCTGATATAAGATGAGGCTAAAAGTTAATTATGTATGAAACTTGCAGTTACTGCTGGTATATGTGTTGCGCATATTGTTATTATATAAACATATAGATATGATACATAAATCATAGAGTAAATTCGCAATATGCTCATGAATTGAACAAAGCCTCTGTTATAGTTTCTTCTGTAATCAGTAAAATAATCCATGATGCATTTTAAAAAGATTATATTGAATATTAGAAAAGAGATGAGACTGCCTAGGGAATATGTTCATGAATCTTCGCTTGAATTTGAAAATAGATGCTCTAGTGGGAATTAATGAATTACATTTACCAATACGAAGAGTTGAGTTTTGCTATATTGTTGCTTCATTATATTCACTTATAGTCTTACGTGTTTCTAGTGTCCCTTTCCTAGCAATAAAAAAGAAGCTTAAATA
This sequence comes from Octopus sinensis, assembly GCF_006345805.1. Lineage (NCBI taxonomy): Eukaryota > Metazoa > Mollusca > Cephalopoda > Octopoda > Octopodidae > Octopus > Octopus sinensis. The sequence goes on from NC_043005.1 coordinate 68,450,879, forward strand.
CATTTCAGTTAAAAGAGAGTAATGAATGTCTCACATCATTGCAGGACCTTTTGCATCACTGCAGAATCTTTCGAACAAAGTTATTCTCGGTTCTGTCCCACTGCATAGCATCTTTCCTAATATAGCTTCAAGGCACTCAAATCTTTGTGTTTGGATTTGGTAGGCGGAAACTGAAAGAAACTCGTCGTATATGACATTTCTGTAACTTAGCGGTTCGACAAAAGAAAACGATAGAATAAGTTTCCAAGATTAAAAATAAGTACTGGGGTCGATTTGCTCGACCCAAATTTTTCAATGCGGTGTCCCAGCATGGTTGCACTATAACGACTGGAAGAAGTAAAAGATAAAACGTGTATATATATATATATATATATATAATGATTGAAAGGCTCCAATTTCCAGTAATCAGGGATGTTCGTTTTCCGGTCAGCAGCTGGTAAATTAAGCTTGGTTTCCTTTTGGGTGTCTAGTGTATTCTTTACTGTATGAAATGAAAGTTTGAAGAGAACGCTTATCCTTATGTTCTTCCGCTGAAAAAACCTTTGTTGATGACTTGCACGCAAATGGTATCTTCCAGCTCACGATTTTGATTTTATTTATGGTCCCGGAGGCAATATTTTATATATAAACGTCGTACACTTGAAGTCATGAAATTTAGTTGCTGTTTATGCTGTATTCCAAAATAATACTTTTAAATGATAATTCAAATTAATGATTTTATAAATAATATCTAATGTGTATGCAGGTGAGCATATTTAGCTTGCAAAACTTTCGGGAGTTAAAGTGTCAAAACTTACGGGAGTTAAAATGGCAAAATGAACATACGCATGCACACTCATTTTGTAACAGTCCCCACCCACCACAAAACATTAATTAAAAGGCTTAATTAAAAGTATTATTTAAAAGTATTATTTCAGAACATTGCCTAAACAGCAACGCATCTTCATGACTTCGAGTGTATGGAGTTTATAAACATTTGCACTCATATTTTCACGAGAACTAGAAATGAAATTGAAAGCGTGAGCCTGAAGCACGCGTCGTTCAAAAAGGGTTATAAACGCTAGAACATAACTCTTTTACTCTTTTACTTGTTTCAGTCATTTGACAGTGGCCATGCTGGAGCACCGCCTTTAGCTGAGCAAATGGACCCCAGGACTTATTCTTTGGAAGCCTAGTACTTACTATATCGGTCTTTTTGCCGAACCGCTAAGGTACGGGGACGTAAACACACCACCATCGGTTGTCAAGCGATGTTGGGGGGACAAAAACACACACACAAACACACACACACACACATACATACACCACACACACACATATATATATATATACATATATATACGACGGGCTTCTTTCAGTTTTCCTCTACCAAATCCACTCACACTTCCCCAAGGTTCCACGCAGTGGTAATGAACCCGGAACCATGTGGTTGGTAAGCAGGCTACTTACCACACAGCTAAAGCATTTTTTGCAAACTTTAAAAAAAGAATCAAGACAGTGGATATTCAAAAGAAAGCCAAGCCAAGATGGTTTGAAACGAGCAACTGTGATTACCGGAAATCAGTGCCTTTCAGTTATAATGTATTAACGAAAAGAATACGTTACGTTGTATTGAATCGTTTAAATTTATCACTTCTGGTGGATCAACAGAGATTCATATATATATAGAGAGATTAATATACTTCTCTACCGATTCCATCATTGTTCATTGTTGACTAAGGTACAATTAGTAGAGCTGAATAATTAGTGGCGGATCTTTACGTTGTGTTCGATCTTTTGCGTTTCATGTTTCCGGAGCTCTGTAAAATGAATATCTAGTTCAAGTACAAGATAGGTCATATTGTATTATAATTTCCTCACAATATTTGTGATGTTGTACTGTGTTAGAAATAAATAGCATTAGGGAAGTGGATTACAGATTAGAAGCTTGGAGTAATAAAAGTCTTGAAGATGAATCCCAGTACTTAATTCATTGATCCCTGAAGATTAAAACACGAAGTCATGCATCGTGGGATTTAAAATCAGAAATAAAACGATATAACTGCAAGTATTTGCTGCGCTGTTAACCCTTCGTCTCTTTTTACGCAATAATATATTAACTATTAAATGGATGTGATTAACTCGTAACCCTGGTGATTAATTAGCAATTGTGAATGATTAGACAAAGAAATCAAAGAACAATGCAATATGACAGCAAATTTCAACAAATATTTCAAACTTATGTACAGGTATGTTTGCAATTTAACGTTTTGCCCTTTTCCATTCTCTCGCTCTCTCTTCTCTCTCCCTTCTTTCTCTCGCTCTCTATCTCGCTTTCTCTCTCTCTTCTCTCTCTCTCTCTCTCTCTTTCTCTCGCTCTCTATCTCGCTTTCTCTCTCTCTTCTCTATCTATCTATCTATCTATCTATCTATCTATCTATCTATCCGACTTAACGCTTTCACATTCTCCACTGTTTAGTTTCACTATCTGTCTGTTTGTCTGCCTGTATGTCTATGTATGTATGTATGTATGTATGTATGTATGTATGTATGTATGTATGTATGTATGTATCTATCTATCTATCTACTTATCCACTGATGCATCATTCTGTCAGTCTGTCCACTACTCATTCTATCTGTTACCATATCTTTCGCTCTCATTTCTCTATCTACCAATCTGTAATTCAACCATTCCATACGTATATTTGTAATTTTAACGTCAAACTGAAACGAAATTGAAATAAATAAAGGAAATACAGCCACAACCATTACCATAATTCGATGGGGTGGGCCTGTTCTGTGCTTGTTCAACCTGCTAGAAACAGAAACCAAATACATCTCAAATGAGACCGCACCATCTTTTAAGACTACATTCGATAATGCAATACTGGACAGACTGTCTAAAATTTGAGATTGTCGCGGTTGAAACACAGTTGACACACTTTTGGTTGTAGTTCAGCTAAATATAGTTTAAAGCCGGAGTAAAGAACAAGCGATGAGGAGAATAATAGCATCAACAACAGTGGTGACAGCAGGGGCAGTAACAGCAGCTGCAGCAACAGCATTAGAAGCAGTAGCAACTGAAACAGCAGCGGCAGCAGCAGCAACAGCGACAAAATAGCGGTAACGACGACGGTATCGTTAAAGCCAACAACAATGATAACAACAACGGTGAGGATATCATCGAATCGGAAACCAGTGAGAGGCAACCAGCCATCGAGACTAATCAAAACGGGATGCTCTCCTTTGACCTCCTTTGAACTTTGATCTCCTTTGAACGTAGGTCAGCTCAGTCACTAGTGTGACAATAAGAGCGCAACAACAAAGGACAATTCTGAAAGAAAGAAAAAATAATATAAACAAATACCATAGATTTTACCCGCATATAATATAAAAGTTATTTTCCCTTTTACAAGCATTTAGAAATAGAAATAGGAAATTGATGCAGCACTAATGAAATAACATTATCAACCACGTATACTTAACGTATATATTTTGTGTGTTTTAGATGTTTTGAGTTTTGCCGGTGGGCTGCGATATGGCGTGGCGGAGAAAAAACTCTTTCAAAGTGCAAGGTGTTTCGAGTACGTGATGTTGATAAGTAACACAAATGACGAAACATCAACGTCTATCCCACCTGAATGAGATCTGGAGTGGATTGCCTTGCCTGTCATTGACTTTCAGGTTTTTTAACACCTTGCACATTGGGAGAGTAGTCTCTACCAAGCCAAATCGCAGCCAAATTGCAAATGTGCCAAGTATATACGTTGAGTATGTGAGGTCGATAATATTTAAAAATAGTCTGTTTCTTATTATCTAATACTCAACAGTATTACAAAACGTGAGCCAACAGTATAGCTTCCGTGTGGTCTCTGAATTACTAGAAACAGTAACCACATTTTATTCGAATTTTTGCACAATAGGATTTAACTATTATATAAAATCCGTTCTGTTTGTCCGCGTGTGTCTCTTCTAGGATCTCAGGCATCCTCCATCCGATTGCACTCAAATTTGATGTGTAGATACCGACAGTATCAGAGCGTGTACAAGTCTTGAAAAAATTGCAAAAATCGATTCCAGGTGAGAATGCGATCGATAAAACCGTGGGAACGTGCATTTGTAAAATCGTTTTTCTTGGAATAGAAAAAAAGTCTCTCTTTATTTCTTCTTTTGCTGGTGTCTCAAATTTAGGTTAAATCAGTGTTTCTCAAAGGGGAGGCCTATGGGACAGTCGGACAAGTTGTTTTGAGAAAATTTAGTTTAAATGTTTGACAACTCAGTACCGTCCATTGGACGGGGGGCGTTTTGCTCGTTATATATAGTGAGACAGTATAGTCAGAGATGGGATATCCTTAATCATAGGTCTGCTCGATCAATCTCGTTGATAAGAAGCTGAATCGTAAGGATATAGTAACAGAAACAAGAACAACAACAGCTCAACGATAGTAAAATCACCGAAATAAAACGTTTCAAAATGGCCGCTGAGAAGTGAAAAAAAAAGAGAGACAAACAACTAACCTACAACCGACATATCAGTAAAGTAGTTCCTCACACCAGCAGACAAACAAACAGAATGCAAGGTAGCCAAACATAGTTACAATCCAACAGCAACTCAGTAACTGTTGAGAATAGAAAATGGAGAGCGAGACGAGACAAAAATATTTGAGAAGGATCTTCACCTTCTCCTCCATCACCTCGTTTACAAAAATATAAAACGCAAACAAACCAATCACATGCCATACAACAGTTTACGAAGCCAACAAACTGATGAAGCAAAACCAGAGCAGAGCAAAATAAAAAAAAAGGTAGCAGTAGAGAGAAGGAGAAAAAAGACATATAATGAAACACAACCAGTAAACTACAAAACCTACAAAGACACAACAATAGAAACAATAACGTGAGTTCGTGTTCGTTTTGATGTTTGTCGATAGGAAATTATTACCGAAGCATAGAAATCATTAAAATATCACATAATAAATACGTACGTGTGTAGTTGTGGAAGAATATACGTGGATTTGTATACGCATTCGTAATTCTCTCACTGTATCTATTTGTTTCTTCCTTTCTCGCTCTCTCTCAATCTCTCACTCATACACACGAAGATAGATATACAAAGAAAGTAATGAAAAGATCATTTAATAGACACAAACACGCACACACATACCTGTATGTGTATATAAATATATATATATATATATACATACACACATAAGTGCGTGTGTGTATTTATGGTCAAGTGTGAGTGTACGCGTATGTATATCTATATGCACTGGGGCATGTATATATGCTTATGTGTGTCTTATACACACACAGGCATACAGACACGCAAGCATACACACATGCATCTACACAAAGAAAGGTATAAAAAGAAAGGTAAAAAAGAAAAGCAAGAGAAAGAACGCTTAATGGACGCAAACATACGTACACATATGAGTAAAGGTATACATACATGTGTGTGTATGCATAGGTACGTGGCGTGAGTACGTGTTCATATATATACTTATATATATATATATATATGTATATATATATATGTGTGCGTATATATATGTGTGTGTGTGCGTATATATATGTGTGTGTATATATATGTG
>NC_043005.1:68458948-68468948 GCF_006345805.1 Octopus sinensis
AAAAATTTCGAAAATAATTATTTCTTATTGAACATATTAATTTAAATATAGAGGGCATTATACATACATGCCAGAAGGCATATACATACATGCCAAACGCTAAGAGGGACAATTAGTCATTTCTACCAAAAATATTACTAATCCCCCGAATGCAATTTTTCAAAGTAAGACATTTAAAAAAATATAGACTGTATCACAGTGATTTCATACTTACGTACTCATCAGCAGGCCTGAATGTATTATAAATAAACAACGACCCTGCCCCGCTTAAGCCGATCAGTTAACTGCTCGACATCAACGAAGCACATGGGTGAGTTTACATATATACATCCGGATAAATGGCAAACTTTTACGAATTGCATTTCGGGAGAGGAAAAGTTTTTTCGGAATAAAAATTTAGCAATTAAGGACAACTACTTAATAAGGAAAACTTAACAAGAAATTGTCAGGTAGATAGCGTAAAAACCTTATAAGAGAAAAAATTTCGAAAATAATTATTTCTTATTGAACATATTAATTTATATATAATAATAATTATTTTCGAAATTTTTTCTCTTATGAGGTTTTTACGCTATCTACCTGACAATTTCTGTTAAGTTTACCTTATTAAGTAGTTGTCCTTAATTGCTAAATTTTTATTCCGAAAAAACTTTTCCTCTCCCGAAATGCAATTCGTAAAAGTTTGCCATTTATCCGGATGTAATATATGTAAACTCACCCATGTGCTTCGTTGATGTCGAGCAGTTAACTGATCGGCTTAAGCGGGCAGGGTCGTTGTTTATTTATAATACATTCAGGCCTGCTGATGAGTACGTAAGTATGAAATCACTGTGATACAGGTCTATATTTTTTTAAATGTCTTACTTTGAAAAATTGCATTCGGTGGGATTAGTAATATTTTTGGTAGAAATGACTAATTGTCCCTCTTAGCGTTTGGCATGTATGTATAATGCCTTCTGGCATGTATGTATAATGCCCTCTATATATAAATTAATATGTTCAATAAGAAATAATTATTTTCGAAATTTTTTCTCTTATGAGGTTTTTACGCTATCTACCTGACAATTTCTTGTTAAGTTTTCCTTATTAAGTAGTTGTCCTTAATTGCTATATATACACATATATATATACACACATATATATATATATATATTCCGGTCATTCAAAATGTGACCGCGTGTGTACCGTTGACGATTTTTTCCCTCCGTCTTTCCCCCTTTGGATCCTTCCTTTTCCTATGCTTCGTATGTTTCTGACGAAGACCTCCGCTCGAAACGTTAAACCCTCCTTCTTTCCTTCTTTCCTGAGCGTCCAATAATACTATACTTGTTCCACGTCCACGCGTTGTTGTGTTTTCATGTTTGGATTAACTTTATTTATATATATATATATTATATATATATAATATATATTATATATATAACTATATATATATAAATGCATAGTATGCATAAGCAAAATCATATGCGCTCACGCGTACGTACACGCACACACATGTGCGCTTTTTGAGTTCAATAATTTAGATGACTATGTGCAGCTAATTGTTTAGCTTAATCTGTTTTTGTATACAAATTAGGTATGTCTCTACCTCGCTCTCTTTCTCTCTTTATATATATATATATATATATATATATATATATATATATATATATAAATACACATCTATGTTCATATGCATGTGTGTGTGTGTCTCTGTGTATGCATGTCCCTGTTTGAACACAGGTGTAAAACAAAATTGAAAAAACAATACTCAAATACTGAAGTTGATGTATCATACATTTTGTTAAAGGTGATAATTTTCACTAAGTCTTACTGAGTATTCCACATAAACCGTCATCAAACTGAAGCGAACTTTTGGTACGATGCAATGGTCTATAAATGTTTATAAATAGTGCAGGGATTCTTATTCGGCAAGATATCGCATGAAAATTGAAAGCTGATTAGATGGCAGTTTATGACATTTCATAATGAATCTAATGTGTTTAGTAATACGATTTCAACTTGCAGATGAACACTGTACAACAATGTACAAAATGGTGTAAAAATAATGTTGAATAAAAAAGAACATAACAATTTAGCATTAGTATAGGGTAATCATTTAGCATTTGCAGGACAGGAAGTACCTAATACAAAATTCATACAAAATTAGTATTTAGGAAATATAAATGGAGCATATAAATTCTTTCAAATAAATGGATTAGATAAATGCAAAGAAATACTAAGCGTTTATAGACGCTAACATCATCTAAATTTTAATATATATATATATATATATAATTTTAAAATGTAGTGATAAAAAAATGTGTGTCGATTACTTCTTTCATACACAATGAATATATAAATAAATCTCTCAGACGCACAAAGATATAATATGAAATGCATGAAAAATATGAAAATATTAAAAAATGACATAAAAGGAAATACGTTAAAAGATAAAAGAAAGCCGAAAATTTCTAACAGTCTAAAGTAGGAGCGACAATTTAAAATGGGAGTAATAATGTAAAATTTTTAGAGTCTTTAACAAAAATATATGAATTTCCTATACCATGATCGATATATGAAGATTGTATAAGGATCAAATGCGACAGTTAAAGCGATTAATAGATCAAAGATGGAACATGAAAGTGTCCAACGTTTCCGTAACTCAAAAATAATGTTGATAACAGTACTAATAATTTTCAGTGAAGAGAAATGAATTTTTTTATTGTTATCCATTTAGTGGAAAAGGTCTCGAAATCCAAAAATTTGACGAATGTCTACCACAATTCTGCAGTTCGGATTTTCATTCTAAAGCTGATTTGAACCACAAGTATCATTTAATTAACAGCCCTAATAGTTGACATTTCTCAAAATGTGATGCGTATATAGGTATAGGTATAGCAAATGCCCCACTCTACAAAACAACGTCTTTGTTTCTTGCTATCAAATTCCGTCCTTATGTAATAAAGGAAGTGTGGTAACTGAATACAAAATGAATGTAATCAATTCTAATATTGAAAGGAAATATTATAAGGAAAAACTTTTCTTAATGCGGATAAAAATGGAGTAATTACGATGGCAGATGTTATCTATCAACATGGTTAAAACAAATAAACGAAACAGCACACTAATATGATTTCTGGAGCTGATTTCTGTAGCTCGCATTACTGCGAGTTATGTAATACCTCGCTTCAAATTTCATAAAAGTAGTCGTAAATTCCCATGATATACTACTTCCATTCAGCTTCTATACTTGTTCAAAATTAGATTTACTAAGCTAAAACCTATATTCACTAGATATGAGAATGGAAAAGCAATAAAAATGTTGGAAACTTCAGACTACGTTGCACCACATTTCACATAAGCTTTGACTTTAAGAAGGAAATCGTCTTTATTCCTTCCTGTTTTTTTTTTTCATTTTGGTAAATCATTGATGGACTCCTATATATCAATTGTTCATTCTATTTTGCACACAAATGGTCTTTCTTTATATTCAGTCAGAAATCCTTGGTTTAATCAAATCATTATACGAGGGACGTTCAATAAGTAATGCCCCTGACCCATTTGCAGTTGTTTGATCTAGCTGAAAGTTTGCATGTGCAATCATTTATATCTCTATAGAGTAAGTGGCAAATTACAGCTCTGAACTAATTGTGGTTTACAGGTGTTTGAACTGAGTCAAGTGTGAAATAGAGCCTGTTGAGTGTCGAGCAGTGATCCGGTTTTTGTATTTGAAAGGACGCATACCACGGGAGACTTTTGATGAAATGAAAGTAATTTATGACCTTGTAAAACGCTGGATTCGTGAATTCAAACATGGTCGGAACTCTATGGAAACAGCTCCCAGATCTGGTCGCCCCCTTCTGCCATTGATGAGGCATATGTCCGTCAAGTTGAGGCTGCCATTTTGGAAGATCGACGCATAATTATTCGCCAAATAGCCCATGAGGTCAAGATTAGTACCGGGTCTGTGGAAACTATCATTCATGACCATTTGCATATGCAAAAGGTGTCTGCAAGATGGATTTCCAGGTTGCTCACGCCTTTCCAGAAGCAAGAACGCGTCGAGTGCTCGAGGATGAATTTGGAGATGTGCCAAGAAGATGAGTCAAAATTTTTCAAAAGACTGATTACACAGGATGAAACCTGGGTCCATCACGATGATCCAGAAACCAAAGCCTAGTCAATGCAGTGGAAGCACCGTGACTCACCCCCTCCAAAGAAGGCAAGGGTGCAGCCCTCCGCTGGCAAGGTCATGCTCAGTCTTCTGGGACCAGGACGGAGTAGTGATGACAGATTTCCTGGCAAAGGGTACCACAATTACAGGAGCCTATTATGCTTCACTTTTGAGGCAATTAAGAGAAGTTATCAAAATCAAGAGGCGGGGCAAGATCAGCAAAGGCATCCTCCTCCTGCAGGACAACGCTCCGGTCCACAACTCGCTTGTCGCCAGATCAGAAGCACAGGCGTATGGCTATGAACTCCTCCCCCATCCCCCTACTCTTCTGACCTTGCACCCTCTGATTTTCACCTCTTCCCAGTCATGAAGTTGTTTTTGAAAGGAAAGCGTTTCCCAGATGATGCAGCCTTGATTTCTGAAGTCACGTTCATGTTGGAGGACCAAGCTGGGGTCTTCTACAAAAACGGCCTCCAGAGCTGCATCAAACAATGGGAGAAATACGTAACTCTGGGTGGTTCCTATGTAGAAAAAGACTAATAACTGTGCCAAGTTTCGTTGCTCTACTGCTATGGGAAGTGGGTCAGGGGCATTACTTATTGAACGCCCCTCGTATCTTGTTTCGTTATCTTCCTTTCATTGTTCTGAATATCCACAGTATATCCTGACATACAGTAAATATCCACAGTATATCCTAACATACAGTAAATAACAGTTCGTGGAAACTGACAGAAATATAATCCGCCGAGGTTTTGCCTGTACAATTCAATTTTCCATATAAAATTGTTGGCTGTAATCCTTGCGTGTATTCAATAAAAAATTGCTTCCACGCCTCTGCAAATTCAAACTGATCATTTTGTTATAAATATGAACTAAAACGACATCATCATGAGTAAAATCACTGTATTTTGTTGGTAGATCATCATGATTTTAAAAGTAAAATGACGGCGTCAAGTTCAAAAAAAGTTTCAGACAATATCTTTCTGACAAACTTTAGTATGGCAATATGTTTGTGGCTTCGTATAGACTGATTCGTCTAACTTCCTACTGATGACAGCCATACTTTACAAAGTTTACGCCCGGCTTTTACGTGTGTTTTTATTAGTGTGTATGTGTGTGTGTGTGTGTATGCGTGTACATAAAGGTGCTTACATTTTATTTAATGCACAAATTGAAAGAAAGAGCGAGAGAGAGAGGAAAAATTATTGAAAGAGAGGTTACGACATTTCTCAGTAAAAAAATTTCATAGAGACTTGTTCTTGTCATACTGGGGGCAGATCAAAATACGGCGTTGTTATACCATATTTCTTATAGTAAATATGTGTTTTCTACTAATACATTCAAGACGAAAAATATCATAATTCGCAGGCGCGCGCACGCACACACACACATACACACAGTCTTACTGTTATCCGTCTCTACGGGTCTCAGTGCCTTATGCTAAACTACGTATACAATGGTTATGTATGTAGGGCCCCAGTGCCTTTACTAGTGCTTGGTCATAATCTGTATACTATGATCATAATTTGCATACTACGCACACACAGACACGCACACACAGACACGCACACACACATACACACACGCAAATGATACGCCCTCCCCCACATGCACACTCATATACTAGGTTGAGGTAAAATTTCGTGCGCCGTGAGTCACCATTGAACATGACATGAACTGAATGAACACACCCACCACAAAAATATATAAAGTATATTATTTTAACACGATGCAGGAACTTTTTCCTCAGCCTAATATAAAACCCACCTCGAAAGATGTCATTGCTCCCGAGCCGCTCGACTGCGCGAAATTGTGCATAACTTATTCATTTAACATTTCAAAAGTTATTTTGAAATTTTGTAAAAGACTTTCTAGCCAAAATATACTGTCCACTTTCCCAAGACATATAAAATAACTAATAAATGAAAATCGAAGAAGGCTTTAAAAACAAACAAAAGGTGGAAATGAAAGAAAATGAAATATTGATGAATTTTGTTCACAGAATCGTAAATCTTCAGAGAAATCGTAACTAAAATATATAAAACCGAAGAAATTGTCGGGAAATACAAAAAGCAAAAAAATGTTACGCTTGCTTAAATGAGGTGTTTCGATCAGCGCAACTATTCTTTGGTGAGCCGCACCACCTTCACCGATATTGTTTTCTTATAAATTTCTGAAAATTGGATAGTTTGTAATAAATTTTGCTGAGACTCGTTTTCTTAGTTTCCAATTATTATTATTATTATTATTATTACTTTTTTTTCTTCTTTCAAATTTGCTTCCATTTCTTGCCGAGTGTCTTCCCGACTCCTAGGGCAAAGAAACTCATAGTATACATTGGTAGGCCATTAAACTAAACTCAATAGTTCGTTCATTTTTTTAAAAGTTAAATTAAAATACATGGGTAGTAATAATTCTCACATCGACAATGCTCTTTATTATTATTATTATTATTATTATTATTATTATTATTATTATTATTATTTTATCTCCTATCTTTTACTTTTTATTGGACTGCGGCCATGCTGGAGCACCACCTTGAAGGGTTTCAGTTGAACAAATCAACCTCAGTACTTATGTTGTTAAGCCTGGTACTTATTCTATTGGTCTTTCTCTGCCAAATCGTTAAATTACAAGGATGGAAATATGACATCACGGGTTGTCAAGCAGTGGTGGGAGGCAAACACAAGCATAAAGATAAACACATGGACACAATCATACACAAACATATACCACAGACTTCTTTAAGTTCCCGCCTACTAAATTTACTTACAAAACTGTGATAATCCTGAGGCTATTGTAGAAAACACTTGCCCAATATACCACACGATAGGACTGAACATGAAATCATTCGATAGAGAAGCAAGCTTCACAGAGGGTGAAATTTAGAAAAATAATTTGGTTGGAAGTTTCGAAACATTTTTATCTCTTTCCCCACCATTGTTACCACCAATTTTCATAATTTTAGCCTTTCACTTTATACATATAGACTATATACAAACTATACTCTCTCTCTTACTTGTTTCAGTCATTTGAATGCGGCCATGCTGGAGCACCACCTTTAGTCGAAGAAATCGACCCCAGGACTTATTCTTTGTAAGCCTAGTACTTACTGTATCGGTTTCTTTTGCCGAACTTCTAAGTTACAGGGACGTAAACACACCAGCATCGGTCGTCAAGCGATATTGGGGGGACAAACACACACACACACACACACACACACACATATATATATATATATATAATATATATATATATATATATATATATATATATATATATATATATATATATATACATATATACAACGGGCTTCTTTCAGTTTCTGTCTACCAAATCCACTCAGAAGGCTTCGGTCGGCCTGAAGCTATAGTAGAAGACACTTCTCCAAGGTGCCACACAGAGGGACTGCACCCAGAACCATGAGGTTGGTAAGCAAGCTACTTACCACACAGCCACTCCTGCGCCTATATACATAAAATATCGATATAACAAGCTATATACTCGAAAATATTTTTCAAAATTTCATTTAGAAATATTCATTCTAAAGAGAATTGCGAACAAAAACTTGTTATGTCGGGAAGTAGGAGAATTATGCAAACCTAATATCCAATTTTCTTTCTTTAATGTTATCAACATATTCATAATCTACACGCTCGTAAACTTACCAATAAAAATTTCATTAAAAGAAGATATGCATTTTGAGAAAAATTATAAGGAATAAAAATCACCGGAGGAACTATACTGTAATCAATTCAAAATCCGTTCTCGATATTGACATTTGTACTTTTAAATCATGTAAGTTCAAGTAAATAAGCAGTTTCAGTTATTTTACAAAATTTGAATATGTAGGTGAATATAATCTCTTATTTCTTTATTGCCCACAAGGGGCTAAACATAGAGGGGACGAACTAGGACAGACAGAGAGATTAAGTCGATTACATCGATCCCAGTGCATAACTGGTACTTAATTTATCGACCTCGAAAGGATGAAAGGCTAAGTCGACCTCGGAGGAATTTGAACTCAGAACGTAACGGCAGACGAAATACAGCTAAGCATTTCGCCCGGCATGCTAAAGATTCTGCCAGCTCACCGCCTTTAGTTGAATATAATTTCTATAACAAATGAACGACAACAAACATTATCTTTTCATAAAAAAATATTTATGCACATAGTCTTCTGAAGCATATCATCAATCTTTTATCTTTTACTTGTTTCATTCATTGAACTGTAGCCATGCTGTGGAATCACCTAAAGAAAGAAATACTGGATGTCAAGCGGCAGTGGGAGACAAACAGAAACGCCACCAAGACAAACAAACGTGCATATATATGTGTGTGTGTATGTGTGTGTGTACAACGAGGTTCTTTCAGTTTTCCTGTACGATATCCACGCACAAGAATCTGGTCTGCCCTGGGTTATAGTAGAAGACACTCAAGGTGCCACGCATTGAGATCGAACCCAGAACCATGTGGCTGGGAAGCGAACGTCTTACTACATACACACCCCTTTTGTGTCTGGTTACAACTGTTAAAATTGCGCGATAGTCCATTGAAAAAACAAACAAGTAAACAAAGAAAGATTCTTCTAGCTGGGTAAAGCACAGAATTAGGCCTACTTCTTTAGTACTTCTTTGTTTTGAGACAATGGAAATATTTTTTTCGGAAGAAATTTGTTTTCCTTTACGGTCCAACCAAAAAACAATGTAAACAGATGAAACCGAGATTGTTCAATCTAAATTACTTGGCGTTCGTATTTTATAAAAATATGGTCTAATTTTTTTTTTTAAAGAACATGCACAACGACAGCGAAGTACTGTTAGATATTTCACTCGAAAGTTTAAATGCTAAGGCATTCGAAAGATGGTTGTCCCCTCTGTGTTTAACCCCTTGTGGGTAGTAAAGAAATAGGTTGGGTATGAACTTCTGTTTAACTACTTTACTTACCTCTTTTTTTTTCTTTCATTTCTTTTCCTTGTGGCTGTCTTCCTCGGATAAGCGGGAACTGAATAACAGTGGCTAGTAGTAAAGATAAAGGTTGCTATCATCATCTTTAAGTTGCGCCTGTTAAAAAAAGTTTTCTGTATCTATGGTTATTAAGGAAATGCTTAAATATTAAGGCAAAAAAATATTGCCTACATTGGTATCAACACCTGATTTATAAGATGTGGTGAAGCAGATTATCTTCCGGCTTATTTTTAATTTATTTTTAATTTTCAATATTACATTTAAAATATTAAGTTTCAAGTTTTTAGCTTTTAACATTCCAAAATAGTTTTATAATGCTATTTTAAACTAAATAATTTGCTCTCAGCTTTCACCCTTATTCCATTTATTCCTTTTCTAAGAAAGTGTGCAACCTAATCTTTACTTATTTATTTATTTACTTATTTATTTTATTCATTCATTCATTCATTTACTTATATGTTTTTGCATTTATATATTACATATTTTATTTCATTATATGATAATGAAATAGGCGTAGAAGTGGCTGTGTGGTAAGCAGCATGCTTACCAACCACATGGTTCCGGGTTCAGTCCCACTGCGTGGCACCTTGGGCAGATGTCTACTATAGCCTCGGGCCGACCAAAGCTTTGTGAGTGGATTTGGTAGACGGAAACTGAAAGAAGCCCGTCGTACATATATATATATATAATATATATATATATGTGTGTGTGTATATGTTTGTGTGTCTGTGTTTGTCCCCACCAACATCGCTAGTGTGTTTACCTCCCCGTAACTTAGCGGTTTGGCAAAAGAGACCGATATAATAAGTACTGGGCTTACAAAGAATAAAGTCCCGGATCGATTTGTTCGACCAAAGGCGGCGCTCCAGCATGGCC
>NC_043005.1:68473948-68476448 GCF_006345805.1 Octopus sinensis
TTGTATGCACATACAGACCAGACCACATACATACATACATGCATACATACACGCACGCACACACACACACAAACACACATACACGCATACAATACACACACACGCATGTACTCCCCACATATACATATACATACACCCACACGCATACACACTCGCAGACACATACGTATGTATGCATATATATATATACACACGCATATATGTGTATGTGTGTGTACCTATACATGTACATATATGCGTATATATATATCCATATATATATACATGCATACATATATACATACATACATTCATACACACACACACACATACATACATATATATATATATAATATATATATATATATATATATATATATATATATATATACTTACATATATGCTTATATAGGCAGATAGATAGATATATATATATAGGTATGTATGTAGAAACATATAAGTATATATATTTATATATATATATATCTACTTATATGTATATTATATATATATATGTATATATATATACATATGTATATGTATTATTGTCATTATTATTACTTTCATTATTATTATTATTTGGCATTCTTTATTTAATCTTCACACTCGTTGGTATTCTTCATCCAACCACTTGGTAGCTCAAATCTGTAGAAAGAATACAACTAAAAAAAAAAAAATTACAAACAAAAAGAAGAAACAAGAAAAGAAACAGCGAATGCGAAATCTACAAGGCAAATAAAAGCACAATATGCATTTGTTGAATCTTCAAAGCCACGAAGATTCAAGTGGTGGATTTTGACCACTTCTTGCAGAAATTTCTTCACTTACACATAAACACACATACACACGCTATTACAGACATATGTATCGAACTGGAATACAAACACAGAGCATAAATATATACAAACACATCTTGGAACAGACATTCGAACGTCATACACACATATATATCGTATCTCTTCACTCTTTCCTTCATCCTCCCTCTCTCTCTCTTTTATCCATTTTTTCCTTATATAAATGGATATTGGTTTGTTTAACTTAGCAGAAAACCAACCGTGGAAAAGAAGAGTTATAATCAATTGCATCGATCAGAGTATATTACTGGTGCTTACTTTATCGATCCACGAAAGATGAAAGGTAAAGAACTCCGACAAGATTTTCGACTTAAGATTTATAGCGAAGAACACAAATCCCAATAATACACGCGCACACACACATGTATGATATGTATAAACGTATTTGCATACATATACATATAATTATGTTGTATTTTATATATATATATATATTATATATATATATATATATATATATATATATATGTATATTGTCTTGTTTGAGTTATTGGACTACGGTCATGCTGGTACACCACCTGGAAGGGTTATACTTGAACAGATCAAACCCAGTATTTATATTACTTTTTAAAATCTTGTATTTATTCCATCTGTCTCTTTGGTTAAATCCGTTATTTACGGGTACGAAAACAAACCGATATCAGTTGCAAGCGGTGGCCCGTGTCGGTGAAACGTAAAATGTGCCCGTGTTGGCACCACGTTATAAGCACATTATCATTCTGCGAAATGGTTGACGTTAAGAAGTAGTATTCACCAAACTGCCAAAACTACACTCCGGCGCGTAGCACCTGTCAAACCCTCCAGCCCATGCCAGCATAGAAACGGACTTTGAATGATAAAAATGATGATCTATCTATCTATCTATCTATCTATCTATCTATCTATCTATCTATCTATCTATCTATCTATCTATCTATCTATTTGTCTGTCTGTCTGTCTGTCTGTCTGTCTGTCCGTTTGTCTACGATGGGTCCAGCAGAGTTACACACAGAAACCGTTGATCGGTCCAGCGCTATAGTTCAAGATACTTGTCCAAAGTGCTGTACAGCAGGACTGAATGCAAAACCACGTTTCCTTTCCAAAGCGAGCTTCTTAACCACACTTCCATGTCTATACGCTTCCATTCAGAAACGTGTATTGAGAGAGATACACAGATATTAAATAGTGAGCTGGAGAAAAATCGAGAGATTTAGAGAGAGATAGAGAGAGTGTCGAAATGGGCTTACAATTCTATTATGCTGCTTAGTCCTAATTGTATTTTGGGAAAGTTTATATCTTGTGACTTTCCTCTCCAATAGAGGCTTTGCCTATCTTTAATACTGCACTCAATGCCTATAAAATATGTCATGAAGAGTTCACTGACTGAAATAGATGAAGAGAGTCAGTGTTCTTGACTATCTATCTATAGGTAGATAGACAGATAGATAGAAGATAGATAGATAGATAGATAGATAGATAGATAGATAGATAGATAGATAGAAAGATAGATAGATAGATAGATAGATAGATAGATAGATAGATAGATAGATAGATAGATAGATAGAGATATAGATAATATTCCTTTTCTTGAGTCATTGGGATCCATTACTTACATTAGCTATCTTCAATGCCCAACTAGCCTAAAGAATGAAAACATTACGCATATAGACACACACATACACATACTC
>NC_043005.1:68481448-68488948 GCF_006345805.1 Octopus sinensis
ACACACACACACACACACATAATTAATAATATTAGGGTAATAAAGATTTTAGAAATGTTTACTACCAGTGACCTAGCGTATAGAAAAATTAGTCAATAGACTATATATTATTAATATAATATACAGTGTACATTTAAACACATTAAGAGATTTCCAGCATAGGAATCTTTTTTACGCTAGAAAGAACAGCTAAAGTCCAAACCACTAATTAGGGATAAATTTTCGAAGGGAATGAAAAATAAAAGCATTTACCATCTCGTTCTTGGACCATGGTTTCTGACTTATTCTAGTAAATAAAATAATTTACTATGGCGAAGTCTTCATCAACAGGGACGCCCACTAGGCCATGCTTCCTTATATACCCCAAGTTTCATCTGCACTTGCTATACACTACAATGCCTGGGACGAGGTAGTACTTGTCTTGCGCAGGATTTTCATGTATGAAACTTTCTGAAGATACGATGAGTCTTCCAAATACAAACGCCAGCCGTGATCTATATGGATTGACGGCGCTAGTGGCAGTATTCTGTGATCGACTCAAACTGGAAAAGCGCTCTCCAGACAGTCAGTTGGAGTACAGTTCAAGACGAAAGCATGTTCGTATAGTTTGTAGAATAGGCCTCCAGTTCCGGCGTTTGTTCCTGTACAAATAATACTAACAACAATAATAATGTAGATGGTAGACAACAAACATTTGCAGAAAAGGGGGAAGAAGAAAGATGGGGAGCGGAATGGTAGATACTGTGTAGAATATAAAAGAAAACAACAAGAGCAAAACAATAACACAAGAAGAGAAATTCGATACGATGAAATTTTGGTTTGAGGTTGTGTCAATTAAGGCATCGTTGTGTAGCGGTTACACGGTTGGAATGAAGATATATATTTAAGATCAGATTAGGCAGTGCTTTCAAGATTTGAAGAAAACAAAAAACGGAAGAGTAAAATGCTACAAACGAGCAGACAGGTTGTAGAATATCTAATACGAGGTGTGTGTTTGAAATCTGTAATTACCATTCTTGTTAGAATTCCGAGCTAACTTTGAGATGCTTAAAAGAATCGAACAGGTCGATAAAACGAGTAGGTTATATAAGAAATACCTATGCGTATGTGTACATGAACTTTTGTGTGCATATATGAGTGTATAATCATACGTATATCTATATATATACACACCTACATATGTACACACACAAACATATATACATATATACATGAATATACACACATGTATATACGCACACATATGTATACATACCTACACACACATATACATATATATATATATATATATGTGTGTGTGTGTGTGTGTGTATGTATGTGTATATGCATACATATGCACATACACACATATATATATATGTATATAGTTGAATGTGTGTGTGTCTTTGGGCGGGTTGGTGCATATTTAAATGAATGTATGCGCGTGTCTAGATTTCATTCGTATAACGCATAAATGTACTTTTCAGTTTCGGTGACTAAAATGAAGATACCTTCACAAATAACCTGATTATAGAGGCACAGACACATACGCGCACGTTTTCACTCACTCTCTCATACACACACCAATTTGCATACGAACATATCTATCTATCTATCTATCTATCTATCTATCTATCTATCTATCTATCTATCTATCTATCTATCTATCTATCTATCTATCTATCTATCTATCTATCTATCTATCTATCTATCTATCTATGTATCTATCTATTATCTATCTATTATCTATCTATTATCTATCTATCTATCTATCTATCTATCTATCTATCTATCTATCTTCTATCTATCTATCTGTTTGTTTGTATGTATGTATGTATATATATATATATATATATATATATATATTATATATATATATATATATGTGCACACACATATTCTCTCTCTCAAACACACAGACATACATACACGGACTCGCACAAATTCGGACATATACACACACACGCACATAAGCACAGACACACACACAGACAGACTATTTCCTAAATATAGACGTGTACGCATAATGAAAATGTAAGTTGTGCTGTTTTAAATTCGGCAGTTTACAGCTAGAAACGGTAAATTATCTGCTGTAGAGGTATTTTGATATTCAAACCGTGACTTATCTTGGCAACTCTATGGTGAGTTAGTTTATACAAATGCCGTCCCGTATGCTTTAACGTGTCTTCTGTTGATGCTCAACTTCCTGCGTTCGCTTACTGCTACGATTGTGAATCCTTCTGGCTGTTATTAGTTTTTCACTCCCAGGGACGCCATCAAATTAACAGACATATGATCAGTGTAGTCCATTTGCTGTTTCTTTTTTGTTGTTGTTGATATACATTGTATTTATTTCTACGTTATGTAAAGTATTAGTAGTATTTCAAAGACGGTAAGGTGTAATTTTAGAGAGACTGACTGCTATTTCTAACCTGTTGAAGACTAATGTGATCCTTTGAGATCTACTGTGCTTGGTCAAAGTGGATCCTAGGTGCACTTCATCGAGTCTCTCTTCGTTTAGTATAATAATGGTTGCTGTATTTTGGCTGTTATATTTACCAAGATCTTGCTCTTTTCTAGCCGATCTCCATCTCGTATGCTTCTAGTACTTATTCTAGTCTGTAGCTGAGATCCTGTATTTCTGCTGCACTGTTTCTTAATAGGGCAATAATATCAGCAAAGCGCTGTTTGGAAATGGGCCGTCCTCCAGTAGAGACAGAGGGGTAAAGGTATTCAAGTGACTCCTGCATGAGGTTCTTCAGGGAGATGCTGAACCGAACTGGAGAGAGGAAACAGACTTGCCGAATACTCACTTTTTTCCAGAAGAATTCTCCCATGTTGCTCAGGAGAACTGCACTGCTTGAGTTTTCATACAGCGCTGGGAGTATTTCGATGAGATTGTTGTCGAAAGTAATAATTCTTCATCAGCTGCCACTATCTACCGTGACAAACACGGTTAAAGGCCTTTTTGAAGTTGATGAAGTTGTGATAGAGGTCAGACTGGTGTTGATGATGTTTCTCAGTAAGTAGTCTAATGTCAAATATCTGGTCCACAATACTTCACTTGGGGTCTAAATCCCGTTCTTCTGCAAGATATTTTGCATCCCCCTTAAGCCTGTTTAGCAGAACTCTTAGCAATAATTTCCTGGGGTGGCTAATTATGCTGATTCTTCTATAATTCTGGTAGTCTTAAGTTGCTTTCTTGGGAATGGGTATCATCAGTGATTGGGTCCACTTCTTTGGCCACTGCTTCACCTCCCATATTTTCTGACAGGAAACTGTTAGTGCCTTGATAAGCATTGACTCTCCATGTTTTGGGGGCTCTAATGTAATGTTATCCACTCCTGGAGATTTCCTATCTTTGAGCATGCGAACTGTAACTTCGACTTCTTTCTGGAGAATTGGAATATTCCCAAGTTCTCTATTATTTTTGTTGTTGTTGGAATTGTCTAGGATGTTGCCGTCATGTTTGATGTTGTGATTGCAAAGGGTTTTGCAGCGTTCAGAACATCTTTTGATGACATGAAACGCTCATACACTAAATAAAACCAAATAAACAGCTCGCAGTACAACCACAAATTCCCCTAACTGTACCAGAACGAGGGCATTTTTATTCCGTGGAAACTGCTTGCTATAAAACAAAGCCAACAAGGCAACGGTATCACCTCCACCCAACAAAACGACATTGGTGCCACTAGAAGAACATTCAATAACGAATACACGTACCACCCACACACATACGCCAAAAAATATGTAAAATCAACGTAATTTCCCTGTGTACAAATATGTAACAGAAGGCTTGATGTGGCCAAGTAGAGCTCTGACCAAAAATATTCTAACCAAGATGTTCCACCTATTTTTATCTAATAATTTACTCAAGAGTATGCTATATAAAGTGTCCTCCGTTTATTAAGTTCACTTAATGCGGGAGATATTTGGCTGTAATTGTTCTTTTTAAAGTAACTGCATCCATGCTTCCTCGTTCTCTCGTCAGTTTTGTCAGTTTGTCCTATTGATGGTAAGCAGAAATGTACTCTTACTTAAGAATTATAAACTAAATTTAATGAATATATAAAACTTAGTAAATTTAGAATAATTTGAGAAAAGGAATTTATTTTATATCTTGAAATGCAATTGACAAACAGAACGATTGTATGAAAATTGGAAGTTTAAAATTAATCTTGAAATAGTTATTATGAATTTTACTTTAAAAATCTTCAAATTCTCTTAAGAAACTACGACAGGAAGCTTAGATTGCTTTTTAGAATCTCGAGATTCTAATCAATATTGTGTCATTTGTTAAATTACAAAAATGCAAATTAAGATCATAGGATTTTCAACGCTTAATTACTTTTTGTAAAGAGCTTTCTCTTAGTGCGTATCTCGGAGTTTATATACATGAACACTAATGTATTCATGTATGTATAGGGATATACATATATGCCTGCATAAATAATACATTCACGTTCATAAACTATAATGTCACACATATCTACATGCACATTTGTCTATCTGTCTGTCTCTCCCCTCTCCCTCTCAGCTGAGTTTTATATAATTTGTATACAAGCATGCATTGACGTACGTATGTATATACGCACTCATAATTGTGCATGTATTTATGTGTATAGGACCATGTTTGTATTTGTGTGTGTAAATATATCTGATTGCATGTGTGTACTGTGTGTGTGAGTGTGTGTATGTATGTGTACTGTGTTTTTGCTTTTGAATTACCGGCAGAATAAGATGCAACTCAAGGCATCCTTTCAAAACAGATTTAAACTAGTAGCAATTCGCATAACACTTATGAAAAGCGTTAGAATATTATGAATGGATATAATGTACTTGGTCTGCTTATTCAGCACAGAAATTTAGAAATCTATATATTGATTACTTTATAGTTTATATCAGAAATATTATTCAATATTTCATGAAGGCAATATCTTCATTTGAAAGTCTAGAATTTTATTTGTTTGGTATTACAATCAAGTTAGTTATCAGATTTGCAAATCTGAGGTAATATTGCATTTTAAAATTATTATATGATTAAACTCACATAGTAACAGAAGATTAGTTACTCGATCGGGAGTTGATGGCTCATATACGTTAACATATGATATACTAAACTGCTTGTGGCGTTTGTACATGTTTTTTTACTCAATTCAAATACATTGAAATAGGTATTGCTAATTCTGCAGCCCCTAGTTCCAATGCAAAGCAAAATTATCTAACCCCTTGTTAACGTCAATCGAGAACAACTCATTATCAAAGATATTTCACATGTAACCCTCTCAAAATTTTGTGCACTAGAGACTGCTACATTTTCAACATATTTATAAACTTGTAAGATAGTATCATGTAACATAAGGGTGAGATTTAACTGCTTTTTCTGATAAGTCAATGGTTCATAGAAGCCTCGTCTGTTGACTTAGAAGATTATCGTTTACTTTGTAATGTTTTTTTAGCTTATAGACATGAATTAAAAGGAAAGTAAAACTTCTTATGTGCAATATCGCTCAACAGAGAACAAAATCACCTGGAGTCCAGAACTAAGGAATGGAGATCGGGAGCACTTTAAGCTAGAGGGTGGTTAATTGATACGTAGTTAGTAATCAGTTGGAAGCCTCGAGAGAACATGTAATATTCTTTATGTTGCAATAGACTAATGGAATGTTTGACAGTTATCTTTAACTTGAAAAAAAAAAGTTTTAAAACAGTTAAAATCAATTTTGTCTTTGTTTACAGGCAAACCAGTTGCCACATCCATCGATCCATCTATCAACACACACACATTTACATATCCAATCTTGAAATTCCACAATCTAAATGAGTTCGTAAACTCAAGCATGCACACATGTATGTATGTATGTATATGTATGTATGTATGTATGTATGTATGTATGTATGTATGTATAGATAGATAGATAGATAGATAGATAGATAGATGGATCATACGCTGATTTCAGGAACAATTTTATATATATACTGGTTGATGGGGGTCTCTCTCCCCCGCTATATATATATATATATATATATATATATATATCCTTTCCCTACTTTTACTTTTCTTCCTGTTTCTGGAATGTCCTGAAACCCCCCACTCTGTATGTTTCCCCCTCTTTGTTTTCTTTATTTCTTACCCCTTTCCCCCCCCAAAAAAAAACAAAAATAGTTTTCTCCTCTTCTAAACAAACCCCAAAACATCTGATTCATATAAATGAACAAGGAAACGTTCTGTTTTTATCATTTGGATTTTTGTCTTGACGAGTTGGATAAACGAAGGAAAGCGCTAATAATGAATTATCAATAATTCTGTCTGCCTCTTTTACCTCAATACATACATACATACATACATATATGGTGGCTGCCCCCTCGTTATCGAGTATGGCTATTGCACGAAGCTTCACCAATGTTGATATCGTGCAATGCCTGTGCAAGAAGATTTTTTAAAGTGAGTAAAGGCTGTGCACTGAGTCAATCCCACTCACTAAGCAACAGTAGCCATAATCCGAAAAGAAGAACAAGTCAACATCATCGGTAACCACTCAGGTATATTAGAATCTCTTCTCTTTGTCGTAACTACACCCATTGCTATGTAGAAAGCCTTATATAATTTCATCCTCTTAGCCTACACGCAGCCTCTGAGTAGGGAAGAGATGACAAAATTAGTTTTCGCCAGCGGAAGGGTTCTATCTGCGCTGTCTTTTCAACCACGCAGTCTTTATGCTGGTTTCAGCTAACACTCTTATCTCTTTAGTTTTCCTAGATTGCATGGGTTACAAAATAATCTTCAACAGGAAATAGCGCATCGATTTATCTGGAAAGTTATAATTACTGATTTCCACAGGAAATGAGGCCACGTGCTCTCCTTTACAAGGGCTTCATCGTTCAAGCTTTTATATTTGACTTTCTTGAGCTGAGGAGAAACGTTATATCTATTCTCTCGGGGCACTGTGAGTTCAACCAAGATGATTGTTGCATACTCTTAGATAACAGAAATACGTCTGGTCCTAACGTTGTTTGCACTAACTTCTCTTGGCAGACTACCCTTCAGATCAAATCTGAAGCTGATTATAAAATGCAAAGACCGGTCTCTTACCATCCGTTCGACTTAGAAAACTTGCCACCTTCCCATAAGAATCCTAAGCACTTGGATGGTGATGACTGTTGTTTGTTAACGTTAACTTCCTGCAGATACGTCTGTTTGGCGATTTCTGCCAAGAGTTTGTAATGCCTTCGCTTGTATCAACCTTCTGCCGTTGTTCTAAGGTATCCAGTTACAATAAGGTCTACTTTTCAAAGATTTGCTCCATATTGATTGCAGGAAAGGTCCTCCCTTTACCGCAGAGTTTAAGGTAAGAGTTTGGCTACAGCACTCACGAGGGAGAAGAATTTCCCCCGGCCATTACTCCAGAATTTTCGACAGATCAGTGATTGTGCTAGAGTGCTTGGTGCCTCTGTATCTAATGTCACGGGCGAATAAGACTCATTGCTTTCATGCGGAAACATTCCTCTGATGAATTG
>NC_043005.1:68498948-68563948 GCF_006345805.1 Octopus sinensis
TTTCTGAATTCTGCAGAAAACTTCGCCTAACAGAAGCTTTGACAGATATCAACAATGGGGATGATTCATTGATCAGAAATAAAAGCAACTTCCTACCATCAAAAGGGAGAAATAAAACACTGGACGATTTCTGCAAACACATCCAGAGTCTCCCCTTTACCCCAAGCAAAACCAGGTAAAATCCAATTCAGTAAGGAAGAATGGGAAAACCTACGTGACATACAACTGGATAAAAACCTCACCATCAAAGAAGCGGACAAAGGGAGTGCTGTGGTCCTTATGGACACGGAATTTATAAACACCTAGTGTTTTCCATGCTTAACAATAACATTTTCTATGAGGTTATTAACAACTACAAACAGCAAAAAACAATCAGAAACCTCACCACACTCATACGCCAACACGGTCAGGGACTCACAGAAAAAGAAAGGGATTATATCGCCATTTTCAAATGCAAGCCCAGCCTCTTTTATGGCTTTCCTAAAATCCATAAAAACAAATACATCACCGAAGCCTGCAAACTCTCCACTGACATCCACATCAACATCAAAGGACCGGAGGACCTAAAACTAAGGCCCATCGTGGCTGGTACCTCCTGTGAAACACACCGCCTGAGTAACTTCCTAGACATCCTTTTGAAACCTTTCCTTACCCACATCAAAAGTTTCATTAGGGATGATCTTGACATGCTCAAACACCTCCCGAAAACAGTTAACGAGGAGGCACTCCTGGTATCTTTTGATGTCATCAACCTCTACACCAACATCCCACATGAGTATGGTATAGAGGCAATTGACCTCTGGCTAGAAAAACACCCAGAGACATTCCCTGACCGCATCAACAAGTCTTTTATTACAGAATCTCTCAAGTTCATTCTGACAAACAATTTTTTTCTCTTCGACGACACACACTACCGTCAAAAATGTGGTATTGCGATGGGTACCAAGGCTGCACCAGTCCTTGCGAACCTCATAATGGGTTACTTCGAACTGTCACTCTATGAAATATCAAGCCAGAAATTTGGACATGTTTTCCACACCTACCTAATGGAAAACTGGAAAAGGTATTTAGATGATTGTTTCATCATATGGAAAGAACCTTATGAAAAACTCCTGGAATTCAAAACCATACTAAACAACATACATCCCAACATCCAATTCACTATGGAATTAAGCAAACATCATCTCCCATTCCTTGATCTCCTAATTATAAAAACACCTAAGAACCAAATCATAACAGATATCTACCACAACCTACAGACTCACAACAATACCTCCTCTTTAGTTCATGCCACCCAAAACACACCAAGACAAATATCCCTTTCAATTTAGCTAAAAGGGTATGCACCATTGTCTCGGATCCAAAAACACGAGAAATACGCCTTCAAGACCTCAATAAAACACTATTACAACGTCAATATCCCTCCACCCTTATAGAGTATGGAATAAAACGCGCCAAAGAACTAGATAACACTACACTGAAACACCACCCAACCTAACACCACACACAACCTCAAAATACTTCCATACATTTCCACCCACAACCCCAAAAATATCGAAGCATACACCACAATCATACAAAACCTCAGTCTACTGTCAACAGACCCAAAAATGAAAAACATTATAAATACACACAAAATCCTCAAATGTAAAAGGCAACACAAATCTTTAAAAAAACTCTTGACAAATGCCAAACTTCACACACCACATCCACCCCCAACAGTAAAAAAATGTGCACGCTCAAACTGTGGTACCTGCCCCTTTCTACTTGAAGGCTCTGAATTTACCTTCAAACAAGGTACGAAGTTTAAAATCAAGACTAACTTCTCCTGTTCCTCCGAGAACCTTATCTACGTTCTCACATGCGCTTGTTGCCAACATAATTATGTTGGACAAACGAGTCTCCCGTTACGTAAACGAGTAACGGTGCATAAAGAACAAATAAATCTCCCGGAATACCGACAAATTCCACTGAGTGACCACTTAGACTCATGTGCTAAAGACTTAAACCCCAAATTCTATATATTCCCCTTCTACCAATGTAAAGACGGGATCACCACACAGGAGAGAATTAACAAGGAGAATCTCTTTATTGAAAAATTCCAAACACAACTTAATATGCAAACTCCTCGTTGATCAAACTTCCTTTTTCTACCTCACTCTTCATGGATGGACTAACACAAATATATAAAGATACCATGCATTCATCACTTCAAGCTAAAACTTATATTCTTTAAATATCATTTTTACTATTGTTGTTATTACTATCATTTTGATTATAAATGATATGACAATCTGAAATGCAATTGTCTATGCAGATTTATATAATTAGAAAATAATATAAATAAAGTGTTAAAATCTGAAAGTTAAGTTAACAAACAATTATATAAAAGAGATAACGCAAATGAAGCTAAAATGATAATTTTATAATTTGGGTTTAACCAACAGCCTTTATTGAAGAACTCAAAAGAGTTGTCTCCCCTTACTCACAACACAGGAACTGAAGAACCACAATTACTACTACTTCCTGCTCTGCCAACATCCTGAATTAAACCAAACAACACATGCTCTTAATCCCATTGGATCCTAATACCTCAAGGTAATTTTTTCGTGAACAATCATTAAACTCAAGATACACAACGAATTCACAATGTATCGGAGTACTTATTTTTTAATTTTTGTACATTCTATTATTATTCTTTTGCAAAAAACAATGCAATTTTCTCTTTTTCCCCTTTCTAATTTT
This sequence comes from Octopus sinensis, assembly GCF_006345805.1. NCBI lineage: Eukaryota > Metazoa > Mollusca > Cephalopoda > Octopoda > Octopodidae > Octopus > Octopus sinensis. The sequence goes on from NC_043005.1 coordinate 68,501,694, forward strand.
TAAAAAACTTTTTTAACATAAATATTCTTGACGAAAACCGGTTGAATAAATATATATTTATATATTTTATCAATTTCTCATTTTATTAAAATTTTATTTCATTTGAGCATTCTGCATTTAAAAAAAAATTTCCTTGCTATATATATAATATATATATATATATATATATATATATATATATATATACACATATATATGTACATATAGTATCCTCACCCTAAATCACTTAAAAGATTCTCACAAAGGCAAAATTGTTTTCTGAAATTACGGATGCAAAAGTAAAAAAATGTGGTAGACCGAACTGTGCAACATGTCCAAACGTGCTAGAAGGATCGGAATTCCTCTTCATAGAGGGACAGAAATTCAAGATCAAATCTAATTTTACTTGTGCCTCTGAAAACATAATTCATGTCATAAAATGCTCGGGCTGCCACCAAAACTACGTGGGGTCCACGGGACTATCACTCAGACGTAGATGCACACTGCATCGACAACAGATTGCATTCCCAGAATACAGAATGATACCCTTTAGTGAGCACATTGAGAAATGCGCAAAGCAACTACTACCACATTTTTTAATCTTTCCATTTTACCAATGTGCTATCGGAACACCAACACAAGTTAGACTAAACAAGGAAGCATTCTTCATTGAAAAATACAAGCCCAAAATTAACCATTCCAACATTCTAATACAGAGAAACTCACTCCCAAAAAAAGGCAAAGAAATATTAAGCGATTATCTACCTTAAACCGGAAGAAATCACTTATTACCTCCCCTTATCTGGAACTCTCTCCTTGACACTTCTCAACGTAAACATAATGATGTAAGAAATTTGAAAAGCTGAACGCGAAACCGGTCATTTCTTCAAAAACTATGTCATTGTATGAAAAAAATTTATAACATTCTTCAGACATAATGACTCAAATATATATTTTTTAACCTTTTAAAACAAGCCTTCTGTAATTTTTTCACTTTTTACTATTACTACTACTACTCTCTCTCTCTCTCTATATATATATATATATATATATATATATGGCTAGGATAGTGGTGTTCCTGTATAAATATATTGCATGCTTTTCGTAGGCACTCTTGACATCTATATTACATGCATTTCCAGTGGGTAAATACAAAGTTATAACGTTCTTATTTTGTTAGTCAGGCGACCACATAGCGTTTCCTTCATCGGCTCACTACAAGACGTCTCCAAGACTTGTTTCATTGTTGTTTTAGAGACAGGAAAATTAATTATTAGTAAACACGTTTCGTACGAAGACGATAAGCAGCCATCCATTTTTTGATATGTTCGAGTAACTTTGCGTTTAGATTAACGTTTTAACCAGACTAAATTGCGTTCCATCGTCTTTAATGAGACGCAAGTCATCTAGGCATGGTTTTGTGGATCACTTAAGTTTCAGAGTATATTTACTAAGCACTGCTTGGGAATTCAAGTTTTGCGGTTATCATAAGCCTTACACCTACTCTTGGAAATAGAAGCACATTATCGGTGGCTTCCAAGAAGTGCTTCGTTTTGTACATGAATTCCCTTGGGAAGTCACTACACGTACGTACGTATATAATTAAAAACAAGTTTCAATTTAAACTTGCAGAAAACTGTTAATAAATACGCTATCAGTTTCTTTGCTGTCATATTTTTTGTATCCATTTCATTTATTTCTACACCACTTGTTTATTTATTTATTTATTTATTTTTTATTTATTTAATTATTTATTTACTTAATCATTTATTCCTTTATTTTGTATGGCTGTCTTCTCTCACACTAAAGAAATTTTTCCTCTCTTATTTACCTAATTAAACAATTACGATTATAAGTTAATCAAATTCACCTTACTTTCAAGCATCGCTCATTACATTTGTTTTATAGCATTAAGCACATTATCCCATATTGCTTTCAGATCAGATTTTTTTGCTTCTTATATCTAATTCATTTACTTCAAAGCTATTTTACAGTTTTGTTTATATTGTAGTTTTGCTTAATATTTTAGTCTGGGTTTACAATTCATGTTGGTTATCCGATATTCAATGAAGAAATACAAAGAGGTATAATAACTAAAGCAAAAATAAATGTCTAACTCTCACAAAATATAATGTATCTTGCAAAACAAAGTTTTCTTTACTAATCAACATTTTTCTTAGTTGTATTCGTTCTCATAACGAATTACACATTCTAGATTCGTCTAGGTTTACATCCGGCTGTTGTCAAACATAGAAAATATATATGAAAAAAATTTAATAAAAATAACGGAAGAAGCATCAAATTAGTCGCCACAAAGTTCACCTTGTTATTTACAATACAGCCGGGATTTTTATTTCCTACTTTGAAAACTACCTTTTCTAATCCTAATATAATACAAAATGATAACGAACACAAAGTTTTTAATACTGATGATGATGATGATGATGATGATGATGTTGACGACGACTACAACAACAATAAAGATGAGATGTTAATAATAACCCCCTTTCCATTCTGTTCCTCGTTCTCATCATCTTCACTACAGTCAGTATATTGACAATAGTCATAGTAAAACATGCCAGTATTACCATCATAATCGACAATGCCTTCATCATATCTTCCAAATGAAAGTGGTTATTAATACAAGTATTGATATGAGAGCTGCGAACTAGAGGAATCGTTAGTATGCCGGAAAAAAACGCTTTGTCCGACCTTATGTTCTGAGCTCAAATTCCACTGAGGTCGACTCTACCTTTCATCCCTTTCGGTGTCTATAAAATATGTACTAGTTGAGTCCTGGAGTCGATATAATCCATTTATCACTCCCTCGAAGTTGATGGCCTTGTGCTAAAATTTGAAAACTATATAGTATTGATGTGTTTAAATGCCTTATTACGGTAGAAGGTAGTTTCACTCTTCATTTGAACCTATTTATCTTTGCTTGGTATCAAGTGGTTGTCTGGGAACAAGTTTCAGAGAGCGATCAAAATAATCGTTTAGATCAAAAGATTTGATGACTGAGTATCAGTGGTACAAAATAAATCCCTTCTACCTCCAATTGACAACACGGACACACTATTCGATCTGTTTCAGTTGCGCTGTGTATTTCTTGCATTTGTTTAGTCAGACGTGGAGGTGGCAAAGTAGTCTGTGTCTTTATTGGCCTTGACAAATTCAGAAGTCGAATATTTGATATTAGTTTGAACTCTTGTAAGTTGATGTCTCAAATGGAAAATACGAACAGGGAAGTTTCTAGAGGCTTTTAATTGAAAGGCCAAATGTTTATTGCAAATCTACTGACTGTGTCATTCAATGTAGATTAACTTATGTGGTTAGTATAAGGCTTTTAATTTTAGGCAAGTAGAAGAAGGTACAGAAGTTAGCACAATGAAAAAACCTTATGTCTACAGAAACGAAGTTTGAAGATTTATGTTTTCCCAGTCATCTGTGATATTGTAGAAAATACATGGGTATAGCAGCTTCTATATTTCTCTGTATAAATGCAATATTTCAAAAAAAATATGTATTGTTCGCTAATAGATAGTGTGTAAAATTAATGAGATTCACCTATATGTGTCTAATGTTTTCGCACTGTTGCCAGTATTAAAATGTCCCAAGGCGACGAACTGACAGAATCGATACTGCATTGGGCAAATTGCTAAGCGGCATTTCTTCCATCATTACGTTCTGAGTACAAATTTGTCCGAAGTCGACTTTACCTTTCATGATTTTGGGGTCGATACAAGAAGTACCAGTTGAACTATTTCATTGATGTAATCGACTTAATCTCTCCCCGATATTACTGTCCGTGTGTCAAAAATCTGAAACCAATATTAAAATGGTCCATTCCCTTTGTACTATGTTGTTGTTTAGGCATAGTTCAGTCTTGGTTGATCAAAACTCTGATCAAAGAAGCTTCAGCCACGTCTATCGAATATTTTTGTAAAATCTTGTTCCACATTATACAATATCTTCACGCAGAGATGATATAGGAGGGAAATATGGTCGCTATTTTTTGCATGACTTCCTTGATAGCTTTGGAAATTGTAAGTATTCACAGATGAACGTGTACAATTTGATTTGTACATAACACTTAGTAGTTCAGAAAATGAAAATTTATTAGTTTCCGAGGGAGAAGAAACTAAAGTATTTTCTAATTTGCCTAGCTCTTATTTTATCAATATTTGAATACTGCACTACATACCTCCTGTATGATTAACAAAACATTCATTCATCATACAGTGTTCTAATACTTATAATTGTAAGCATAACAGAGTACATACTTTAGGGTAGATATTAACAGTTAATCAGATTTGTTGGGATCATTATCGACATTGTCGATGATATACAAATCATCACATACCTGATAGAAGAATCTATAGGGGGTGAAATTTTTCTGGTAATAAATTTCAATGTCCGGAGGTAAGTGTTTATATTGACCGGATGTGCATGTCTTTGTATTATCAGCCTACTCCTCTTTCTTCTCATCCTCCTCATCATTATCACGTTAAATTTAATACCATCGTAAAAGGTTAAAAGGCTTGGCGTTTCATAATAATTCTTTTATAAATATATACGTGACCAATCCAGATTAATAATGGTCTTTTCCTTCGTCTCTTTCACTAATACTTGCCATGATATTTACGCTAGGTGGATGCCACTTCATCAAACTTGACAATATAGAAACCCAGAATATATCAACATAGGGCAACAAGCTGAGAACAAATTTTAATAAGATGCAAGATGACATTTTCCATGCGAAAAGCCACAAGTCCCTACACTAGATCACCATTCACTTCGCAAAATGCGATTGTCTATACAAAGCTAAGATCGCCCATTTATGTGTACCAAAGCTGGTAAATAGTTGTTGATCTTGAACCATATTTGAAGTATTGCATGTTGTGTTCATTATCACACATATAATAAAACACAATGTGTTTCATATCGGTCATACTAGTACAGGGAAAATTAAAATAGCAAGCGGAGAGAGAGTGAGTGAGAGTTAGAGAAGCTAAATGCAAGTGAGCTGCAGTGGGAAGTTTTGTTGTGAAATACACAGGCATTTTAATCTAAATAAAATTGCAAATTTTGTCGTAAATAATATATATTTTTTATTAGTTTCATACACAAGCACATATATGTACATGTAATACTGAAGTTAAATAGTAAACTTTTTTGTTCTCAAAAAATATTGTCGTTCACGTTACATTTATAGATTATGTATGCATGTATGTATGTATGTATGTAAGTATGTATTACGTATGTATGTGTGTATGTGTGTTATTACATTTTTCTTCGGTTTTAGTTCGTTTTCCCATGCATGACGCTGACTCTTATTTATATATATATATATATATATAAATAAATTTGTGTGTTTATCTATGAATGTGTGTGTTTGCCTTTGGGTCTGTGTTTTCCCCTATCACCGCTTGACAGCCGATGATTTGTTCCCGTCCCAATAACCAAGCCGCTCGGTAGAAGACACCGATAGGATCAGTGCCTGGCGTACAAAAATGCGTACTGAGGATTGATTCAGCGTGACACACTGAATGCGAAAAGGCTGTCCCATTCAAGTACAGGTACAGCTGAGTGGATTGGAGCAACATGAAATAATGTGTCTTGCTTGAGGACCCAACGTGCCGCCGAGAACCGAGCTTACGACCTTACAATCGTTAGCCGAGTACCCTAACCAGAAGGCCGCGCGTTCCCACACTAATATGTAAAAATCTTTGTGTATATATATGTTTATATATACATATATGCGTGTGCGTGTATATATAAATGCGTATATACGTAATATATATGTGTATATATACATATATATATGTATATATATATGTATATATATATGTATATATATATATATATGTATAATATATATATGTATATATATATGTATATAATATATATATGTGTATATATATGTATATATATATGTATATATGTATATATATATATATGTGTATATATATGTATATATATATGTATATATATATATGTATATATATATATGTATATATATATATATATATATATATATATATATATATATGTATATATATATATATATGTATATGTATATATATATGTATATATATATATATGTATATATATATATGTATATGTATATATTATATGTATATGTATATATATATATATATATGTATATGTATATATATATATGTATAGTATATATATATATGTATATGTATATATATGTATATATATATATATATATATATATATATATGTATATATAAAGTATAACCTCCAACAATGCATGAAGACCCTCATCAATAACCAAAGATCAGCTGAGGAGAAGTGGGCCATTGAAAAAATCAAACTCAACCCCAAAGTGTTCTTTTCATTTGCGAGGAAACGCAGGGTCACTGTCTCCACTGTAGGCCCTCTAATTGACGAAACTGGCACTCTCCAAGATAATGCCAAATCCATGGCCGAGATACTGCAGAAACAATACTGCTCTGTTTTCAGCAATCCTGATATGGCCGATCTGGGCTGTATCAGTGATGTCAACCCCCAACACACTATATCGGACTAACGTTTAGTGCCCCTGATGTCTTAGCGGCGATAAACGAAATAAAACACAATTCAGCAGTAGGCCCCGATAGGTTCCCTGCTTGTGTCCTGAAGGTGTGTCGACACCAACTTGCATCTCCCCTTGCTAATCTGTGGAGAAACTCACTGGATGCTGGCTATATTCCAAAAAACCTTCTGTCCCAGTCTGTTGTCCCAGTTTTCAAAAAGGGAAACAAGTCCCTTGCAGTGAATTACCGTCCGATCTCACTCACCTCTCATATCATCAAGGTATTTGAGAGGGTGGTGAGATCTCGAATAACCCAATTTCTGGAAAGCAACAGACGGCTGATCTCCAACCAACATGGGTTCCGTAATGGAAGGGACTGCCTAACGCAGCTCCTGCATCACTTTGAGGACATTTTGAGAGCTTTGGGAGGGGCTCCAACACCGATGTCATCTACCTTGATTTCAGTAAGGCCTTCGACAGGGTCGATCACAAGATCCTATTGAAAAAACTATCCAACATTGGTGTCTCTGGAAAGTTACTGAAATGGATTAAGTGTTTCCTGACAGACAGATCTCAACATGTTGTAGTTGAAGGGGTAAAATCAAGCCCAGCCAAAGTCAGTAGTGGCGTTCCGCAAGGCACTGTGCTGGGCCCACTTCTTTTCATCATTTACATTAATGACATTAATGACATCATCAAGCACAGCAACATAAAAATCTTTGCAGATGACTCCAAGCTACAGAAGGTCATAAATGAGGCGAGTGACCGGACATGCCTTCAGTCAGATCTACTGGCTGTTATCCAATGGGCAGAAAAAAACAATATGCTGCTGAACGAGGATAAATTTGAGCTAATCCACTTTGGAAAAGAGGATGCCCTGAAACTCCCATACTCCCTCCTTCAGGTGAAACTCTCGCGGCGTCCAACAACATCAGAGACGTGGGAGTAATTGTGGACAACAACGTAAGCTGGGCCACTCATATAAACACCAAAGTTGACATGGCCCGCAGAATGTGTTCCTGGATTCTCAGAACTTTCCAGTCGAGAGATATCCACACCATTATCCTTCTCTTCTCCACTTTTGCCCGACCCCACCTTGAATACTGTTGTCCACTGTGGTCTCCCCACACAATACAAGGTAACATAAAAGTTGAAGCACCTCAAAGGGCAATCACAAAAAAGATAGATGGCATGACAGGCCTCGACTATTGGGGTCGACTAGAAAAGCTAAAACTCTATTCTCTCCAACGTCGTCGTGAGCGCTACATCATCTGCATGATGTGGAAAATATTCCATCAGCATTGCCCAAATGATGTTGGCATCACCTTTAAGGTACATCCAAGGCTTGGGCCCCGTGCCATCCGCCCAAAACAAAAATCGCACTCTCATCTCATAACAACAATACGGCACAATTATTTCACCTCATTGGCCCCGCTCTCTTTAACATTACACCAAAACACATTAAAACAGAAACTGACCCTATAGGGTTCAAGAAGTCTTTGGACAGATTCCTTCAAGAATCCCGGATATGTCTCTGTAAACATTAACTCTCTACTTGAGTGGGCCATAGTGCCCAAATTCTGACTTGAAAGACTTCACCAGGTGGTGCTATTAAGTTAGACATGGCCTGGGCCAATAATGGCGGAAACCTATCAAAGTATCAAAGTATCAAAGTATATATGTATATATATGAATGTATAATATATATAATATATATATATATATATATATATATATGTATATATATGTATATATATATATATATATATATATATATATATATATATATATCTATATATATATGTATATATATATGTATATATATATATATGTATATATATATGTATATATATATACATATATATATATATGTATATATATATATATATATATATTGTGTGTGTGCGTGTGTGTATGTGTTTGTTTTACTGTCTCCTTGTTTTATCATTGGACAATAAGTTGCAAGCGAGTTTCGCTCTCATCAAGGCCTGTTCTTTGTTGCCAATCTTCTATGCATTCACGTCTTGGCATAGTGAAATATTACTTTACTTACAAATGAGAGTTGGCGTCAAGAAGGGCGTCTGGTTTTACAAAATATGTTTGTTCCATATGAGTATGGAAAATTATGGAAGCTTATATATTGAGTGGACGGTAACAATTTTAACCGAGAGGTTAAATCATTTCTGATTGTTCAAGTGCTTTGATTCTCTGTATGCATATATATTAATCGATTACTGACATTTATCAATGATTTCTGTCATGTTGATGCACGATTAGCAAAATTGTCGGTATTTTTGACGACATGAGTATGCTAGTATAGTGTGCTACCACTATTATATTAAATATTTTATAAGTTTACATTATGATATCTAATGTGTATATTTCTCCACTAATATTTATCTAAGCTTTCTTATTTATATTAATCCAGAACATTTGCGTCTACATACTACGGTATAAGTGTAAAAGCATTCAAGTGATTTCGAATGGAATAAGTATATTTTTCCATACATAACTTAAGTAGTAGTACAAAAGTATATTGTAATTAATGGGAACAAATTAAGTGGAAAGAATTAGAGTGCGTTATCTCAAAGATGAGTGACGTTGCTTCGAGTAGCGTTTTAGGTTATTATTGACAGAATGCGTAGAAAGAGTGTGACCATTTATCATGGCTTTGAATGACAAGGTTCCGTGTAATACCATATTCTGTGAGGAAAAGTAGAAGACTGAAAGAGCATCTCACGGAGTGTCTCAATGCGGACTTCAGGCCGGCACTGCCTGGTGTTCAGTTCCCTAACTCGTTTAAAGCAAGCAGGGCTTTTTATTCCTTTATTGCCCACAAGGGGCTAAACATAGAGGGGACAAAAAAGGATAGACAAAGGGATTAAGTCGATTACATCGACTCCAGTGCGTAACTGGTACTTAATTTATCGACCCTCGAAAGGATGAAAGGCAAAGTCGACCTCGGCAGAATTTGAACTCAGAACGTAACGGCAGACGAAATGCCGCTAAGCATTTCGCCCAGTGTGCTAAAGTACCTGCCAGCTCACCGCCTTAGCAAGCAGGGTTTCTAGAATATTCGACCAGGATATTTGTTGGCGGGAAGTTTCCAGTTTAATCATTTTTACACCATCTGATGTGACTGACAGAGCCATGTTCTCGCAAGCGTTTAAACATTTCATAGCTTCATAACTTGCCTTGTCATTATGCCCTATACAAGCCGTGGTCCTGAGCTGGGCCACTTGAACGTGATAGTTCAAAAGTCAGCAGAAGCCTTGCTACACAGTCTAAGGTCACGGCTCATAACACAAAGCGAGAATTCCGTACACAAGGAAACGAATTGCTGAGACAATTTCATAGACAGTCTAATCTATATCAGTACATGTGTGATCCCTGTTTATCGACTCGACTTTGCAGCAATTGGTTTTTATTTCTCTCAGTATTATAGTACATCGAATACTGCCTTTGTTGACTCTGCTGTTCATCGTTCCGCAAGAATCGATAAAATAACACCCAAGAATATTTGGAAATTAATGCAATTAACTATATAATATTCCCCTCATCAATTGGTCCAGTGCTTTCAGTAAAATGTCCTTCTCATTGTATTTGTTCTTGTTTTTTTTTTAGTGTTCTTTGTAGTCATTGCTGTTAAAGTCCTTCTGGTTGTATCGAATGACAGTAATTGAAGCCTCCTTTGTAATTCTAAATAACAAAGAAAAATAACAATAAAAGAGAAAAAATACTCTAGCTTTAATTAAGTTTTTGACTTCCATTAGTAGATGACTGGTGTCGCTTCATTTCCTTACTACTACTACTACTACTACACTACTACTACTACTACTACTACTATTTCCACCACCACCACAACCACCACCACCACCACCACTACTACTACTGCTACTACTACTACTACTGCTGCTGCTGCTGTTGTTGTTGTTGTTGTTGCTGTTGCTGTTGCTGTTGCTGTTGCTGCTGCTGCTGCTGCTGCTAATGCTCATGCAATAACAATTTTAGATGGAAGTAATAATGTAATGTATATTCATGATCAGGGGCGTAGCTAGGGTGGCGCAAGCAGGGTACATGCCCTGGGCTCCACTTTGAGGGGCCGTCGCAATTTTGACCAAAATCATTTTCTAATAAAGCCATTTCTATGCGAGATTCCATTTTTTGTATGGCAGGGGGTACAATTTTGATACTTGCCTTGGAGGACGCTATTTACCCTGGCTACGCCCATAAACCATGATATCGTTTAATTTTTGTCTTTGTTGAAATACCTTTTCGTTTACTTTGTGATAAATTTGTTTTATAAACAAAGGTATATACGCAAAAGTGTTTGTTTTGTATGTGTAAAGTGTATGTTTGTGTGTGTGTGTATGTATGTCATAGAAGCCACTTGCTTCTTAGTGGGAACCGGAATTCACACGGTTGCGAATCCTATTCCCTAAACACATAGACTATCTATCTATCTATCTATCTATCTATCTATCTATCTATCTATCTATCTATCTATCTATCTATCTATCTGTCTATGTATGTATCTGTCTATCTATTTGCCTGCTCATTCATCTCTATATCTCTTTATGTATTCATCGGTCCATCTACCTATAATTATATATGCATATGTATACACCCAACATGCACACATGCATACACACTCAACACGCACAGATATATAAATAGATTGATAGAGAGATAGGTATACAAACATGCATGTTATTCGCACTTATCTACATCTGTGTTTATTAAATTTCAGCATACTCACACGCATGTGTCTGGTACAACCCTAAGTAAGAGTGCGCTTCTCTATCTGGAAGGCATCATAGTTTTTTTCTAAGGTATTCAGACACGATTTGTAGACTTTGGTATCACGTAATGTTAAGTGAGTACATATTCCTGTTTTTACTGGTGATCATGGAAAAAAAAACGAGTGATGAAGATGATGATGGTGATGACAATGGCAGTGAAAGTGATAGAGATATTGCTTGTCTTAGTGGGATACTTAACGGTGCTTATGTATAGTAATGGTGATGACGACAGAGACGGCAATGATGAGAGCTGTGATGATAGTTATGTAGGCGATTATTAGTTCGATATTCAAATTCAAAGCACGTGCCATTAACTTTTAAAGAAAAGTTTCCATTAAAATACTGCGCTTTGCTAAAATATGCAGCTCACTTAGTGAAATCGCGAGGGATTCAGTTTGAATTAAGATCTGACCGGGCTATGAGCAGTCCGATCAGGAAACGCTAAGTTAGTGATGCTAGTGATTGTATTCATTTCTGCAGTTGATAAAAGTAAGCGAAGTCTCATGGGGTCTTTAGAAGAAACAATTATTCATCCAAATATCAGTAGTTAAGATTAGATCGATGTCAACTCAATACCAGTGTGGCAGGCAATCGGCAATCTCCAATATGCAGCCCACGTTCGTATTCTAGACGGTTCCTTTCTCCACCCATCCATTCACCCATCCATCCATCCATCCATGCTTACATACATACACACATACATACGTACATACACACATACACGCATACATACATACATACATACATACACGCATACATACATACATACATACATACACGCATACATACATACATACATACACGCATGCATACATACATACATACACGCATACATACATACATACATACATACATGCATGCAAGGAGACATACATACAAACATGCACGCATACATACATACATACATACTACATACATACATAATTATACGCCGATAACTTTGATTAATACAGTGTCAACGTTTCGACATATATATCTAGTTGCCTATTTCAGATATACGGGTAATATCCGAAGGTGACCAGAAACGTTCCCTATTGGACGAAGATGTTGTAGTTTAGGCTTTAGCCGCTACAGGTCTCTTGGTGCAACCCTTAGGCATTAGTCTGCCGACCGGTATCGACGGGTGCGGTAGTACTGGCACGTACTGCGTTTTTGTTTCGCAATGCTTCTGCCCTGTTCGTCGATTTTTGGGATGGCTGAAACAAACGAACAACGTGCTTCCGTGAAATTCTGTTTTCTGCCAGAGAAAAAGGCATCCAAAACAGTTGCCATGCTTCAGATGGCTTACAAAGACGCTGCCATTAGCAAAACACACATACACACATACACATATATATGACTATATACATAATATAGGGAGGTTTATGATAATTGATGTTGGTTAAAATTGTGATTATTGGTCAAATATTAAGTTTTTAATCTGCGTAAGTAATTGAGAAGGAACTTCCGACATCTTGAGCTAGTTTTTATATCAGTGAAAGTGTTGCAACATTAATTAATTAATTTACTGATTAATTAATAGAAGCACTACATTGTAATACGATTATTTGAAAAGTTAAGTAAACTTACGAATATTTGTTTTGATTAAACCACCTTTATCTTTGCTCTGAAAAAGTAGTGTTATCGCACCACTGGCCTTTGTCTCGGTGGTTAAAAAAAAGACAGCGTTCTGACAAGTTTCAGCTTTTGGCAAAGATTCATCACAGAATCAAATTAGAGGAAACAATTACATTCTGTCTATTGTAGAAAAGAATCTCTTTGTTATAACAACAACAACAATAATAATAATAAAAACGGCAACAATAGTAGTAGTAGTAATAATAATTATAATAATAAGTAAAAGAACAGCAATAAGAACAGTACTACTACTACTACTACTACTACTACTATACTACTACTACTACTACTACTACTAATAATAATAATAATAATAATAATAATAATAACGTGTCTCTAAAAGAAATGGAGAAACTTTCAAAATACAAAGAACTGGAAATAGAGGTGACCAGAATGTGGAATCTAAAAGCAGAAACAATTCCTATCATAATAGGCATGATAAAAAAAATATTCAGACAAATACATAACAAAAACACCAGGACTTACAAATAAATATAACATACAGAAGATTGCACTACTAGGCACTGCACACATCCTACGCAGAACACTTTCCATACAATAACCATCAGAGCATCATAACAAATCACAGCACATACCCAAGGCACACAGAGCTGCGCTCGGTAGTGAAGTGAAAGCACGATATAAAAAATATACTACTGAATAATAATAATAATAATAATAATAATAATAATAATAATGATTATAATATGCCCTGATGCAGTACCAGGCAGTGACTCTCATGGCTTTTGATCTTAACTGATTATCATGTACATTGCTTTGTCTTGGTATAAAAGATGGGCTACAGCAAATATTCTGCTTAATACCACAGATTTGCTTGTCAGTTATTTGACCATAACCAGTTGAGCATGTCCTTTAGTGGCTGATAATATGTGCATCTCTGATCATGAGCAGAAGTAGTGGGGGAGTATGATAGCCATGTGTTGAGAGGGATTCTTTGGGGTTTGGTTGATTCACCTTGGAAACATGGGTGTTTCGTTCATCATCCTTAAACAAAACTTATTCAGGGACCTTTTGAGTGGCATGGGTTTCTCGACCTGACGAATGTTCTGAGTCCCACCAGCAAGGTCATGCGCTGTTAATCTTGATATGAGATCACCATTTCGCGCACATATGGCTGTGATGCATGTGTCCAGTGTACCTTATCAGAAGAGTATACTGGGCTTCGTATATTTTACCACAGTGTTACTTTGATGGCATGCACCTCTCTCTTACTCAATAATAATAATATAATAATAATAATAATAATGATTATAATATGCCCTGATGCAGTACCAGGCAGTGACTCTCATGGCTTTTGATCTTAACTGATTATCATGTACATTGCTTTGTCTTGGTATAAAAGATGGGCTACAGCAAATATTCTGCTTAATACCACAGATTTGCTTGTCAGTTATTTGACCATAACCAGTTGAGCATGTCCTTTAGTGGCTGATAATATGTGCATCTCTGATCATGAGCAGAAGTAGTGGGGGAGTATGATAGCCATGTGTTGAGAGGAATTCTTTGGGGTTTGGTTGATTCACCCTTGGAAACATGGGTGTTTCGTTCATCATCCTTAAACAAAACTTATTCAGGGACCTTTTGAGTGGCATGGGTTTCTCGACCTGACGAATGTTCTGAGTCCCACCAGCAAGGTCATGCGCTGTTAATCTTGATATGAGATCACCATTTCGCGCACATATGGCTGTGATGCATGTGTCCAGTGTACCCTTATCAGAAGAGTATACTGGGCTTCGTATATTTTACCACAGTGTTACTTTGATGGCATGCACCTCTCTCTTACTCAATAATAATAATAATAATAAATGCCCTGATGCAGTACCAGGCAGTGGCTCTCATGGCTTCTGATCTTAACTGATTGGAAGTGTTATCATGTACATTGTTTTGTCTTGGTATAAAAGATGGGCTACAGCAAATATTCTGCTCAATACCACAGATTTGCTTGTCAGTAGTTTGACTTTAACCAGTTGAGCATGTCCCTTAGTGGCTGACGATATGTGCATCTCTGATCACGAGCAGAAGTAGTGGGGGAGCATCATAGCCATGTGTTGAGAGGGATTCTTTGGGGTTTGAATAGTTCACCTCTGGAAACATGGGTGGTTCTTTCAACATCCTTAAACAACCCTTATTCAGGGACCGTTTGAGCGAGATGGGCTACTCAACCTGAAGAAAATTCTAACTGGGCCCCACCTGCAAGGTCATGTGCTGTTTATCTTGATATGAGATCACCCTGTCGCGCACATATGGTTGTGATGCATGTGCCTGGTGTACTTTTATCAGACGGGTAGTCATGATGGGTATATTGGGCTTCGTATATTTTACCCCAGTGTCATTTTGATGGCATGAACTGCTCTCTCACTCAATACTAATAATAATAATGATGATGATGATAACCCTGAATTAAATAAAAAACCTGAAACATCTGCCACCAAACAAGCAAAGCAGATCAAGCAGTCTGCAAAAAAGAATCGACAGAAACAAATTGACAAGTGGTGGAACCAGAAGCCCCAGCATGCACAGTATATTGTCTATGCTGATGTAGATCAAGCAACAATCCATCAGTGGCTGAGAAGATCCGGACTGAAAGTAGAGACGGAAGTTTTCAGATTGGCAGCATAAGACCAAATCTTGCTTACCAAAACTACCAGGCTAACGTACTTCAAAATGGTTTAGACTCTAAATGCAGATTCTGCGACACATTTGATGTAACAATAGACCTGTTTCGGGATGTACTGTGCTGACACCAACCGAATACAAAAATTGCAAAGAAAGGGTAGGTAAACATGTAAGCACTACAAAATTTGCACACTTGCTTACTGGTACGAACATCATCCTGAGTCAGTCGTTGGAGTTTAAAATGTCACTATCCGCTGGGATATTCTAGTCAACACCGACGATACGATCCAAGTTAATCGACCAGAAATAATTATTAAAGACAGGGATAAAAATACTTGCAGACTAATAGATGTAAGAGTCCGCACTGATAAAAATCTAACTGTCAAGGAATTTGAGAAATTAAGTAAATATAAGGACCTGGAAATTGAAATACAAAAGATGTGGTATCTTAAAGCGAGAGCTGTTTCTGTTATTGAAGGTGCCCTAGGTATGATAAAAGAAAGGGATCCTAGAAACATCTAGATAATATGGCAGGAGAACCATGTATCAGTGAAACCCCAAAAATTGTGCTGACAATTACTGCTCACATCCTTAGTAAAATACTATCAGTTTAAAGGTCTGTGTCGTATTACACGAAAATATTTCGCTACTGCCCCTGCTACCTCCCCTCCCCAAGCTTTCAGTCATACTGTAACACCTCTTATCCTTCGCTCGCCCTAGGACGCTGGGTGTGTCTCGGCAAGTGATTGTAGCAAATATGCAGAGTAAAAGTGAATAACGATAATAGTAGTAGTAGTAGTAGTAATAATAACTGATTGGAAGTGCTATCATATAAACTGTCTTGTCTTAGTATAACAGATAGGCTATAGCAAATATTCTGCTCATTGCCACAGATTTGCTGGTCACTTGCTTGACCTCAGCTATTGAAGCATATACCTTTGTGGTAGACGTTATGTGCATCTCTGATTATGATCAAAAGTAGTGGGGTAGTGGGGGAGCATCATAGCTATGTGCTGAGAGGAATTCGTTGGAGTTTGAATAATTAAACCCTGGAAACATGAGCGTTTCGTTCAACATCCTTAAATGACTCTTATTCAGGGCTCTTTTGAGCGAGATGGGCTACTTGACCTGAACAAAATTCCAACGGAGCACCACCTGCAAGTTCATGAGCTGATTATCTTGATATGAGATCACCACGTCAAACACACATGGTTGTGACGCAGGTGTCTGGTGAGCCAGAAATTTGGCACCTTATCATTACCAGGTGATTTCCACTTATGATCCTTCGTGAGTGTCATCCTTAGGTATGCTATTGTGATGTTTTCTCATGCTTGTTCTGGTAAATTTTGGTAGTACCCTTCTGTACGTCTAATCCAGTCTCCATTTTCATTGTAAGTCTTCTGATTAATCAAGATATTTTCCCAAAAGTTTTCAACTTCTTTCCCTGGAAAAGGGAAAGTGTTCAACGGTTATTTATTCCTCCCTTCTTTGTCTGTAGAACGCTTTCCCATTGGATGTGATCAGCTTATTTTGCTTGTAAAACTTATTTCTCTTCTCAAATCTTCGTATTCTTTGAACTTTTGCTTGGACTCTTTACTACAGTGTTTCTTTTGCTGAAAGCATCTCTTTTCTTGATGAGAATCTGTTTTCACTTCATCATTCTTAATTTTCTGGTTTTTACATCGTTTCCACTGACTAGTCCATTCACCTCTCATTATTTCAATCTCTTTCTCAATTTTTTTTTTCCAGTTTGGAATTCTTCTCAGATTTGTATTTCTTTGTTTTCTCAGAGGCATACAACTGGTTTCAACTGTCTTAGCAGCTGAGCAAATAATTTCGTTTAATTCAGTGAAATTTAGTTTTAGTTCTTGCATAATATTTCTTGAGTTACATTTTGAATTGTATTTTAGAGTTTATGAAGGGGTTCTCTACCACACATATTGGCGTGTCGCAAGCTTGTTCAGGATTGTCTGCTTCGTTTCTATCATAGATTCTGTATGCTCTTCAGTAAATGTGTAGTCTTCAAATATTGTTTCCCCGTTATACTTTATCAGGTTCATTACAATTTATTTCTCCAGACATTTGTATGTTCTGGTCAGATGGCAGTCTTCCAAATGAGACTCACGGAAAGTTGCTCTCTTCGTCTGGTTCTTCATTTCCTTTCTGTCTTATATTTAGGTCATTTTCCGCTGCGTGCTTGATCGCGGTTATTTCAGTATCTGTGAGTCTTTTATTTCTGAAGATAGTCCTCCTAACAAGGTGGCGAGCTGGCAGAATCGCTAGCATGCTGCACGGAATGTCTTGCACTTTCTGAGTTCAAATTCCACCGGGGTCGACTTTGCCTTTCATTCTTTCGGGGTCAATTACATAAGTGCCAGTTACGCACAGCGGTCGATTGACTTAATTATTTCCCCAAATTTGAGGCCTTGTGCTTCCAGTAGAAAATATTATTATTATTATTAATAAAAGGTGGCGAACTGATGAATCGTTAGCACACCGGGTAAAATGCTTAGTGGCATTTCGTCCATCTTTACGTTCTGAGTTCAAATCCCGTCGAAGTCGACTTTGCCTTTCATCCTTTCGGGAACGATGAATTAAGTAACAGTTGCGTACAGGGGTTCATCTAATCGACTGGATCTCTCCCCTAGTAAAAAGGATTATTATTATTATTATCATTAAAGCGGTGAGCTGGCAGAATCATTAACCTGTCAGACAAAATATATAGTAGCATTCCCATCAGATCTTTATTTTATAAGTTCAAATACGCACGAGGTCAATTTTGCCTTTAGTTCAGAGTCGATAAAATAACGTACCACTCAAGTATTGTAATCACCTATCCTCCCCTCAAAACGCCTGGCATTGCGCCAGAATTGTTATAGTTATTATTTTTGCTGTTATTGTTTTCTATGCTTCTGTATCTTACATTGTCTATCAATAACATTTTCTCAGTTTATTAATATATATTTAAATTTTCTTTATTTAAATATATAAAAAAGCGAATAGCTTAGTTGTTGTGCATATCAATCAATTATTTTTTATAATTTTGGTTGGCAAGATCGTAATAGCATGAACAAATATATGTTGTGCATCTTGTTACTTTCGACTTTTTAAATTGTCTTTGAGGATTTCAAACGAAATTGCAGTGAGTCTTTCATCTTTATGGTAGTGAGAATTGAAGTATCAGTCAAGTATTCTTGGTAATGTATTCGACTGTTTTAAGGCAGCGAGCTGACCGAATCGTTAGCACGTCTGACAAAATGCTTAACAATATTACGTCCGTCTGCACGTTCTGTGTTCAAATTCTGCCGAGGTCGACTTTGCCTTTCATCTTATCGAGGTCGATAAAATGAGAACCAGTTGAGTACTGGGGTTCATGTAGTCGTGTTACCCAATCTACCGAAATTGCTGATCTTGTTCCAAAATTTGAATGTAATATATTAGACTGTTTTCTTCTCATGTAAAACTATTAATTTCAAAACCTAGGTACGAAAATATTATCATTATTATTCTGAGCTCAAATTCCCCTGAGGTCGACTTTACCTTTCATCCTTTCGGGTTTGATGAAATAACTAAAAGTTGTGCACTGGGGACCATGTAACTGACGAACCATCTCCCGCAAATTTCAAGTATTGTGCCTATAGTAGAAAGTATTACTATCATTATTATTACCATTATAAATAAGCCGGCTAGCAGACAGAATCGTTAGTACGCGCTCCCAAATGCCCAGCGGCATTTCTTCCGGCTTTCAGATCTCTGCTCCAATTCCACCGCGCTTGACTTTTCCTTTCACTCCTTTCAGTGTTGACACAATAATTACCAATTGAGCCATGGCGTCGATATAATCGAATTGTTCTTCTCCCCAAAATGTTAAGCTTTGTTTCTATAGTAGGAAGGGATTTTGTGAAGGACGCGAGCTGTCAGAATCGTCAGCACAACAGACAAGATACTTCATATCATTTCTACTGGTTCTTTACATAAGAACAAATACATTTGGGTTTTAACTTTGCCTTGCATCCGTTTGAGGTCCACGAAATAAAGTTCTAGTCAAGTGCTGGGGTCTATGTAATTTTGATTTTCCCCTCAAGATCGCTGGCCTGGTTCAAGAGTAAAAACGACTATGATCAATATGTTGGATTGTTAGAATTAATAAACGAATAAGCAGAATGAATCTGATTTCATTATATCATTTCCTTCTAAGAACATTAGAAAGAATAATTATATTTATTCCATTCAAAGCCGGGTAGATTTTAATTACTGTAGATTTTCATTGCAGACACACTTATCAATTAATATATCCCTTTGATTTGTTACGGTCAATAATTTTAGATTTGCTTTCTTGCCAAACGTAGTTGCTTTGACATACACCGTTTGACCATGCAGGAAGAATTGGGCTCTGGTCATTTGTCAGCTTTAGTTCTTCGGTGTATGCCAACGCAAAGTCATGACATGAAAGGAAATTTCTTTTAAATGTGTGGTGGAAGCACTCCGCCGGTTCCGACGACGAGGGTTCCGGTTGATCCGAATCAACGGAACAGCCTGCTCGTGAAATTAACGTGTAAGTGGCTGAGCACTCCACGGACACGTGTACCCTTAACGTAGTTCTCGGGGATATTCAGCGTGACACAGAGAGTGAAAAGCCCGGCCCTTTGAAATACAGGTACAACAGAAACAAGAAGTAAGAGTGAGAGAAAGTTGTGGTGAAAGAGTACAGCAGGGATCACCACCATCCCTGCCGGAGCCTCATGGAGCTTTAGGTGTCTTCGCTCAATAAACACTCACAACGCTCGGTCTGGGAATCGAAACCGCGATCCTATGACCGTGAGTCCGCTGCCCTAACCACTGGGCCATTGCGTCTCCACTCTTTTAAATGAATGTGCAAGTGTCTACTTGAGATCAGTAGCTACATTCCAGCATTAATCTCAAAAGGCATTTTATCATCAATCACAGATTTAAGTAATCCTAAGATGACATAGTGATTACTATTGGAATGGGATCATTTATGGGATCCAGATTCCCCAGAAGCAAGATGCAACTCCCCTTTCATTTGAGAACGCATGGTTTAAACCCTGGTGGAGCGAATTTGTAGGTGAAGTCGATTGTAGATGAAACTCTTTATCGACCACTCTTTTATACCCTTTTATTGCCAGAGAATTGCTTCAGTAAAAATTCATGGCTATTCATGAGACGAATATGCATACTTCATTTAGAGGTGAGCTGTTTGTTATTTCACTTATGTTTTCTTATTGTTTTACTGCCCACATGGGGCTACATACAGAGGGGGACAAACAAGGACAGACAAACGGATTAAGTCGATTATATCGACCCCAGTACGTAACTGGTACTTATTTAATCGACCCCGAAAGGATGAAATGTAAAGTCGACCTCGACGGAATTTGAACTCAGAACGTAGCGGAAGACGAAATACAGCTAAGCATTTCGCCCAGCGTACTAACGTTTCTGCCAGCTTGTCCCTTATTTCAGTTATGTTTTCTGCAAGGCAATTGTGCTTCAGGAACCTAAAATGATAGTCTACCACTCGTGCGTATCATGAAGCGGTTTGACACCAACTCGTACGTAGAGTTCATTCTCAGTGCACGGAAGAAAAAAATCAGTTTTATATAAAAGTCAGCTCTATTGTCTGTCTTCTACCTTATTTATACAAATTTCACGCCCACGCACACACACACACGCAGTGTATATGTTGTGAAACATGACATCATATATATGATTTCAAAACCTGACTCATTAGTTTTCGTTAAAATGATAATGAGTTGTTTTGATGTTTCATAATTTGTGGAGAATATTAAAAAAATCTCCGCACAGGTAATAAAAACGTATTTTTGTGTAATAAATAAAATAAAATAAATGTTCTTTTTCTTTATGTAAACTTACATACAGTGCCAATAGTCATTGTCTTCATTATTTCTGCTGAGCGAATCTAAGATATACCTTGTAAGACACTTAATACGCATGCGTACTTGTTCGCGCGCGCGAGTTAGTGCGTGTGTACGTGTGTATCTGCGCGGGCACGCGTGTATTTAGAGAGATGAATACATATATGTACATGCGATATATATATATTTACATATACACATATATGTATATATAATGTATACATACACACACACATGCACATACACATATGCACATACATGCATAAGTACACACAAATATATTTATACAAATATATGCATGTATATGTGTGTGTTTGTGAGTGTGTGAGTTAGAATTTCTTCTTTGAGACAAAATTTCTTTAATATATATTGCAGAAAAAAAAATTAGTATTGTCGCATTCAGATTCTTTGCAAAACAAGCCATACTAATCAGACATTAATTACGGTAACCGCTAGAATGCCGAAGTTAGAGTTCAATTAATATTGAGAAACAACACATTTTATAAATTATAATTACTCCCTTAGTTAAATTATAATTACTCCCAAGTTGTATTTTGATAATTATTGATACCCAAGAAAGGCAGATAAGGTAGCCGATAAAGGGGATATGAAATTAATTGAAAATAGAAAGCAATGGAGTGTAAATTTGGCTTTTGGCACCGTGGCGGCAAGTCTGAGTTTAATTCGGTTTTCTTCGGCGCCCTCATTGAAACATAGTTTTAACTGCTACTGTCCGACCTTCACTGACTTAAAAGACGGATATGAAGTATATGAATAAACTGTGAGCGATATGATACGTTAAAAGAATATCTTGTAGAAATACTTGGGGACATCCACTCCATGAAAGGCAAACAGGAAAAAATATTAGTGAACATAAAAATTTAAATAATTAAAATAATATTCGTGATAAGTAGAAAAAGTCAGTCTTAATGACAAAATTTGTCTTCCAGTCGCCACAGCTGGTTAAACATGTAAATTCCTCAGTTAATCAACCTGATTGCTAGATTAATTGAAAGATCAACACATTTGTTTAAATACCTTGCTATATGTTCCGTTTCGTTTATCTTGATACCAACACCACCGTAGTATTTTCAATGGGTATTAAACTCATAATATTGTAATGATTTACACATAAATCATACGCTGATTAGCTGAAGTATTTGCATCTAATCTCTGGAAAACTACACTTAAATCGCAAAGGACGTCTGGCTTGTCTATTCCCATGCAAATATATACCATAAAATAGTACAGAATACTGCTGTAAATATAATATATTGCAGTGTTTAGTTTAACTTGTATGTAAAGTTTGGAAAATTTGGTTTCTATGGTGACTGCCGTAACATTTGTACGACATGCAAACTACGCGAAAATGATGAAATCATGTGCTATGTCTTGGTACCACTGGCTTTAATATTATAATCATGCCTGCTATTAGACTTGGACAGTTAATAGTTACGATCGAGCCTGTTTGCCCTTACTTGACGTCCTGGAAATAGCTCGTAAAGGACATTGTAGATCTAGAAATTCCAAATACGGAATAATTGCACCTGATTCACTCTTAACGTAGGTATAATATATTTAGGTTAGTTTGGGACAGTTAGACATATGTACATGTTCTAAAATCATTTTTTTCATTCAACCTTTCCTCCAGTTGTTAACATATAACGTGAGGTGACAGCTATAAAATATATAAATATATAAATAAATATAGATATGACAGGCTTCAGAGACAATGTTTCAGAATTTGTCCGTCCTCACTACTTCGTTACACTACTTGTCGTCGTCATCTACCATACTCCTGCAGCGTACTACAACGAAAATGTTTCCGACTAAGCGCGAATTCTATTGGTGTGTTGTCTCTCTTGCCCAACCAAATCTTCATATTGCCCATCCATTGCACGCCTGTCTGCTTCTTGATCTATTACCGTCTACGCTTGCATTCATGGTAATATGTTACAGATATCTACTTTTTCGAATATGGCCATAATAAATGTGCTTTTGTTTTCACTTCATTGTTCGTGATTTTATATTCTTCTGAGTCGGAACCCAACGTTTATACTTTCCTCCAATTTTTTCGGCGGGATCCATTGTAACCACTGATATCTATGTTTACTTTTTGATTCTGTGTAAGAGTATTTCGGCAGATTCAAACGTTTAATTTTTCATAAATTGCCACGTATCCTGTTGGCTCTTCCCTTCTTGCATCTTGCGTTCAGTATTATATATATATATATACATATATTAATCTCGTAGAGGAAAAGGAACCGAGGACGCCCGAAGCAGATATGGAAGCGGAGCATTTTGGACGAGCTCAGGACCACCAGCCTGACATAGGAAGCAGCCAAGAAACACGTCAATGACCGCAACAAGTGGAAAACAACTCTTGAGGCCCTATGCTCCACAAGAGGCAGAAAGATTTAAGAAGAATATATATATATATAATATATATATATATATATATATATATATATCTTGAAAATCCGTATCCCTCAACTTAAAAATAATACCTGCAGGGTGGAATATTTTTTATTGCGCTTACTGTTGTTATTGATGTAGCTCAGCCCTCTGTCAACCCTTATAGATTATTTATATGAAATAAGACACTGAAGGCAATGACAGCGAGTCTTTTTACATGTACTTTTTTATTACTACATTATCTGAATTCTTCCACTTTTAGAAAAGTAAGACATGAATTGAACGCCATTTAGCTGAAATAATTCTAGAAATAATTCTATAAGATCGAGTTATTGAGTTGATGCTCCGTCCTTCATTCGGAGGTATATTCTAAAAATGATTTGTGGGCTTTGTTGTCCTAATTTCAAATATAAATAAATGTAATGTACCTGCATAAATGGACTCTACTATGCTGATTTTCTTTAAGTAAATGAACTGAAAAGTTACCTGCTTGTAGTCACAAGAAGATTAATGGATAGGATAGTAAATGACCATAGACTAAACATCTTTTACGATAATTACACTGCATCGTGGCTGACACCGTGCTAAGCAACACCAATAATACATTATAGTACACGCGGTATTCGGTTATTCTGTTGCAACCCTGCAACGGTGCTTGAACACACGAATACTGGTGTATCTGTATAGTTCTGCTTACCATTTCTGCATCTTGAAAATTGATAGTTTTACACGGAGGTGTTTGTTTGCAAGTAATGGTTTATAACAAACAAAATAACGGTTTTTTTTCTAGTGTGCTTTCAATATTTTCTTGAAAGATCAATCATTCAGACATTGCAAAGTCTGAATTCTGCAATGAAAAAAAAAACACTCACAGAAAAAAAACA
Source organism: Octopus sinensis (assembly GCF_006345805.1). NCBI lineage: Eukaryota > Metazoa > Mollusca > Cephalopoda > Octopoda > Octopodidae > Octopus > Octopus sinensis. The sequence continues at coordinate 68,526,466 of NC_043005.1, forward strand.
GACAAAAACAAACAAACAAAAATCCAGAACAAAAGAAAGCAAAAAAAAAAAAAACAACATGGGAATCGAAATCTTAACATTAAAATAAAAAAAAATATTCTGTAATATTCTGAAATCGAAATGACGTGAATGTAAGAAATTTGAATTAAAAATTGGCATATTTTAAAAAATTCACACCTATTGTGACAGAAAAGCTGATGAATATACAAATATCATTAAAAATTTAGAGAAAATACCTATAGTTTGTTGTCAGAAGCACTACCGACATAATAAGCAATTTTGTCAATCGTTTATTCCTTTCATTGTGTAAGCATAATTATTATAATCTGCAAAGTAAGTGTTATACTGAGTCCTAGTAATTCACTGTCAAGACTGCACCTTTCTCAAATCTCTGAACTGTCAGACGACACGAAGGTTCACGCATGATTGTCAGGGTCAAGTCATAGAAAATGCACTTTGCCTGACGTAAGTTGTTACATTCACTGAAGAAATTAGAGTTTACAAACTGCAGACAATATTATTACGTAACTCAGTTGGATACATGTAGATTGACATCAAGTGTGGAAGGAGGTGAACGTGGAGTTGGTGTCAGAGGTGAAACAGTCTCCGAACTGCAGAATGTCTGTTGATATTACAACAGAAGAGTCATCAATAAACCATAGCAAATCGGTAGTGGCCACACACTCACTCACTCACACACACACACACTCACACACACACACACCACACACACACACACACACACACACACACACACACACACACACACACAAACAAATGCACCTTCTGAAATGCATGTACGCATATGCACCGATGGACACATGCATAATCATAGATATACGAACTCATGGATTCAGAGATAGATGTTCACAAACTCACATGCATCTCTCCACCTCTCTCTCATTCTCTCTCTCTAATCTAAATCTAATCTAAACTATCTATATCTATCTATCTATCTATCTATCTATCTATCTATCTATCTATCTATCTATCTATCTATCTATCTATCTATCTATCTATCTATCTATCTATCTATCTATCTATCTATCCACATATCCATCTATCTATCTATCTATCTATCTATCTATCTATCTATCTATCTATCTATCTATCTATCTATCTATCTGATCACTCTCTCAATCTGTCTGTCTGAATGTGTGTATGTATATATGGATGGATATATCTGCGTATGTGTATAGGTGCGTGTGTGTTTGTGGTTGTGTGTTTGTGTTTATGTGTATGCTTGTGTTCAATTATAATAACATATTGACATGCTGTATATTATTATTGCATATATAATTGTAAATATTGACAGTCAGTCACATAAATATCACTATAACAATCTGTACACCTTATAATTCATCGTTTCATTCAGTGTTCTATACAAATAGTCTCAAAGCCAAGCAATGATAATCGTAGTACGTATACACATATACGAGGGGGTGCTGGAAGGTTCATGGCTTTAGGGGTGTCATGAAAGGCCTGGTTAGAGTCTCAACCTTCTGAGTTATTTTCCAGAGCTTCGAAAATCCATAAGGACCGCTACAATAAGTGTGTGAATCTGAGAGGGGGATATGTTGAATAAAATCTTAATTAACTGATCCTCCAGCATATTCTTTTACCCGAAACCAGAGACTTTTCATCACCCACTCGTACAACGACTGAACACAGAAACGTAAATATATTCACTGCATATGTATGTGTGTGTATATGCATTCGCGCGTGGATGCGCATGTGTGTGTGTATAACTACCTGCATCTGTGTGCGGCTATATCTCTAAGTGTGAAATAAATTGCTCAAGGAATGAAAATAGTGTGATGGGCAAAATGTTTTTGAAAATGTGATAAGCACTGTAAATGTATTCCCTATTTTATAACAGACAACATTGGACATGTGAAATGTCAGCTTTTTAATTTTACATGTACTTATATTTCATATCACAGTTTATTGGTTGCCGCTCCAGGTTCTTCTGGCTGTGAATGAGTCTGTGTGTCTTCCTTGTTCATTGCAGCGTGATACTATTAAAAACCTTCCAACAATATTTCTTTATGTAATACACTCCATCTTTTGCTTCTTATTCAGTAATAATTGTGATACTATGACGTGATTACAGCTGGGAGCAATAATATTTGACATTTAAAACAATTGTGTTAAATAGGATAAGCATGATACGTTGTACTTATACTCAAATTCCTCTTAGCAATCGCACTACAAATCTCTGCACAGGTTTGATATCTGCAAAATATGAACGAAACGAAGTCTTCACTTATTTCAATACACAAGTCAAACACGGTTTCTGATCTTAGTAATGCAGTCTCTTCTCAGCCTGCGAGTCAAATCTGTACGCTCATTGAGGGCTGATCTCGAGTACTTGGAAATATTCTGCATTGAATTTCACAGTATATTCTTCACGCTTACTGTACACAAAACGAAGGTCTTTGTATTATTTTATATTTTAAAATAATTCCATAATTATATGGAAATCAGACTAATTACAAGAAACAGTAGTCACAAGTTAATATTCTAGTGTATGGCGCATGTTTCTTATAAGTATGCGCCAAGCGTCCACCAAACCATATATCAGTCCTTGGATCTTAATTATCTCAAAGAATGTTATATTTATCTTTACATTGGAGCCAATAATGCGTTGACGATTATTTTAAAACTTAATACCAGCTAATTTGTCAATCTAAGAAAAGGGCAAAGACCCCTATATTTTATCAACATTGTTAATAGTTGCAACATAGTACATATATGCTAATGGGTAACTCAGAGAATTCCAGCATATATATGGGTTTCTAATATACTTATCAGTTTGGTCAAACCTGTAGTGTGAGTTTCATGAAAAAGCTGTTTCTGTTCGTATGTCACAGAAAGAGCTCTGCGGTCACCAGGCATATCTAGAAACTATTGTAGTTATTAATCCGAAATGTTTGTGACGCATTTTACTGATTATTTCCCACGTGTCGCATAAAGTAGCACATAAAATATTTATCACTATAGAGATAAATATGTTTAGAAATGTAAAGATGATTTTATTTTTTTGCACTTACCTTTGTCTTTGTCAATGGATTTCTTTCTATGCAACAACGTGCTTCTACATATTTGCAACAATCCGTTAATTTCTTACTGGCAATGAACGGATCAATGTTTCTATCTTATGATGCACTCATTAATCCATCTTGCTTCTTCAATATATGCACAAATTCACACACACACACCACACACGCACACACACACACACACACATTCTTTTGTTTGCTTCAATCATTTAACAGCAGCCATGCTGGAGCACCGCCTTCAGCTTTTTTGTGTGGAATAAGTGAATTCCAGGACTTATTTTTTAAGCTCAGTACTTAGTCTATCGGTCTCTTTTGCCAAATTACTAAGTTGTGGAGGCGTGACAACACCAGCTCCGGTTGTCAAGGGGTGAAGGATGAACAAACACAGACACAGACATATAGAAATGCACACACGCATACACATATATATACGACGGGCTTGTTTCAGTTTCCGTCTACAAAGTCCAGTAACAAGGTGGGATTGAACTCGGGAGTATGTAGTTACGAAGCATGCTTCTTACCACACAGGCATACCTATATATATATATATATATATATATATATATATATATATATGTATGCATTATATATATATATATTATGTATGCATTATATATATATATATATATATATATATATATATGCATGTATGCATTATATAATATATATATATATATATATATATATATATATGTATGCATATATATATATATATTATGTATGCATTATATTATATATATATATATATAATATATATATATGTATGTATGCATTATAATATATATATATATATATTATGTATGCATTATATATATACATATATAAATATATGTATGCATTATATATATATATATATATATATATATATGTATGCATTATATACATATATATATATATGTATGCATTATATATATATATGTGTGTGTGTGTGTGTGTGTGAGAGAGAGAGACAGTGTGTGTCTGTGTATTATGCATGTATATACATATTATATATATATACAAGGAGAACCCAGTCATGGCTGTCGGACAATTTCTGGGATAGCATCACTCCTAACATCTGGCCGCCTAACTTCCTAGACTGCAACCCACTTGATTATTATGTGTGGGGCGCAGTTGAGCGAGAGGCTAACAAGACTACTTGTAACACAAAAAATAAAATGATAGCAAGAATTAACTGAAAGCAAGGAAACCGCCCAGAAGAGCTGCAGTAGATTCCGAAGTCGTCTAGAGGCCGTGGTAGAAGTCAATAGCGATTTTATTGAATAAATTTACTCTTTAGTATTTCAAGCTATTTTTATGTAATTTTGGTAAATGTTTCTGTTGAAATAAGATGTCAGTGTTACTTTCATTTTTACGTAATTTAGACGACAATTTATTCACCGCACCCAGTATACACAGACACACACACACACACAAACACTGACAAACACAGACACACTCACATATAAATATACGTAATCACACAAACACACATTATGTAAATACCTACATATATCCATTTGCATCTATGCGCAATTGTGTGTATGGTATATGAATGGGATATATTTTGGTGATATTCAAGTGTAAAACAATGTAAAAATCTCGTTACCCACTTGTAGTGAAAATATTTGTTCTTTCAGTAAAGAGATTTATGCGTGAAGACATGACACTCCCATTCAAACTTGGGTTTTTAAGCAGCTGGTCACAGTAGTAGTGTTAACATCATCAGTGTATAAATTGAAAGAATATGTATACACATATATATACATATATATATATATGAATATGTAAGTATATATATATATGAATATATAAGTATTTTTATGTGTGTATGTATATATATATATATATGCATTTTGATATATGTGTACATACATACATACGTGTATATATATAATATATATATATATATATATATATTATATATATATATTATATATATATGTGCGTGTATATATATATACATATATATATTGTGCGTGTATATATATATATATATACATATATATATATATATATGTGCGTGTATATATTATATACATATATATATATATGTGCGTGTGTGTATATATATATATATATATATATATATATATATATTATATATATATATATATATATGTGCGTGTGTATATATATATGTGCGTGCGTGTATATATACATATATTCTTACACACACACAAATATATATAGAGAGGGTGTTTGATATAGATAAAGCGAATAAGTAGGAGAACGATAACTCCATGTTCCGTTATATTCGTGCTTTATCTTCCAGTAAAAAAAGAAAAACGTACATATTTTCGTCTTCTAGTTTCATGATAACTCAAGCATCACACCAATATTCAATATTTCTCCAGATTTCTTTTTGTTTTTTTTACCCTTCAGCTTCTTAATAAAAACACTCATTCGTGAGTTTTGCCCAAATATTTCACAGTTTCATGCTATATGCTCAATTGATATATATTTATCTTGACTCAACCAAGAAGTTCCATGCTAAATATGCTTTTGTTTTCTTTACGTATTATTTGGTTTATCCTTCCCTGTAACCCATGCTTTATCTATCTATTTATTTTTATATATGCTTCTGATTTGCTCTATTGATTTTTTTTTATCTGCATCCCAACGCATTACGCTGATTTTCTTCATGGATCTTCTTCAATCCTTTCAATCCGAATCCTTTCGCTTCTTTTATGTTTGTCTTCATTATATTTCCATTTCTTAGTTTATCTTTTTATTGTTTACTATATTCGTATTTTTATCCATCTCTGTTCATTCTCTTTTCTTTCATTCTCAAGGAAATCTATCAATGACTCTCTTTCTCTCTCTCCCACTATCTCCCCAACTGAAAATTTCTCTCTCACACACACGTAGAATCCATTACATACACACACTCTCTCTCTCTAGTGATCCCCCCTCCCACTCTCTCATATATCCATACCCATCATCATATAGAATTGGTACGCACAGTAGAAATATTATATAAACTCGCACACGCACACACAGTGTACTTATCCATAAAAATCCAGCTAATTTTCTTTTGTTAGTCCTCTTTCTATCTGACTTTATCAATATATTTGTATATGTATAGATAGATAGCTACATATATGTGAGTGTGTGTGTGTGTGTGTGTACATATGTACATATACACACACATATAAATAGACAGACATATACATATACACGCATATATATATGTATACACATATGTACGTATATGTATATAATGTGTACACATATGTAAGTGTATCTATCTAACTATCTATGCACAGAGAGAGACACACACATACACTCACACATACACACACGTATGGTAGCACAGGCATGACTGTGTGGTACTTAGGATTTTGCTTTTCAACCGCATGGATCCGGGTTTAGTACACCATCGGCAAGCATCTTCAAATATAGCCCTGGGCTTTGTGAGTAAATTTCGTAGATGGAAACTGAAAAAGTAACTGGTTGTATATATATATATATATATATATATATATATATATAAATAGATCACTGCCTCATGCTATCTACATACAGTCAGATTTCCTTGACTGCATCCTTCTGAAGATGATTTGTGCCCGAAATGTGTCAGAAGTTTCCCTTATTTCTCATATCAATTCTTATTACAGTTACGTGTGCATTTGTGTGTTTGTGTGTGCGTGAGTGTGAGTGTATGTGCGCCTGTGTCCTTGCGTGTCCTTGTGTCTGTGAGGTGTCTTTGTCTAAGTGACATCCCCCAAACACTACTTCCCAACCGGTGTTGGTTTGTTTACGTCCTGAAACTTAGCGATTCGGCAAAAAGTCAACACAGTTTAAAAGTACAATTAGTACCGCGTTTCATTTGTTTAAAGAAACGTTTCAAGGCGGTGCCCCAGTATGGCTGCAGTCCAACACTGAAACAACTAAAGGATAAATCATATATGACATAAATACATATATATGATCTACATATATGCAAACATTAGTACGTATGAAAATAAATATCTTTTCTGCAGATGTGTACAAAACACACACTCTCCCATGCGTACTTCTAAATTGTGTGTGTGTGTATATATATATATATTTGTGTGTGTGTGCGTGTGTGTAAGTATATGTAAGTATATGTATGTTTATATATATATATATATATATATATATATGCATACGCACCCATATATTCATGTTCACCTCTACACACATATATATTCATTTCAATAATTTCAATAATTTCTTTCTTTTCTACTTTTAGTAAACATTCATTTTCTTTAACAGTCCATCACTCTTACCTTCCTACAACCATCTTTAATTTCTCCACCATTTTTCCCTTTCTTCGCCATTTTACCACTGTTTTCTCCCGCTAACGCATCAGCCCACATATTCGCTATCCTAACCCTCATCATACTCCTCTGTCTCACCACTTCCATAAGCGAAATAACCAACTGTTTCCCTGAAGATATAACTATTCTATATGAAACGAGTATATTGAATATTCTTCTTTCTAATGCAAGTCTTCTTTTTAAATATTTTTTTTGTCTTATATAACATATTCGATTATATAGTCAATAAAAGGTTAGAAATAACATTAAGATATTCGCCAAAATGTGTTGCTGGTTGATCCTTCCAGAAAGTGTGCAAGTAAAAAACAATGAATGAACAAAACATATAACTAGGGGAGTAACGGAGATTGTATGCGTATGGGAGTGAATAAACACTAGCCAGTTTCTTTGCAAATATGCGCTCATAATTTGACGCGAGCGTCAGAACATATGATATATATATATATATATATATATATATATATATATATATATATATATATATATATATATATATATATATATATATATATATGTGTGTGTGTGTGTGTTGTGTGTGTGTATATATGTATATATATATATATATATATACATATGAAAAAATATTTATATCTGATATGTATAATTTGTGTTTACATGCATACATAGAAACAAGCTTATATATCCATATATTCATACATAAGCACGCACATATGCATTAATATATATGTGTGTGTGTGTGTGTGTGTGTGTGTGTGTGCGTGTGTGTGTATATAACTGTGCTATTAAGGGTTAGTTGTCCAAATCTATTGTATGGGGTGGGGTGGGGGGTAAATCGTTATATATTTATTGTTCGGTCTGGCTAAATATTTGTATTCTTGTTCCAAGTATAATTGGTTTGTTTTGCGTTCGCCTGTCACCTAGATTTCTCCTTCTGCATTACTATATCACTTTATCTCTATCTCCGTTCTCCTTCTTTCTTTCTTTCTTTCTTTCTTTCTTTCTTTCTTTCTATCCATTCATCTGTCTATCTATCTATCTGCCTGTCTCTCTGTCAGCCCGTATGTCTGTCTATCTATCTCTAACACTCGCACACAAAACCAAATCACATAGGCGCACACACATATATGCGTATATATGTCTTCTTGTTTGCCTATATAACTGTCCTTTCTTTATATACTTATGTTCTTTTCTTTTTGTTATCGATTTCTATATTGATGACGAGAAGATAAAAGAAGATCAGGCAAACGTTTGAAAAACTAAGACAGTTTAGTATCAGCAATACGATGCGATATTGAATAGGTAATCTTTGAGATATATTTCTGAATACATTAGTTAAGTATTTGTAGAGTTTAATTTGGTTGAGATTGGAAAGTAAAGGACATTTAATACAAAGCATTCTCTTGGGTGTTAATGCATTCTTAAAACTTAATTTGAAAATGGTGTCTTTCTTGATCGATTTTTGTTTAATATTTTTATATGAAAAGACACATAAACTCAGACAGCGCACTCTATCATACCAAGACACGGACACATCTCACACAGATCAGCAAATAAACACCCACTTATACATAGACAAATATAGATTAATGGCTGTCTTCTCTTTCACGAATTATGCTTACAACTCATTCTGTTTTGTGCTTCTCTAAAGATTTCTTCTCTCTTAACCAGTTTCATCACACCCACACAATAAATTTGTCTACGGCTGTTTCATTTATTCGAAATGCAATAATCACCGTATTATCATTCAATTATTTTATTATCTTATATGTGTTCCCGTAAAACTATGTATAATTTATTTTTATAATAAGCATTTTGGCGTTCCCTTGGTAGTTGCATGCGTTTATCTAAATGAATGTAAGTTTTAGATTCTCTTTGTTTTGTCAGCGTCTGTTTGTGTGTATGTGTGTATGTGTGTTTGAGTATGTGTCTGCGGGTGTGCGCGATGAGTGTGTAAATCTGTTATTGATGCAGTTATGTTAAGTTTATTGGTTTTGAATAGGATATTTGGAAATTTAGTATATACATACATACATACATACATACATACATACATACATACATATATATATATATTTATATATATATGGAGAAAATTTGCAAAATGTATACATAGATGATGAGTACAGAACCGGCACTGTTTCGATTACCTGTTGTTATCCGTAGATGTTTTGCAGGTAGTTCGTAGTGGCGGTTGGGGTAACAGTATTAATAAAATAGATGGAATGTATTATAGACTTTATTGGGTACAATACATGTTTCGACCCGTTCTGCGTCTCTTCAGGTACATCAATAAAGAGTCTTACTAGAGATTTTTTGAGTCGGTTTAGGTACCGCTATATGCTCATCAAATTATGTATATATATTTATATATATATTTAAAATAATAAGGATGAAAAATTGAATATTAATTTGATTATTATCAATTTAAAACCAGTGGTCTAGCATATTGGAAAATCTGAAATTTCAGAAAAAATTATATTACATTCATATAAGAGGGATGAACTGTAAGTGTACATCCATTATGCTAGAAGAAGATCCGCTATGGTATTACCACTAAGAAAGGAATGTTCTCAAGAAAATTTAGCAAACGCCAGAACGTAAGCGAGCAAGACAAAAGAAAAGATACAAAATATAGATTAATCACAAACCAGGTTTGAATAAAAATTTATGCCATACGGACAATTACCTTCCTTCCAAGGGACTGTACCATTATGGGTGACCTGGCATTTCATAACACCCGCAACATCAACTCTCTTATTGGTAAACCATTCAGTAGACTGTTATTTCTCTTACGTCAATGTGACTACCAAAATTCATTTAATCTTTTCCGTAACGTTTTGCATCCGTTCAAATGAACACCAGTTGATTTTACGCCGCACAATATCTAAAATCATGTCGTAATTAATTTGATCTCATGTTGACATGTTACAGAATCTATCTATTAAGATAATGTAATTAAGTAAGTATTGATACATTTTGGTGTAGCTGGGTACTGTTTTATATAGAGGAAATAAAGAGCCATATTTGAAGTAATCAGAAAGAGAACATATTAGTTTAAATGTTTCGGAAAATATAGGAGACAAATTTGACTGTTTTGGTAGAGATATCGCTTCATCATCAAAGTATGACGTTACTGATGGGAAAATAACTATAACTATATATATATATATATATATGTATGCATATATGATGATTGCTTAAGTTTGACAAATGATAGCCTTCCCATCAACACACACACCACACCACATCTCACAGCACAATTATTCTATTCATGAAACTTCAGATGACTTATAAGATCAACTGCTAACTGACAGGGTCTAAAACACAAGTGACAGATAATATTCGTGTTTTTCTACGTTAGGCTGACATCTACGAAGCAGACATCTAAAATTGCTCTAGTTATCTTGTTTTTGTGACCATCACGTAGCAACTACAAGAAATGCTGCACAACGGTAGAGAAAAATATGAATAACAATCTCGCAAACTCATCAAGCGTGAAAAGTGTACATTAATGAGTTCTCATACTTTTAATATTTCATAATTATGTCTGTCGCCCTCTTGAGTCCAAAATTGGAAACTAGGCCAATGGCGTATGTATTAGACTGCTTTTTTTGTTGTGAAGGAAAGATTGTGTTGTTGAAACAAATCTGATTTCAGAATAAATTAGATTGTGAACTTAAATTTACATACTATTAGAGAGTGTTTTTCTTGGTTTTAACTTAAAATATTTTCACTTACTGAGACACGTTTGCAAACCATTTAAATTTAGTAGGACTGAGGGAAGGGGTTATGAAAGGTAAATTTTGTCTGACCTCCGAAGCATGTCAAATGTTAAGAAATACATGTAGTAATCTTTAAAAATAATAACGATCATGATAAGAATAATAACAATAATACTTGTAATATTAACAAGACCAAAGAAATTTATCATTTTTCTTTCGTCTCCCTCATCTCTGTCTTGCAGTTTATTCTTCTGCCGTCAGCCTCTTCTCTCATTCCCGTACCTCTGTTTCTCACTTTCTCTCTCTCTCGATCGATTTCTTGCATGAATACATGCGCACACACATACACACACATACCTGTACATGCACAGACAGAACCCCCTCTGTTTCTTTGTCTGTCTGTCTGTCTGTCTGTCTCTCTCTCTCTCACTCCACATCTCTTCATTCCAAATAGAAAATCTTGAGAAATGATAAAAGTATCCACACATGTCATATTCAAACCAATCTGATTTACTATTAGCAACTTGGACATTTGACATATGTGACATAAAACGGTTATTGATATCCATGTTCAGCTTGTCTTCATTAACAACACTTTATGTTGGTAGATTATTAATGATTGCATACATTGAATCAAATAAATTCAAATGTCCCAGAGCAGTTTGTTATATGACTAGGTTGTATTGTCCATGTACGGCTCGAAAAGTACACTTCATGCGTACATCTGACCACCATTTCAAAGCTAGCTGTGTCTAACATTACATATATTTTCAGTTAATGCAAAATACAAACTTTACCATAGAAGTAAATGTCTGTAAAATGATATTGCGGTTTTAAATACGGGAAAGCACTACCACTTCTGTAAATCAATAGAGAAGTGGCAAAATATGCTTGTAATGACTTACAGTTGAATTTCATGCATGAATATGAAACAAGTAAAACTGAAATTTTACAGACAATCCAAGTTAACTTTCTCATTTGAGGTGAGCTGTCACGCCTCTAGTCTTCTTCGTCATTGTCTGTATCATTTTCACCCCTTTCCTCATAATTTCCTGCTTGAACTAAAGTTTGGAAATTAATGCATCTACACAAATCTCTGCAGGTTACCTTCTACTGTCAACCCGAGCACCGATCCTTTCCTTCACTTTTAGGTGCCTCAAAGCTATTCTTCTTGCAACTGCAATAAGTAAGTTCAAGCAGAGCACTTGGTGTAGGTGGAAGATCGCACCACACTACCTCTATAGTGGTATCTGTTACTTTCCATCCATGGCTGTGTGGGCTGGGGATACTCGGAAACTGTTCAAGACATTTAGTATGTAATCCTGCTTGGTAGTTTGCCATCATTAGGTGTTTCACTATGACATCATGTATGGAAGGCATGTTCATCTCTGCTTTAGTGTCCATCAAGAACTTGTTATACCGAGCTTATTGACACTCGAACAATCTTGATCATACAGACTACAATAATATTTCTCCCCTGTATGTACCAGACCATCTTCTACAGAGAATGTTGCACCAAGGCTACTTGAAAATCAGCAGATTCAGTCCAGTCATGATTGATCGATAAACCCACAATTTGTTTTAAAAAATTATCTCTATGTATATTTCCTCGGGTTACTTTCTGTTGAAGAGCGTTGGCTGGAAACGTAAAAGTCTTTCTCACTTTCCCAAACGTCAAACTAATACACCTGCTTTTTTGTTTATACACCTGTCTTCGTCTTTTTTTTCTGTAAATTTAAACTACATACATATATACATACATATATACATATATACATACATACATACATACATACATACATACATACCCTCATGCACACAAACATGCATGCATACATACACACACACATAATGCATACATACATACGTATACATACGTAGGTATACATACATACATACATATATATATATATATATATATATATATATATATATATGTGTATGTAGTCTGCACACCTTAACAAAAAAGAGATAAAATTGGTTGAAGAATAAATGTTTGATATACGCTCTTCGCATGAAAAACAATTGTTTTCAGTGGCTATCATAATGTGAGCCGCCAAGTGTTACCAAATATATATTGTGTATAAACTGATCACCTATCGGGTTGTAAACCAGTAACCAATCGATTTGGCTAAACGACTCTTTGTCATAAATTCATACTTTAGCAAGAGAAATAAATACAAATATCCTATGCAGTTGTTTACAGATAAACATTCATAAAGAAAGATATAATAATACCAGTTGTAAAAAACATTGTGTAAGAAAACACTCATCAATAGTGTTATGAAATGAAAATGTACTTCAATACGATATATTTAAGATTGGCGAAATTCATTGAAATATGTGATAATCATTTGGCAATATATTACACACGTATGGATACAAACTTACACTCATCACTCACATGCAACATACATGCACACACACTCGCGCGTGCGCACATATATGTAGACAGAATTATATATCAATAGAGAAAGCGAGAAATATTTCATTTCGATATTTATATCGGGTTTTCTAACAGAAATAGCCTAAGTATGAAAGTAGCTACTCAATCACAATAAATCAACAGGAAATTTGGAGAATTTCCTAAAAACAAAAGCATTCATTGAATATGAAGTTCTTTCTTTCTTTTTGTTTTTATTCTATAACAACAGAAGAGTATGGAAGAGCCGAGAAACAATGCAATATGAAACTAAAGTATTTATATCAGTGAATAAGTCTCCACTAATTTCTCAACTGAAGTTCAATTGTGATTATATTTCTCTTTGCAATAAGTACCATTAATAAGATGTAGATTTAGCAAACGACTGTTATTCTATCCACTTATAGTCGACCAAATGAATTTCTATGTTCAGATCTGATAATCTAAAAACAATAAGTAATTTCTTGACGAGTCAAGCCTGGATTTCGGCTATTATATATTCCCTTAAGTCGACTCTGTCATTTCTAAAAGTTAACACTATAATGAGCATCACAGAATCGTCGCCGAAATGCTTGGACGATTTCCTAACTGCAAATGCTAGAAATTTTGATAACATAGTCAGCTTCCCGCTACCGGTGAGTTCAGTTCGCTGCAAGATTTTCGACTGAGGTAATTTTAATTCACTTTTTGTAGGCACAGATAATGTAAGAATATCGAAGACAGACTAATACATATTCATCCACTCTTTGGTCAATGCAACTTTCAGCTGTTGCAATCAGTGTAATTTTCAAAGACTTTCCACGTAGACATTTATGAACATGCTACTGTAGTTGTTTTATAGAATGCGGCGTTGACCAATTCTGTGCGTTCTTTTCTAAGCTTTCGATACCATACTTGTGTATTATGGCGCACTTTTTACCAAGTTAACATTTGGAAGAGATCGGTAGTAGACGTCTTTCAAGTATTGCTCAGTAGTTTGTGCTAATCAAATGATTTTCTACAAAAAATAAACCACGCACCTTTCTTTCAGAACTATTTAACCAGTTCCGTTGAATGTTTCACACTTATTGCATTTTAAAATCAATGACTAACTTCTTGCATCTTTCTGTCTAATATCCAAGGTCTTTGAATACTTCATATGATAAAATATTCAGATATGCAACCACTCTGACTTTAATGTTTTTATAACTTCCTTATAAACTTTTCCCCTTTTCCACTTTATGTGGCCTCACAAATCTCTTCTTTACTCGACAATATCCTTATTCAAACCATTTCTTAGTCACTATTTGAGTATTAAGGCCGAGATGATTGGGTTATCAACATCCATCCAAGGCGATGATTAGTCCGCTAGTAAATTTGTCGATATCTTTTCCCAATGATTTCTAGCTCCCGCCCTATATCCTTCCTTCCCTCTCTCTCTCCCTACCTACCTACTCTCCTACCCACATATCTACCTAAATACCTACCTACCCACCTACCCACATATCAACCTACATACCCACCTACCTACCGCCCTACCTACCTACCTACCTACCTACCTACCTACCTACCTACCTACCTACCTATCTACCTACCGACCTACCTACCTACCTACCTACCTACCTACCTACCTACCTACCCATCCAGCCACCCACCTACCCACCTATATTTTCTGTATTTATATGCATTATATAATGCAGTATAATATATGTGTGTGTGTCTATGCGTGTGTCTGTGTGTGTGTGCGTGTGTCTGCGTGAGAATAATATATTTATCTATACTTACATTTATATACACACAAATATAACCTAATCGATCAAAACGGTCTTTCAGTACGGAAGCACAAAAGTGTATTTATGTATGGGCAGATATATGAGTGCGCATATAAATGGGTGTCGAGAGAGGAAAAAGGTATCGGGGTAAGAATATGTGTCTACTGAAAACTACTGTAAAGAAACACATAGGAAATATTCTGTCATATGATTTCAAAAAAGATTAGATATTTGACAGTCTCATTATTTCATAAATTGTTCGTGCAGGATTTAGAGAGGGTGAGATGCGAGATTTAGACAATTCAAATACAACTGAGTAGCAGTAGTTTCAGATTATAAGTTCCTGATTTTGCAATGTTGTTCTCTAGAGTTCTCTTGGAAATACAAGAGAGATTTATAATATATGCTCACATGCTCCTTTCCCCATATCTACACATACCCGTACGCATAGAAAAATGAGTAAAATTATGCACTCGTAAATATAGATACGTCAATACATGAGCAATTACGTTGTCTCTCATTACATATATTGGGTTGTCCGGAAAGTTCGTGCCGATTTTTAAAGGAAAGAAAAAGTTCAATAAACACAGGCCATTACATTTTTAATCAACCAAATATGAACCATTTTGTTGCACAATGCGTCTCCATCTTTCCTTTAACTTGAAAATACCATCTTCCCAGCATTGAGGTGGTTTCATGGCGAAGAATTCATCAAGGTAACTTTTTACGTCATCCAAGGAATTGAAAGTTTTACCATTAAGGCTATTCTGCAGAGAACTGAATAAGTGGAAATCCGAAGGAGCAATATCTGGTGAATATGGATGGTGGGGCAACACATCCCAGCCGAGCTGCAGCAATTTTTGTCTGGTTCCCAAAGATCAAGTGCCGAAAATGAACTTTCTTATTTTCTATTTTAAAGGGTTACGAAATTAACACAGATTATAGGAACATAAGTCTTCTTCCACGAAAAGATAGCTTAAACTGTGCTCTAAATGGAGGTGTTGTCAAATTCTATTTTATGGACTCAACCATGTTTTAAAATAAGTCGAAAGGTAAGCTACTATAAATCGGCACGAACTTTCCGGACAACCCAGTATATCTCTCACTACGGCGCCAAACATTGTCACTTAATACTAATACAAGGACCTAGCGGAGGTGGGGAATACAACAATTTTAAAGACAAATCAGGTGACTATCCTCTACCAATCAAGTCCTATTCAAAACATATTCTACTTTTAGCCATGAACTCCCCATAAAAATAGGACGAGATTCAAACTGTAGTCAGAAGCAAGACAATTGCGACATAATCCACGTCTTTCTATTTCAATGTTTTGAAAATCAGTGTTAACTGTGAAACCGGTTAGTCTTTAAACATAATAGAATAATACTCTAACTATTCTCAGTGCATTTTCAACTACTACTTTTTTCCTATATTTCTACCCATGTGGAATAAAATAACTCTGTTTTCTCTCTCTCTCTCCCTCTGTCTCTCTCTCCCTCTGTCTCTCTCTCCCTCTATCTAGATATATATATGTGTGTGTGTGCGTATGTATATATTTTACGTATATATGTATACATGTATATTTATATATTTATACGTATATATGTATATATACATACACACACACATACACACACGCACACACACACACACACACACACACACACACATATATATATATATATATATATATATATATGTATATAAGTATATATGCTTATGCATATATATTTATATGTATATATTTATAATACACACACACGGAGATTCAGAGGCAAATGCGCACACATATGTGTGATGTATGTGTATGTGTGCTTGGGGAGGAAAAGTCTATATATTTTGGCATCTGATCTAGATTTAACTTGGGACCACCTCGCCGGGTTATATGTCAAGATTTTCAAAAGCTTCATAATTTTGTTTATTCGTTTTCAGCTGTAACTGAAATTAAATTAATCAGTCATATTAGCTGGCGTCCAATATTGCTCTCTGAGAAACGGAAACGCGTTTGTATATATCTACAAGAATACACGCAGATATATATATGTTCATTCATAAACCCAAAATTGAACAAACATGCGCGTACAAACAACGCCAGCACACATATTTTCCTCATATAACAGCGTTTTTAGGTATTCTTATATGTATTAAATTATATATTTATCAATCAATAATCACTCTGCCAATCCATCTATCCATATATTTGTTTACTCCTCTCTCTCCCAATTTACTCATGTATGTGTGCGCGGTGCGTGCGCGTGTTCGAGTGTGTGTTCGTGTGTGTGTTTGTGTGTGTGTGTCAATCATAGCGAGACGTTTTTCATTAGAAGTGCACACGCTTATTCATATAAATTACAAAATATTAGGGGCTATAACATACTCTTGTTAATTATGACTAAAAAGAAGCAATGACTCGATTATGTCTGCAGTAACTATATTCTCAGAAGAAATTAACTCAGACCTCGGTCAGTTAAATTTTAAGCAATAGAAAAATTAAGGCCATATTGATGCCGTAATGTCAATAACGTGGACCATACACAAAGATTTGTTAGTGTTCGCCAAATGGATGCCCGATGTATAAATAGGAGATTTCCCTTAACATGGATGTAGAAATTGAGTATAACTTGGATAAAAGAAGCAAGAAATTTCATGACGGAAGGAGAAGCTCTTAGAACTCAATACATGCATAATTACAATTTCTGCAATATAGTTTACAAAATTTATGGTAGATTTCATATAGGAAATATTTTTTTGTGATTATGCGCTTCAGTGTATCAAGATGTTGCACTAAATTTGACAAAATAGGCGTAGGAGTGGCTGTGTGGTAAGTAGCTTGCTTCCCAACCACATGGTTCCGGGTTCAGTCCCACTGCGTGGTACCTTGGGCAAGTGTCTTCTACTATGACCTCGGGCCGACCAAAGCCTTGTGAGTGGATTTGGTAGACGGAAACTGAAAGAAGCCCGTCGTATATATGTATATGTGTGTGTGTGTGCGTTTCTGTGTCTGTGTTTGTCCCCTCAACATCGCTTGACAACCGTCTTGTTAAAGATGAGTGGTAGAGCAATCGTCACGATAATCTTGATTGATATGTAGATTCATCCGACATTTGACCTTAGAGTTTGACAAAACTACAGAAGTGAGAAGGCTGGGATGCTGCACTACTGTATGCAATGCATTTTCATTTATCACTTCTCTATTCTGAGATTCGCGATTGGTGGCACTTCCACATCTGTAGACGTTCGTGCCTGAGGGGTACATGTTTGGGACCAGGGATTTCTAGATGTCATTCGTAGAGGACCCCATCCTGAAAAGCCTCCGAAACAGACCAGCTAGTTCGAAAACGTCGACGCCTAGAGCTTCTCCGAGAATGTCCTCGCCGTTACCAACCATTAGATCTATCTATATATTTAAATTTAAACTTCGTACGAGCGTATTGCCCCACTGTTAGAGGGCCCTGAGCAACATTCCAGAAGTTAGGCACTACTTGAGAGGAAAGCAGTAATAATTATTTCAAATGAGAAACACCAGTTAATCTTACAGAAAAAAGACAAGGGAATTGTAACTTGCTGGTTAAAAACATTTTCCTCATTTTCTCATAGCGGTAATTGTACTATCCACGACCTTTTTCATTCTTTTAGAGTGTCTGAAAATTGTGGTAAGAAGGATAGAATTAACTGCAAACCGTGGCCTTCTTCCAATGCTTGCAACAAAATGAATTCCACCTGAAGCACCCAAATACCATGTGGTAGTGTTAAACTGAGCAATAATACAAGACGACTCTTCATATGGAAAGCAATAACATCTAACTAGAGTATCAGAAAGGAATGTGCTGCTGTAAAGGATTGCTAGAATAACAAAACAATTCTTAATATGCATTGTGGTAATACGATTACTGAAATGCATTTGCTAATATTTATCATACGCTTGGATAGTGGAAACACTCTGTCTAAACAAACCAGCTCCAATACTAATATGGTAGATTAACCAACACATGTGAAAATGGAAAACAGCCATATCACTACAAGGCAAAAAAAAAAAAGAATAGAAACGATAATTAAAAATATCTTTATGGCCATAAGAAGAGAAATCTTCTCGGGCGAGTCTTTATCCTCTCCATTATTCTGTTTAATAAGGAGCTTTTATCACGAAATAACTTTTCTGCTTTATATTAATAATATACATATGGTTTCTACTGTTATTCACTTCCATACCATCACACGGCACATGTGTATAAGGATGATAAAATATAAAGATATTATAAAGATATTATAAATATATATATATATATATATATATATATATATATATATATATATATATAGGGGGGGAAAGAGATAGAAAGAGATAAATACACACACATATATATGTACATATATATATGCATATATACACATACACACACACACACACACACACATATATATATATATATATAGATAGATGTGTGTGTGTGTGTGTGTGTGTGCGTGTGTATGTATTTATACCAACACTGATATATAACCAATTCACGAATAAATGAAAAATAAATATGCATTTTAAATCAAAACAAGGAATTATGAAAGTAAACTGTATCCCAAGAAAAATATCCCAAGGGAGATTCCTTTTCCAATTTCCTTTCTACATGAAGCTAACGCCTGTAATAAACGTTAATCCAAATAGGCGTCATATTATGTATGGACAATCACCCATTTGTTTTTCTTTACGAACGATATTAAGATATATGATGCTGATGAAAACAAGCAGAAGCACAGATACGGAGAGAGTACGGATTCATTAGAATGAACCAAAACACTGAGTTTAGAAACACGCCCGGAGTCAATGTTGAAATTAGAGGAATAGCAAAAATGAGAGGCTCAGACTTACACATATTAAATAATTAATGAATTAGATATAATACAAAGTACACAAGTGGAAAAGAAATCCTTGGGAGGAATATGAACTTACAATATATTAATGATTAATATAGCACTGAATATCAAATGTGAAATTATATGCATGAATATACCATATGGTTGTTCCAATAAAAGTAATAGGTAGAATATTCCCGATCGTAAATTAGCAAGAAACCGAGAAATCGAATGACTGCATTGAGAATAAATCTCTCAAGGCCTGACACAGACATGATATATTTACACTAATAGAAGGAAGTGGGAGGGACTTCTGGAACTAGGCATCTATTATAAAATATCAACTCTAGTAATGTAAAAAAAAATACTTAGTAAAGAATAAGTAGAAAAATATATAAACAGATGCAAACAAGCAAACAAATTTGACAGAATGCATAACAGGTAAAGAAAACAAAATATTCCATCCAAAATTAAAAGTATTTAAAAAACAATCAACTAGATTATGACTGGGAGATAGCAGTTTGCTCAAAGTAGCCGCCCTCAGCTTCCACCACGCCCCAAAGACGGCTCGGGAACCTGGCGCATGCATTTCTCATTGTGTTATTGGATAAACCTTTCAACACTTTCTTTTTCTTGGCCACCAGCCCGGCCTTGATGTTGCAGGCAGAGTGGTTGATGTCTTTCACGACCGCTCCTCACATATAATAGTCCATTCAGTAAGAATCGGAAGAATTAGGAGTCCAGATTTGTGGGTAGTGAAATCATAGAAATTCTTCGACCGCCATTTCTGACTCCTTCCAAGGGGTATGGCAAGGAGCTGAATCCTACGCCCACACATATGGCCTTCTTGAAACAACCCTTTCCAGCCATAGATTGACCATAGTCTCTAGCATTTTAATTGAGCTTAAGGCTATGTTCAAATATATGGGAATGGACGCCTATTCCGTTGTGTCCGTTGCAGCTGTGCATGTTACATCTTACACCTCTTACAATGTTCACAGAACCTTGACCAATAGTCATGATGTCAGTATTTTCATATCCGGGGTGAGTCTTCATGGAGCAGGTAACTGATTTTCAGTATTCCGATGGCTACAAGTTATAAAATATAGCTAAGGTTTTTTTTAGCAATAACTTTAATTATTATGCTTTCCAACGCTGTTGACTGTTTTCCAGTGCATCTATCTATTCCCAAAGAAAAAAAGGAGACATAAAATTCGTCAAATGCGCGTTGTATATGTGTGTGTTTGTGTGCATGTGTGTGTGTATGTGTGTGTGCGCGTATGTAATATATATCGAGGTAATAGGCAAAGATGAGTAGATTGCAGGGAAAAAAGCAGGAATTATATTAAATACTGATATGAACATTGGACGACATCAAGATGACAAGGGAAATCACTCTGTGAACAATTCCCAAGAAGATGAGATTGATAAACAAATACCTCCGCTTAGGCTGAATGTTGAGCCAAAATAATTTCTCATTGCAGTGGTTAACTAAAGGTTTCTCACCTTTTAATCTAATGTGACTGATGTGGAATAGTGCAAAATATGTAGAGATTGGGAAGAAACAATTATCTACGTCAGTATGTGTGCAATTATGGATGGATTGGAAGTTTCCTTTAGGAGAAAATTAATCAGAATTGTGAATATTGACAAAAAAGGGTGTGGTATAAACGTTCCAGAAAATGTTTTCGAGTTCCTTAAACTGGAACATTTAGATCTACAGAATTGTGAACAAAGAGAAGCGACTGATGATGCTGTTAAATCCACTAGAAGAGGAAATACCTTTGTCAGGATTATTATCTTGAGAGAAGACGATGTAGATTAAGGTCATATGCAGGAATAGCTGCGTTTCTCACCACCATGCTTAACAGCCGATTTTAGTTTGCTTAGATCCCTGTTAGCGGTTCAGCAAGAGAGATAGAGCGTAGGAGTAAGAAAAAAAAACAGAATTTAAAATAATAAGAACTGGGGTAAATTTGTTCGAGTAATTCCGTCAAGGCATTGCCCCAACACGACTGTCAGCTAATGACTGAAACCAGTAAAAAATAAGAAATAGGAAGTTATCGAAATAGATATAAATAGATTGAGAGCATTGAAATGTTCTTATTTTTCATTCCCTTTGAAATTACCCTTATTAGCGGTTTAGGCTTTAACTGCTCTTTCCAGAATGTAAGGTGTCCTGTTAAAGGTAACCTCTTTTGTGTATAAAACGGTACACTAATTTATATGAAAAATATGTTGTCTATTGACTTTATTACGCATGCTGACCACCAGTAGAATATTTCTCTAAATTTTCTACCCTTATTATTTTCACACACACACACACACACACACACACACACATATATACACACATGCGGATTGTGTTTATGAAAGACCAGCAGTCACCCATGCATACCAGCCTTCCCTCTCCACGCCACCGATGAACTGGAGCTTAAAGGAAAATACGTTTGGGGAACAGTAGTGGCAACAGATACGTATAATAATTATTGATCATTGCCAAAGAAGACTGGATATGGTAGACCACAGGGTTCGAGCAGTTTCCACTGCACTGTCAGCGGCCCAGATCTCTTGAAGCCGATTTCCATTAAATATTCATATACTTGCAGGAGTATTTGCGCGTGCATGTGTGCATGGAGGTCACAATCTTAGTCGGAGAAAGAAAGCTAAGTGACATTACTTACAGTCAGTAAGAAAATTGGGATATAATTGAGGGTATTTGGAATGAGTTAAAAATGAATATATTAAGAGATAAGTCCTATTTCTAATAGGGCAATATGGTAATATAGTCTTTGTTAATAGTGTATAAATAATAACTGAGGCCTAAGTCATACTTGGGTTTGTCAGATAGGTTCTGTAATCAACTTGATCAATGAACGTTGCTGACACCGGAGCCAACAGTACATATATTTCTTCTTAAGAATGGGGTGCAGTATATATATATATATATACATATATACATATGTATATAAAAAGAATCTTAATTTCTAATTTATTGAATTGCGCAATCTCCACTTCTTTAGTAAGAGGCAAACGGATGCATTTAGGATGTTGTTTTAATTCCTTTCTAAGAGAAGAATTTCTACTAATTCAGAATGTCTTGACTATCTTATTCAAGACATCAGTCCTTAGACTTTGATTTATCTCAATTCATGGAAATTAGTTACTTCTCTAATCTTGAAATTTCTTAATGCAAATTAATGCCCACCAATATATGTATATATATATATATATATATATATATAATATATATATATATATATATATATATATGCGCGGAACTTTGGGCAAGTGTCTTTTACTATAGCCTCGGGATGACCAAAGCCTTGTGAGTGGTTTTGGTAGACGGAAACTGAAAGAAGCCCACCGCATATATGTATATATATATATATATATATGTGTATGTATGTGTGTGCATGTGTTTGTGTGTCGGTGTTTGTCCCCACAACATCGTTTGACAATCGATGCTGGTGTGTCTACGTCCACGTAACTTAGCGGTTCGGCAAAAGGGACCGATAGAATAAGTACTAGGCTTACAAAGAATAAGTCCTGGGGTCGATTTGCTCGACTAAAGGTGGTGCTCCAGCATGACCACAGTCAAATGACTGAAACAAGTAAAAGAGTAAGAGATTATAGAAAAATTTCCTATATACATTAATGTATATATATATACATATGTATATCAGAAACACTTCCCTTATACATTTAAACCCCTAAGTGTTGATAAGGAGGGCGCTGTTTTCCTATGCTTCTTTGGCAATGTTCAATAATTATTATACGCATCCGTTGCAGCTACTGTTCCCCAAACGTAATTTTCTTTAAGCTTGATAATGAAGTCTTTCATAATTAAACCCTTAATTTGTTGAAATCGTTTTCCTTTTCGTCATGAGTTACTAGCGCATACCGCCAGGTTTAGCTTTTCATTTCTCAACCGAGAGGAAAATTTCATGTCATTAAAATATATATGATCCTGTCATTCTCAATAACTGTACATCATCCATACATGTGTGTCATTATCTATGTACAAGGAATTTCTACAACATATACGAATATTGTATCTACACCAAGTGGCTACAACAACAACAACGACTGCTGCTGCTGCTACTACTACTACTACTACTACTACTAGATGGACGACGGCTAATCACTTGGTAGATAATGGTATTATGTCAGCTGCCGCTGTGATCATCACGTACTTATTTGTCCTTTCTTTCCCTTTGCTATCTCTCTGTCTTTCTCTCTTTCTCTCTCATTTTTGTCAATATGAGCCACCTTTTGCTTCGTCGACGTTTTGAACCTCTTCCCTATCTCTTTCCACCCTCTTCTTTCACCATTCTTTCTTTCTTTCTTTCTTCCTTGTCCAACAATGCCAAAATTTAATTCGTCAACACTTAATTCATCGACTCTCTCTCTCTCTCTCTCTCACTCCTCATAGCTTACGTGGTTCTATCATTTTTAAATATCTATCCTTTTCTCTCTCTCATCCTCTCTCTCCCTTCTTTTTCTAACGTCCTCTATCCTTCATTTATCTCCCCTCTCTGTCTTCTATCAGCTCTCTCTCTCTCTCTTTCTCCCCCCTTTATTATCTTTCTCTTTTCTACACACATAAACACACTAATTTCCTTTCATATGTACATATTATACTGCGTTCATTCTTATTCGATTGTCTGTCCCTCTCTTCTTTTTCTCTCACTCTGTCTCTTTCTCTCTTCCTCTCTCCCGCCTGTCTTTCTGTTACTCCGTCCCCCTCCCTCTCTCTTTTTTCTCCTAGTGATACGTACATCATTACTTCTTGCTTTTACTCTCTCTCTCTTTCTGGCATGCCTGTCCATGTCTGTAATTTACTTCAGCGAGAGACGTCTCTTTTCTCCTGCACCATTTCGGCTTTCACTCTTTTACTCCCACAATTCTCTCTCTCTCTCTCACTGCCTTCTCTCTATCTCTAAACACTCACACACACACACATACATATATATATATATACACACATACATATATATATATATATATATATAAATATATATATACACACACACACACACAGGCACTCACGCAATCACACTTTCTCTTTCTTTGTTTCTTTCCTTCTTTCTTTCTATCTATCTCTCTCTTTCTCTCCACCGCCCAGACAAACTACGTCTTCACCAATTATTCTCTCTCATTCAAAATCCCCTGCCCACTCATTCCTAGATTATCTTTATCTCTCACTCTTTTACTCTCTCTCTCATTTCTATAACTTTCTTACTCTCTTTTTCTCTCGTCCTCTCATAGAAACACTGCCCCCCACCATCTCCACCGCGCACACTACACGTTTAGTCTATCCTTTTCCTTTTTTTTCTCTCTTTCCCTTATTTATTCCCTGCTCACATTTCTTCACCAACATCTTCCCTTTGTTTCTCCTTTCTCCCATTCTCACTTTACGCTCAGTCTGTTTCGACACAGTAATATAACTTCTAAACCCTCCACCTCCATCTCCTCTTCCTTCTCCCCTCCTCCTTCTCCCCTTCTCTTCCTTCCCCTCCTTCCTCCCTTGTCTGTTCTTCGTTACTTTGTCTTGATGCCGAAGCCCACACCGACTCCTCGTCTCAATCACCACCTCATCATCATCAATTTCCTTATATATATTATTAGTTCCTCCGCCTTACCCTCTCTCTTAACCTCCATACCCTTTCTCTTCCTTCTTCCCATGTCTCCATCCTCCTACTTCCTTCTTTTCCTCTGTCATACTTCTATCCTCATACCACCTCTCACTACGCCGAAATATTCCTACCCCCTCATTTCCTCCTCCATCACATCTATCACCACTATCTCTACCACTGCTTAAGTCGCCACTTCCACTGCCACCCTGCCTTTTAATATAACCGCTACACTCCTCTCCGCTTTTCTTCCTTGCTCTTCCTTCTATGGTTTTCAAAAGCATCGTTCCTTACTCTCTACTGTCTTCTCTCTCCTTTAAACACTTGCCTCTCACTCTTCAACCACCACCACCACCACAAATTCCACCACTACCACCACCTCTTACAACATCAGCATCACCATCGCCATCACACCAGCACGATAGCGATCCTCTGCCTTCATCTCTAACACTAATAATCCCGCCACAATCTCTCTCTCACAGCCTCACATTGCACACACCACTAACACACGCATCTTCTCTCTCTATCGCCCTTTCTGTCTCTATCTTTGACTCGCTGTTTCTATCTCAACAATAACCAGACTTCTCGATTGCAGATCTATCGATTATAGTAGAGAAATAAATGTCCGTTGTGTTGTATATTTGTATTCCTTTGCTGCTTTCTCATAATTATTCAACCAACTTGCTGCTAGTGGCGCTGATATTAATTTTAACTACAAGTTTCGCTATCTTTAACGTAAATGTCTGTCGATGCTACTGTAGTAGTGGTTATCGTGTAGTGTTTGGTGTCCACCTTTTTCCCAACGATGGGTAAATCCTGATCGGGCTAAGGACTGATAGAATATGTGCCAGCCGTAGGAGTAGCTGCGTGGTAAGTAGCCTGCTTACGAACCACATGGTACCGGGTTCAGTCCCACTGCGTGGCAACTTGGGCAAGTGTCTCCTACTATAGCCTCGGGCCAACCAAAGCCTTGTGAGTGGATTTGGTACACGGAAACAGAAAGAAGCCTGTCGTATATATATATATATATATATATATATATATATATATATATATATATGTGTGTGTGTGTGTGTGTGTGTATATATGTATGTGTGTGAATATGTTTATGTGTCTGTGTTTGTCCCCCCAACATCGCTTGACAACTGATGCTGGTGAGTTTACGTTCCCGTAATTTAGCGGTTCGACAAAAGAGACCTATAGAATAAGTACTTGGCTTACAAAGAATAAGTCCTGGGGTCGATTTGCCCGACTAAAGGTGGTGCTCCAGCATGGCCACGGTCAAATGACTGAAACAAGTAAGAGTAAAAAAAAGAAACGTCGACATTTTTTTAGACTATTCAGAACGGTATTATTATGTCCGTGTATCAAAGACCTAAGTTTGCTATACATTCTTGCTATAATCTTTATAGTCTAAGAGGGATTCAGCTCGTAAATTTGTAGGTCGAGAGACGGCGTACCGATGTCACCATGTTACTATTGCTTTCTTGTTATTATTATTTATAAAGTAATTTCTGATGGCGGGATTGTTGTGAGTCGTTTACCTGACGGTTGGAATGACGCTGTGCTACGAGTATTCATATCAAATAATGCCGGGGAGCCAGTAGAATCTTTAGCCCGTCGGACAATGTTTCGTCCTTCTTCATGTTCAAATTCTGTTGAGGTCGACTTTGCCTTTCATCCTTTCGAGGTTGATATAAATAAGTAACAGTTAAGCATTAGGGTCAATGTAATCGACTAAACCCTTAGCCTGAAATTTCTGGCCTTGTTCCAAAATTCGAAACAATTGTTATTTACTTTAAATACTGTCTGTGATGTGGCAGAATCGTTACTAGGTCGGACAAAATGCTTAGTAGTATTTCTGATGTTCTCAGTCCACCTTGCCTTTCACCCTTTCAGAATCGATAAAATAGGTACCAACTGATCACAAGAATGGATGTAATCGAGCCCCTCTCTTAAAAATGACTGCCCTTGCACCAAAATTAGAAAGATTTATTAATATTAGCTAAAAGAGTGAGCTGGTAGAATAATTAACATTTCTTGTGTAATCCTTAGCGGTATTTCTGACTCCATGCTTAGATCACAAATACTGTCGAGGTAAACATTCAAATTTCTGAGCTGACAGAAATAAAGACCAGTTGTTAAAGCACAAGGACCGATGTAACTAGTTGTAAAAAGAAAAAAAAAGTAATAAATAAAAATGCTAGTTTCTTGCTAAAATTTGTCCAATGCAGATGCGTAACCAAGGACTCATCATTAATGCCATAGATCAAAGAATCTGGACTAATAATTACATTTAGTTTGCCTTCACCTCAGAGGCTATACTAAACACTTGAACATCTAATGGTGTACTATTTTAGGCGCTATGCAGTACTCTAGGAATTTTCCCAGTCTATTCTTGTATGTTATATTGGTTATAGTCACACGGGATCTCACGAAATTTACTGATTAAGGGACGAATGGTGTTATGACGTTGCTCTTATGTACCTTTATGCACATGGGTGTGGTTTTCCTTTTTGTATTTTTCTTTTAATCAGGGCCCATTGAGTGATATGGTGGAGTTATTTTTTGGATATATTGCAGATAACATTGAAACTGCTACTGCTGTTGTTGTTCATGATGATGTTTTTAAGGTGGTGATTTGATACCATCGTCAGAGCGTCAAAGTGTCATGCAGCATTTGTTCCGGCTCTTAGTTTACTTTGGATTCAAATGCTCCGATATCAACTTTGCATTTTATAATTTTCGGCTCGACTGAATATAGTAATGATAACGTATTGAGCTGATAGGAGGCAAAATCGAATGCTAATCTGTACGAGTATACAATGAGATACTAAAGCAGAATGGAGCCCAAGTCTCCAACACATGGTGAAATACTTCAATGATTGCAGTACACTGCCACCACGCAACAATATCTATCTATATCACCTTCTATGACGGCCAACAACACGCTCACACACACGCACACACACACACACACACATATGCACACACAGATCATGCGCATTCATACACACATATATGCTCACATGTCCCATATTTCACTGACAAACATTCTCCTCTCAAAAGCAGATGATCCCATTAAAGAGTACAGCACAAAAGAAAAAAAGTTATGCTTCTTAATGGCGATGACGATAAAGATATGAACTATGGAGGTCTTGCTATTAATTTTTTATCTAATAGCTTCGGGGTTTTCAATGATATTATTGTTTTTTTTTATTACTGGTATTGTTCTGTTTGTTATTAGTCGTACTGGTAATGGGTGGTGATGGTGGTGACCGTGCTGATAATGTTATTAATTTTAACTAGAAATATCGGCTCCTCCAACACATTAGTGTTTATTGTAGTTGCAATCGTTGCCTTTGTTGTTGTTGTTGTTGTTGTTGTTGTTGTAGCTGGTGCTGTTGCTAAAGATGGTGGATGTAGTGATATTGATGGTGGCAGAAAAAAATTCTTAGTAGTTACAGAAATCCTGCTTTTAATTTTCGATACGACTCGTTATTCTTCGTGGTTATCATTCGTTCGTTATTGCTATTCGTCGTCGTCGTCGTTGTTGTTGTTGTTGTTGTTATAGTTATTGATGGTGGTGATGTTGGATATTGTGGTGATATTACTATTAATTTTAACTGATGATGTTGTTTACAACATCTTAGTCATTGTTGCTGCTAATGTTGAACTTTCAAGCCCCTTTCTATGTTGTTGTGATAATATTGACTTCTAAGTTTGGCGTAAGGCCATACATTGTCAGAAGGGTGTAGTCGATTATTATTTGATCAAACACCGAGTGATGAAAGACATAGTCGACTTCACAGAAATTTGAATTCAGCCTGAAAAGAGACTTGACTAAATTCAGCAAAGCACTTATCCAGCAATCTACTGTGTATCCTTCTCCGTCACCATAATACAAGTGATAATGTTGATCATAGAGGCTCATTGTTAGTTACCACCCCATCGTTTCTGCAAATATAATGTAACCAAGGCTACATTATCCATTAGATCCTTAATGTTTGAGACAGTAAAGCAAAATTTGAAGGGCATTTGGTTGATATATCTCGCCGGTCGAGTCACCAGTTAGAGAGTCAGCTCAGATAAAATTGATGTAAACTGTTGTTTGTAATAGTTATTAACACGATTTTATTCCCTGGGCAAGGGTGGCGCCGTTAAGTGCATGAACGACGATTTAATGCTAGAAAATTACCGGATCTATCGTAAATAGCTCTTTATGCGGGTGGAAATGATCTCAGTTCTTTGCAGCCAAGAGATCAAACATAGACTTACCAATGACACCAAAACCACCACCGAGCACAACCACCGTTGACGCCGCCACCACCACCACCACCAACTACTACTACTACTACTACTACTACTACTACTACTACTACTACTACTACTACTACTACTACTACTACTACTACTACTACTACTTCTGCTGCTGCTGCTACTACTACTACTACTACTACTACCGCTGCTGCTGCTACTACTACCACCACTACTGCTGCTGCTGCTGCTACTACTACTACTACTACTGTTGCTGCTTGATGTTGCTTATAGAATCCTGTGGCATATACATACGCCTACAAACTTTCGAATGATGATAGTTAAATCTATTAAATGTAATATAACATAATAGGTACCCGTGGCTGTATACGAACTACTGATTTTTCGACAGCTTTTGTCCTACCCGAGTGATTCATCCATCTTAGACAATCGATATTTATTGAAAATATCTAGTTTTAACAGCGATAATGTATCTTACTATTTGCTTTTATAGAGCAGTGTCGTGCAGTGAAAATGTTTCATAATCTAGTGAAACTGCATAAATGTGTGCTGCAGAACACTGCAGGAATGTTTTGTAAGGTGTATAGTGCAATGTACTCTAGTATAGTGGTGTGAAGGTGTACTGCAGCACACAGTTGTATAACTGTTTAAAGGTATAGTGTCGTATAATCTAATATAGCTTTCTAAAGGCTTGTGACAGTAATATAATACAAATGCGTGGTTCACTGAATTGTATTGTAACGTTATACAGCTGTGGGAACCGCACTGTAATAATTCGATTAGATCTATTACTTCCAAGTGCTATATGGTTATTTATTCATGTGACAATGTTCCATAGGAGTTATGTATTTAAATGATTTCATTGTTCTATTTACTGTTCCTTTATCCTCCGGCCAACCCTGAGCCAGTACCGTCTAAGGCCATGAGCATAATGGGCAGTTATTCGGGGCCTCTTAGGTCTTGGAGCCCAATTTTAATCTGTGTGTGTTGTAGCCTGCTGTCAATAAATACTATCGGACCTGGTGCATTAATTTTCTCGGGAGCCTAGAATGTTGCTAATGCGAACCTTCTCTGAGCAAGCGTATCTATAATTAAGGCTTTCCTGTCTTTTTTATATCATGGTATATTATTAGCCCCTTGTAAAGAAATGTATATCATGGTATATTATACAAGACTCACTTATTCAGTGTCTCCGTTCGTTTTTTTTAATGGTATGGTAACATGTACATTGAGAGTAAGTTTGCCAGCTAATTCTAATACATTGAGATATAACATAGAACTTGTTTTAATCCCACATCAGCACCAATTGCAAATATCTGATAGAAGCTATTTCACGCTAATGATAAATATTTCCTTAGTTTTTCAGGCAATCTACCATTCTTTTTCTGATAGTACAGTGTAAATTAGGAAAGATTTGCCCACTATTTATAGGAGGTTGAGCTTACACGTGGATGTTCAATTGTTGGGGGTTGTCTGGCATTATTTGTAGTTATGTGGGTCGTATATCATTGCACCACCTGTAGTTGTTGCTGCCTCTAATATTTATGTTCCTTTGTGACATACGACCTCGTCAATAATTTTAGAAGGTAAAGGGTGGTGAGCTGGAAGAATCGTTAGCACACCGGGCGAAATGCTTAACGATATTTCGTCTGTCTTTACGTTCTGAGTTTAAATTCCGCTGAGATCGACTTTGACTTTCATCCATTTGGGGGTCTATAACTTAAGCACTAGTTACGTACTGGGGTCAATTTAATCGACCGTTCCCCTCCCCACAAATTTCAGGCCTTGTGCCTAGAGTAGAAAAGAATAATTTTAGAAGGTGAAGGGCCGTGAGCTGGCAGAATCGTTAGCATGCCGGGCAAAATGCTTCGCGGTATGTCGTCTGTCGTTACGTTCTTATTTCAAATTCTGCCGAGGTTGACTTTGCTTTTCATCCTTTCGTTGTCGATTAAACTAGTACCTGTTACGCACAGGGGTCGATGTAATCGACTTAATCCCTTAGTCTGTTCTTGTTTGTCTCCTCAGTGTTTAGCCCCCTTTGGGCAATAAAGAAATAAATAAGTTTAGAAAATGATTAAGAAATCACTTTAGCCTGTAAGTAAGTTTTTTATTATTTATTTGTTACCATTTCGTTTTTATGTATATTTTATTCTATCGTTGCTATTTTGACACGATTGCGTTTTGAAATACATACTATTTTATATATCTTAGAAAATATTGTTATCAAAAGATGAGAATATTCATTGCTCCAAAATATCACAATATAGGAGAATATAATGATAATTCTGCGTAGTTGTCCCGGAAATCATAGTTCAACAGCTCGGAGTAGTTAGAGCAGGTGCCCGTTTCGATGGAAGGACATATGACTAGCCATCCTGGATGCCCGGAGCCATGACAGCCAACGAGAGCCAGGGAGGTTGATATATAGAACGTGGAAGATTGTGGAATACGCGTGAGGACTTGCGAGCTGTGTGGAGGTAGAGAGAAAGAGGGGACTGCGAGGCGTTCATTATGATATTAACTACCCTCTTCTAATCTCGATTGTTAACTGATTTATATTAATTTGGGTTTGAAATTTTGGTAGAGGCCAGGAATTTTGAGAGAGAAGGTAAGTCGACCCCAGTCCTCAACTGGCACTTATCTTAACGAGCCCAAAAAGATGAAAGGTAAAGTCGACCTCATCAGAATTTCAACTCAGAACGTAAAGACAGACGGAATGCTTCTAAGCATTCTCTCCGCAAAGGTAACGAATCTGCTATCTCACCCTCTTGATTTATATTAACATGAAAGGTCTTTCTTCTCATATTGTTTTAAGTTGGTAAGCTGGCACAATCGTTAGCTCGCTGGACAAAACGCTGAGCTGATTTCATCCGTCCTTATACTCTGAGTTGAAATTCCGCCGCGGTGGATTTTGATTTCGTATTTTCGGGGTCGATAAAATAAGTACCAGTTGAGCACTGGGATCAATGTAACCGACTTAACCCTTTCAACAAACTTGCTGGCCGTGTTCCAAGATTTAAAACCAACATTAAAAACACTTTTATCACTCCTTGTAGCTGCTGGTGGTAGAAGTTAGCTTTCACAGTCAAGGACATTCTAGTTTTTATTAGACTGTGTGAGGTATTTTGGGCAAATGATTTTCGGAACGACACCAATTGTTTCATTATAATTGAGTTATCGGAAACTCTGTGGAAGCTCTTTGGATGGATTGTATCTGTAATTTAAAATGTCTGCCTTGTCACGTTGATCGTTCTGAAGAAGTGCGTGCCTGTACAATGTCGAACCACTTACAAGTTGATTCAATGAGGAGGAAAAACAATTCAGCTGATTGAACCAACGAATACACAATCTTTTCAAAAATTATAACTAATACGTTTTTGTTCAAACGCAGAAGATTACAGATAAAGTAGAATCGGGCAAAATTTGAACTCTTAAATAATCAAGGAAGAATGCGTCAGATATTACAAAATATTAAGTTCGGCGCCAACACTTATCTACCGACTCATTTTTGCTATTAATTCTCTCTATAACATTGGCGTCTTCAATAGCAAGTTCTTGTTATTGTTGTCAGTATCTGTTATCCTTTGTTCATTTTTCCTATTGTTTTTGAAGGTAGTAGTCACCGTAATAGAGTCGATGGTGGCGCAGTTGGTGCTATTAGCGTTGGACTTGTTGGGTTAATAAGATTTAAATAGATCGTGTAACTATATAATGTCACGCAGGCAATCAATCAGTTCGTTGCAGTCTTTGATATCGTGGAAGAAACCATTTACATAATGCTGTAACCGCTATTACATGAAAATCAATAAGAATAACAATAGCATTATCAACAAGAAAAGTGTTAATAACAAGTGGTCGTACTCATACTACAGTAATGATAATTTCTAACATAAGCACAAAGCCATAGAATTACAGAGAAGAATATAATCGATTAAATTGACACCAATACTTGACTGGTGTTGGTAATAAGAAGAATAACGGTTATTTATATAGGCACAATGCCTGAAATTTTGTAGCAGTGGCACGAAGTCGATAAAATCGATCCAGTACTTAACTGGTACTTTATTTTGTGTATTTTCTTGTTTTTATTGTTGAGGTTTCAGTCCGTTCATTTTGTGGCTATTGTGTTTGGTTTGGTAGTGATGGCGTGGTTGTGATGCTTAAATAAGGGAACGTTACTGTCCTGTCAATTTTACTGGGTTTCCAATTTGAACAACCCTTCCCTCCCTATCTTCCCGTCTACCCGCTACATGCAACCAATAAGTTTCTGAATCAGACGATTGTGAGGCGGGGCAGTGCAAGATATGTCTCCATATGTGGCTTTCCTTGCATCTATATCTTTTGGAGGAGAGGGCGCAAGCGTAACTGGGCAAAATTTTGAATGGGCTTGGATCCAGATCATATCGTTATTACTTTTGTACCTATCGTCGTTGTTGCCACTGAAGTGCGGTTGCTATGCAGCAAAAATAGTGGACAGAGTAGCAACTGAAGAAATTACAATATCAACATAAATACCACAGTAGCAACAGAGGTCATAAAAATAATGAGTACAACAAAATTGCTCAGATGGGGTATCCCAAACCAATACTCGCTCTTCTCATGGTCTTATTCATCCCTACATCATAATCTACAAACACACACAAGCACAAGAAAGCATTCCCTTAGAACAACACATTGTACCCACTTCCTCCATTTTGCTAGTAAGTAGAGAAAACTAAAGAACTGTTATCATGCATAGCATGAACGTAGAGAAATAGAAAAAAGAGAAATCTTTCATTGTGATTTGAGGAGGTATCCAATAGTTAGGTATAAGGAAAAGAGCGGGAGTTTCTTATTCGATGTTTAGGAGCCCCAACGTCAAAGTCCGGATAAGGCCTCTTCAAGGTTTTCCCAACAAACCTAACACGAATTGCATATGACAAACATTAAGTTAGGCGACTCTCTCTTATCTTCCTTTTTCATTCTTACCAAAGAAGCAGATTTAAGAGTGGGTTTCATAACTACATATGGTCACCTTGGAAGCAGGCTCGCCAGCACGAATGTGAAAGCTATCAGCGCGACTACGATTTCCGACATACGTATAATTGCATCCATTTTTGATGACTTCGAAATTTGCACATGCCTGAGATAATTTGGTTGAGTGGTATTGTTGTTGTGGAAAGACATAGAGTCAGTCTTCCTGGACTTGGATTTAAGTTGGTATTCTGTACGCGAAAGACAGGAAAGGAGGTACTTTATCCTAGTAGCTGTTTATGCGTCGACAAGGGTAGGGAAAACCAGATTTCAGATGTCTGAATGTTTGCTTCCAAATGCTCTGCTCTTTACTGTCAGTGGTCGATTCCAATGTCATTCTGAATGCAGGTTTGGAATGGTGAGGGTAGCTGATAGCAGATGGAATACAAAAGAGTCACAAGACCTACCAGTCGTTTCCAACTGTCTGTCAGGTACCGAATCGACTTTCCAAATGAGACAACGTGGACGTGGACAAACAGCATTAGGTCTTTCAGATCATATGTAGACAGAAAGGAATAGTATGAGTTGTCCACAATTGAAATTAGTCCGCTCCACATTCCACAATTTTGATTTGTACTGTAGACGTAAATAAACCGTTTAGACAGGGAGCAGGCTCCTAGAAAATAAACGCGTCTTTCTCGGTGCTTTATGCTTATAAGGACTGAATTAGACAACTAGCTAAGTAGAGGTTGACGGGGTATTTTCCATAACCGTTGGTAGTTAGCCCTAAAAAGGAATATCAGATTAGAGTTAACATTAAGTAAGTGAACAATTATAAAGTAGAAGTAAAGCGAGATAAACGTTTAGGAAATGCATAGCGACTGATGTGCTTAGAATAAGATTTGCCTTAGAGCAATTCCTCAACGGAAAGCACGGAAGTTATGATTTTCTATAGGCACAAGGCCTGCAAATCTTAAGGACGAGGTAAGACGATTACATCGACACCAGTGTTCAAATGATACTTATTTTATCAATCTCGAAAGAAAGTCTACTTCAGCTGTAGTTGAAACTAAAGACGGATGAAATGTCATCAAGCAGCCTGTCCGGCGCGTTAACAGTTCTGCTAGATCACCGTTTTATTGCCTCAATGATAATAACGATTACTTTTATAAGAATAATTAGTTATAAACTAAAATAAAAATAACCTTATACGTCGGAAAATTAAAACTCTATACTGTGTGAGATTTCCTTTACACTTTAACAATTATGACCGTATACAGCTCTTAACAGTCCATTTATGTTTTCAAAATTCGGCTTGTACGTATCTTGCGAATTTCTGGCGGATGAAAGTCAACGTCGATACCGGCATAATTTGAACTTACAGTACAGCAGAACGTAACTAAGTGCTGAAACGTATTTAATTCAGATCTTGCCGATTCTGTCATCCAGGAAATGATGGTGATGATGACGATGATGACGATGATGATGATAATAATAATAATAATAATAATAATAATAATAATATTCACTAATTTGTTTTGGAAGAGCTACGATATTAAAAAGACTAAATTTTCGCCCATCAAAATTACTATGGAATGCTCTGTGACCCGGTATTACTAGTCGAAATTGATTGTCAAAACAGCACTCATCGCTATATAATCCTAAAACAAGACAAATAAATAATGAAATATAATAATTTATAATTGATTATTATTTTGTGTTATTTGCTTCATAGAATAATTAAATAAAATGAAATAATTTACGACTGGAACTTAATACAAATAATTGTGATGCACTGATAAACCTCAACATAGTTTTGGCACATGTATAATAGTTTAAGGTGATTGATCCTTGAATAAGTTAGGTGACGGGCAACAGCGCAATTAATCTTATATGACTGATGACATCTGATGAGGTTATTCTCTTGCTTACCTGCGCAAGTGCTGCCGATGCAGCTCCTATGGATTGACTGGTGTTCCTCACTCTGATGTTAAATTAACCAACTCAGTTTCTGGAGGCAAATTGACAAATTTAGATTCGAGATCGAATGAAGACAAGAGCTGGTCAGTTCCAGTAGTTTGATCCATTTGAAGATATATTCAATAGTGATTGTTACCCATTTGGGATAGATGAGACAGTTTTTGATTCAGCAACACTAATGTACCCGAAATTGGTAAACATTCTTCCATAAATGAGCTTTAAAAAGTGATTAGCTTCTAAACTTGTTCTTGCGGGACCTTACAGAAAACTTTGAGCATATCCTGTTCGTCTATTAGGGCAATTTCATTTCAGTAACACTAAGTGTCCAATAAATTTGCATGAAGCTGGCCCAATGTTAGAGACCGCAAAATGTTTACAATAAGTTTATTTTTTATTTTTTTGATATCAAATAACTGTTGGTCTCTGTGCAGATGAAAATAATGTCTATGCGCTGTTAATTTTTCTTAGATATAGAAATAATAAGCACCATCTTCATTTTCCCCATTTTCTCCAAAAAAGTCTCCCTAAAGAATATTTCGTAATACAGGGATTAACAAATCACTTGAAATGAAATCGAACACCTGAA
>NC_043005.1:68568948-68668948 GCF_006345805.1 Octopus sinensis
AGGAGTTGCTAAATGAAATGCTTTAAATTTCTTGTCACGTTAAAAAAAAAAGATCTGTTAAACACGTGACAGTAAAAGTAACTTAATGACTTTCTACTTTGAAAAGAGGAAAATGAAATATAAAACGGTAACAACATTAATAAACTTTGAAACTCTAGATCCTGAGGCGGCGCTAACAATTTTAGCAAGATTACACGGACTCCATTAATTCATCGGTCTCTAAATGAGATAAAGCAAAGCTGATCTCGGGTGATATATGAACACAGAACGTAAAAAGCCGGAAGAAATGCCGCTGGGATTTTTGTCCGATGAGCTAACGATTCCATAATGAAATATGAAACTCCTGCACCACTGGGTTCACTCACGTGTTTCTGATATGAGTGTAGTATTGTCATTTTGTAATGCAGAATGAATTATATCTATAAACTCCATTAGTGACTGATCTTATATTAGTACGTCTTCTGTTTTGAGGTGTGTAACAATCTCCACGTAATAAATGAACGCAAAATAAACGCTTACATAATCGATGGTGTTTGCATTTTCTACATACATCGTGATTGGTATTATGTGCTTATGTATCGGGTATGTGATTGTGTAGAGTATGTTCTGTGTGCTTTATGTTATTTTAATGGGTGACAACAGTATAGAAAATAAAGTGTATGCTTTGTTGGTGTTAAAGAATCGGGTACTTGTTATGTATACGTATGCGTTGTGTCTCTCTATTTTCGTAATTGCTTGCGTAACTTTTCTTGGAGTAATTTCTCTCTCGTTTTGTATATTAAAGGGAATTTCCTTTCTTAATTGTTTTAGAACGTTACTATCTACTTATGCTTGGCGCCAGTAAAGTTTCTCACACAATTCTCTCTGACTAAAAGCAATTTCAATTGCTTTGGATTATTGTAGGTTGCAATATTTTATCTCCGCTAGCTTTGCATTTACCTATTGATTCTTTGTATATATCTTCAAATACTTCATATATTTTTCTTGAGTTATTTGCTTTATGATTCATTTCTAGTTCTTCATGTCTGTCATTTATTCCTGCTTATTATGCTGTCCGTCCTAATTTCGTTTTTTTCACATTCTTATGGTCAATCTATATTCTATTTCTGCTGTTTCATTTTCGTATAATTTATTTCAGAATTCTTTTATCACAAATGATTAAAGAATCTTTATTTATCCATAGTTTTTTTTACGTTTGTTTCTTTTATCAAGAATTATGTAGGCAGTTACTATTAATTCTTCAAAGGCATCGGTTTATTCTTGAACATTTGCATCTATTAGTAATAAAGCTGCGATTTTTCCTCCCATCTGTACTTTTAAATTTTGCTCTCTTGTTCACGTCTTAAAATGTTGGGTGATATTTTTTGCTTATGATGCTATATGATTGGTATGATGTGTTTTAATGTCAGGCGTTTATTGGGTAGAGTATGTGTTATATTGTTAGGTGGCAATTTTGTAGGATGTGAGTTGTGTGGGTTGCTGTTCTTATATAGCTGGTTATCGATTATGTAAGCGTTTGTTTTGCGTTCATTTATTACGTGGATATTGTACAATGCTTTTGTAGTGTGCAAATGTTTATCCTTTATGTGGTGTTAGTGAACTGAGAGCGATGTGTGTGTGAACATCACAAATTAGGGCAATCTTCTGAAAGAAATATCTGTCTGGAGAGACATTTTTATTCTATCTATAATAATTATATCTTGACCGTTTCCTTTCATCTTTTTTCTGTTTAATAAAAAAAAAGAGCATGTCCCAGATGACTGTGGTTAGGTAGTTTTTAAGTACCATATTTGGTAGATAAACACGACTTTTCTTATCCATTTCCATGTCAAAGTGTCAGCATATTGCTCAGTGGGGAAAAAAGTTTCTATTCCATCATTTGTATGAATATACGCAGACTTGGACTGGACTTGGATGGCGAAAATAATGTGATTATTTATTTCATTCAACTATATCTTTTGTCTACAGTTGATGGTGGAATGTTTTGTTGTATTTTATCTTAATAAATATGTCTTCTGCTACTACTTTTACCCAGCGGTGATCGGCCATTGTTGACTTTCACTCTGACTTATATCTTTCCTTCTGTTATGGAGTGATTTTTAAAAGGATATTTTCAAATGACATTTTAATGTTGTCATTTGGTTTTATAAAATTTTCTGTTTCTCTTAATCTAAACCTTTTCCTTTGTAGCAGTTAGTTTCTATTTTGTTCATTATTTCCCTCGTCAAAAGTTATCTTGTATTCTTTTTTAAGCTGATCAATTTCACGTTGCTCGAAAGTATTGTTTCTAGTTCTACCGCTATTATTTTACAGTAATTGTCTTCTTTCTAGTAGACGTCGTGTTCTTTATGTACAGGTTTGATATATTTTGTCTACATCGGCTTCAGGTTGATACGTATGTAATCTTGGAGAAAATGAAAGGTTTTTAACTTTTTTTCTTATTCAAATCTCTCTCTCTCTCTCTCGTATCGTTTGATTGTCGTCCAGCCATATAAATCTCACACCAATTCTGCTTCTAATTTAATATTCTAGTTTTACTAAATCACTGCTTTCTTTGGAAGCTGGTTGTTGTAGTTGATGTTGTTACTGTTGAGCTGGTAGAGTCATTAATGCCAAACAAAATGCTTCTGGAATTGTGTCTGTCTTTACGATCTGAGTCCCAGTTATACCGAGGTCCACCTTGCTTTTCATCCTTTCTTGCTCTATACAATTAGTACGAGTTAGGCAATGGGGTCGGGAAATAGACAAGATCCTTCCCTCCAAAATTTCTGGCGTTGTGCATATAATATTGATAATAGTAATAATTAATACTTTGGTTTGTCTCAGTTTCGGTTTTATTCCTGGCAGGAATTATGTTGATTGCTTTAACCTTAGGTACCCACAAGTTTTCGGCAGTCTTTCAAGCTTTTAGTTATTTTTCGACCTGTTCTGCTCCAACATTTACCCAACGGTGATCAGCAGTCTTTCAACCCATGTTCTCCTCCTCCTCCTCCTCCTTCACCGCCGCCGCCAGCGCCACCACCATAGAGGAGATGGTCTATTGTTTCATCAAATGTATCGCAGAATCTGCATTTAGGTTCAGAACCGTTCTGAAGAACATTAGACCGGTAGGTTTTAATAAGCAAGGTTTGATCTCGAGTTGCTAATAAGAAACTTTCAGCCTCTGCTTTCAGTCCTGAGCTGAGTATATACTGTCCATGCAAAGGCTTATGGCTCAAGCGTTCTTCACTTTGTTTCTGTCCGTTCACTTTTGCAATCTGTTTGATCCGTTTTGCTGTTTCGTGGCAGAGGTTTCGGGTTCTTCATCTAATCCAGGGTTAATGCCAAGTGCCGTTGCAAATTTGCAACCTTGCTTGACAATAGAATGTGATTTATTTGCTGCTTTCGTGTTTGCACACAAACCGCGGCATCCAGGCCTCTGTACTAGACAAGAACTTGTTCATTGCTACTGTGGAAGTCTTATAGCACAGTTCTACCTTCATCATTCCTCTTCTCCGTTGCTTCTAGGTTGGTACCGACGTCTGATTTTGGGTGGTGCATGTTCTTAGATGTCATTAGTTTTCTTGTTATCATTATTATTATTATTGTTATTATTATTATTATTATTATTGAGTGAGAGAGCAGTTCATGCCATCAAAGTGACACCGGGGTAGAATATACCCTGTATACACATCATGACTACCCGTCTGATATGCTCGACATGGTGATCTCATATCAAGATAAACACCACATGACCTTGCAAGTGGGGCCCAGTTAGAATTTTCTTCTGGTCAAGTAGCCCATCTCGCTCAAAAGGTCCCTGAATAAGGGTTGTTTAATGATGTTGAACGAACCACCCATGTTTCCAAAGGTGAATTATCCAAACCCCAAAGAATCACTCTCAAAACATGCTCCCCCACTACTTCTACTCATGATCAGAGATGCTCATATCGTCAGCCACTAAGGGACATGGTCAACTGGTTAAGGTTAGACATCTGACAAGCAAATATGTAGTATTGAGCAGAAAATTTGCTGTAGCCCATCTTTTATACCAAGACAAAACCATTCTTCTTCTTCTTCTTCTTCTCCTTCTTCTTCTTCTTCTTCTTCTTCTTCTTCTTCTTCTTCTTCTTCTTTTTCTTCTTCTTCTTTTTCTTCTTCGTCTTCTTCTTCTTCTTCTTCTTCTTCTTCTTCTTCTTCTTCCTCTTCTTCTACGTCTTCTTCTTCCTCGTCCTCTTCTTCCACGTCTTCTTCTTCTTCGTCTTCTTCTTCGTCTTCTTCTTCTTCTTCTTCTTCGTCTTCTTCGTCTTCTTCTTTTTCTTCTTCTTCTTCTTCTTCTTCTTCTTCTTCGTCTTCTTCTTCTTCTTCTTCTTCTTCTTCGTCTTCTTCTTCTTCTTCTTCTTCTTCTCTTCTTCTTCGCCTTCTTCTTCTTCTTCTTCTTCTTCTTCTTCTCCTCCTCATTATAGTTGATGTTTTTTTTTGTTGTTGTTGTTATTTTTATTAAGTCGGCG
Organism: Octopus sinensis; assembly: GCF_006345805.1. Classification (NCBI taxonomy): domain Eukaryota; kingdom Metazoa; phylum Mollusca; class Cephalopoda; order Octopoda; family Octopodidae; genus Octopus; species Octopus sinensis. The sequence goes on from NC_043005.1 coordinate 68,573,439, forward strand.
AGCTGGGAGAATCGTTGTCTGAGATCAAATCCTACCCTCGACCATCTTGCCCTGCCTTTCAAAACTTTAGCAATCGACGACGAAAGGTTTATAATTAGTATCACACTTGATTTTTAACGAAACAAGACGTACTTTCCCTTCTGTTTGTAAGTGTTCTTGGTGTTTATGCTGTCGGTTACATAAATAGATTGGAGAAACACAGCATTAAAAATTCCTTCATCATTTATGTGCCAAGACTTGTCCCGACTATGGTAGCTAAGTAGGCGGCAAAGTCGACAGAGGAGTAAGTAAGATTCAGGTAACTTTTGTTATGCGTTCGTTTATTAACGTAATCGTGGACGGACAAAGCAAAGTCACAACAGCTCTTTTGTCTTCAACACGAAGTGAATTTGAAAGAAATCAGTATATACCCCCCCACACACACACACGCGCATACACACACACACACACTCACACCCACACCCACATACCCACTCCCACTCCCACAAATATATAAACATACATATATATATATACACATATATACATATATGAATATTTATGTAAATATGGGTATATGGATATATATATATATATATATATGTTTGTATATATCTCTATATACATATACTTATACATATATATATATGTGTGTATATATTTATAAACACATATACAAATGTAAATCTACATATTTATGTATGTGTAGCATATATGCATATATATATATATGTATATATATGTATATATATATATATATATATATATATACATGTTTGTATATATCTGTATATACATATACTTATACACACACACACACACACATAAATAAATAAATAAATAAAAATAGTTCATTGTTTATTACATGCAGTCGTAGTTTTCCGAATGTTATATGAATTTATTTGAGAAATAATGAAATATAGATATTAATAGGAAAAATTGAGAAAGAATAAGCGAATCAGATTCAATAAGTTATGAATATATTTTTCATTTAAGCTATTGTATGTTTAATTTTCTTCTGCTCTTCTATTTTTGAAGTATTATTTTTCTTTTCACTGGCAGAACCAGCCAATCACAAATAAATATTAGGAGGCCACATAGAAACTAAAAATGAAAATCTTGCCTAATTTCACGCAATATAAATTAGAAAATTAATTCAGTGGTGATTTGTAATGTTTCATATGATTTATATTTGTTTTCCTATTCTTAATTATGTATTTTTTAATATAAGAAATAAATATATGCGGTACGATTACACATATACACAGAAAGATACATTTAAACACACATATAAATATACACGTTTACGCACATGTACATATATTATCAAGGATCGCAGACACATACCTCGAGTGTGTGACAGCGAAACTCTAACTATGGATGGAATACCTCGACTGTTTTCCAATAACAAGCTCTACTTTATTTATGTGTGTGTGTGCGCGCGCGCGTGTGTGTATGTATGTGTGTGCACGTGTGAGAGAGAGGGTGAGAGGAAAAGTGAGAAATTGTGCGTGTGTGTATTCATATATATTTGCATACATGTAGACACACAAACATATGTTTGCATTATACATATTCATGTATGTCGGAGTGTCTGCATCTATGTACGTGTGTATATCTATCTATCTATCTATCTATCTATCTATCTATCTATCTATCTATCTATCTATCTATCTATCTATCTATCTATCTATATCTGTCTATATCTTTCTATATCTATCTGTCTATCTATCTATCTATCTATCTATCTATATCTATCTATCTATCTATCTATCTATCTATCTATCTATCTATCTCTTTCTCTCTCTCTCTATTTATATATATATATATTTATGTATATATATAATATATATATATATGTATGTATATAGGTATGATTGTTATTCGCATGAATTTATTGTATGCCTTTCACTTCGAAGGAGAGAGGGAGATAGAGGAAGAGAGATATTAGTTGGAGTAAAACACGTACGTACGCACACATTCAAACACTAATATATACATACATATTGTATTTATTGTCTGTGATTGTAAGTGTAACTTTTTGATGCTGTACTATATATATATATATATATATATATATATAATATATATATATATAGATATATATATATATATATATATATATATATATGTATTGTCTTTGTGTAAAACCTTATACATAAAAAAACACACACATACACGCACACAGACAGAAACACACGCACTTCTATATATGTATTTATATGAATATGTACATATACACACATCAACTTTATTTACGTATATACAATATCAATCATAAAAATTACAGACTCGTGTTAGTTGTGAGCCAATTCGTGATAAATAGAAAAATAACATAGGCTGTAGATTGTAACAATAATGACATATGTACGTAAAATTAAAACTGAAAATTATTGAGAACAAAATGGCAACAAAATGGGAGAAATGAAGAGAGTAAATCATATAATAACATTAAAAGTATATGAACTATAAGGACACGGTGTATGTTATTGCTGTGCTACTGTTAGTGTGGCGTAAACATTATTCAAAATGTTATAACCTAATGATTTCTCGAGACAGAACAGTTAATGTGGTCTTCTTAATTCTAGTGCCTCCAAATTAGGTGATAGGACTTTCTATACTATTTACTTATGAAATGCCTAACTGATGGCGGTGGTAAACTTGTGCAAGGGAATCTTGTTTTACTGCTTTTACATACTAGACAACTGAGTCATTCGAGATCATAGATATCAGGAATAGCCGTTTATAATGTACTCCAGTCATGATGTTGGTGGTGTTGAGACCTTTTTGAATGAGAATACCTATGGTTAGATTCACTGCAGCCGTAATAATTCTATCTTCTCTCCCGACATAATAGAGGCTAGCGAACGAAAAATTAGCCCAGTTTACGTAGCATTGTGTAAATACAGAAATAAATTTACAGGTGCTGGGCTGGGTGCAGCTCACTATCAGCAATGCTATTCAGAAGTCATGTATAGTAATTTATTCGCTTGCTCTTGTCCCCCACTTATAATTGCTGTACACATGTGAAATGATACGCCTTCAAGATTAAACTTTTTAACACCCGTTGGCATGGCCTGCTTATGTGAGATTGCTGCGATAATTTACGTGTTGACATCTTTGAATTTTGAGAAATACTCGATAACTGGATTCGAACTGTAGGTTCTCTATGTTTGGGGTGGTTGTGCACTGACCCTGTTTTGCTCCACATCTTCACCAACGTTTCGAACGTTCTCTTTGCCGGTAAGTCTTTACAGGGAAACTTGACTTTAAAAATTTCGCGAGTATGCTTCACGGGACCTGTTCTTATATACGCTTCCTCAGTGAGTATTGAGTACGTCAACCTAGAGAAAAGGCTAGAGATGTTCACTGAGTGCGATCATACAATCAACTAATGTGGTGAAGATGCTGTGAGGATAAAGTAGCCAACGGTCGACTAGTGAACCAGTTACAAGCAGTGAAAATAACTTAATGACTCTTACTAACGAAAGTGCTTTTTTCATGTGTGTAAACTTATTTCTGCATTTACACTATGGTACAGAACTCAGACAAGTCTTTCTTCTTCCACCCTATATATTCAAAACCATATTGTTTTCCTTTTCATTCCAGACGGCCTTTCACCAACGAAGTTTGGTTGCTATTTCTAGGACGTCAACCAATTACATGAAAGCTCTATCATCAGCTCACCACATTAGTCCGTTTCCTATAGATCTCGGAATGACGCATGATAAACTGGAATTAGGTGTTCTGATATTTTGCCACCCAGTAGCTGTAGTAACTATTTACCTGCATGTTCATCTAAGGGGTTTAAATTGTCAAGAATTAAGCTATTATTATGTTGATTTTGTTTAGCTGAAGAGGAGCGGACTTATAGTCAAAAGCTTGCCATTTATAACAATCTCTCCCATTTCCCGTGTTTTTTATAACTGTTCTCTACGCTCTTTAATACATCATCATGTATTAAAGGCACTGAGGTCTTTGATGTTGATTAAATACAACCAAACTTGAACATTTCGTCTTTTATGAGTATGTAAGAGTTCAGTACACAGTGTATCTCTTGATTTAATAATAATCCTTTCTATTAAAGGCACAAGGCCTGAAAGTTGAGGGGAGGGGGCTAATCGATTACATTGACGCCAGTGTTGCACTAGTACTTAATTCATCGACCCCGAAAGGATGAAAGGCAAAGTCGACCTCGGTGGAATCTGAACTCAGAACATCAAGGCGGACGAAATGCTGCTAAGAATTTCGCCCGGCGTGCAAATGATTCTGCCAGCTCACCAAATTCTCTTGATTAAATAATAATATGATCAAATAGACCAACCAATGTTTATTCTTTTAACTATTTATTCAAAACTTATAAAGAGATAATTTTACAAAAAACAAAAAAACAAATCAGAACTTCTCCTTAACATCACTCCAAGAACCGGTTTTGCTGTGAAACTAGTTGGTGTAATGTGATTATAGGACCTCGAAGCTTTGAAGTAGAGAAATTTCTTTGCTTTATAGGTACTGTTCTGTTACTGTTCTGGACGTTAATACTAATTATTTACTTTGATGTTGTTGCATGTTATAATAAAGCAGGTTTTGGCGTAATGGTCATACTATGATGATGTCTTAATCTTGTTGGTTATCTTCGATTCCCACGCGACGCTTATGTTTTTAACGCTGTTGACACCGCCGAGTTGAATAGTACTCCCCAAGTGGCGAAATCATAGTGATATCTGTTTGGCAGCTGAGGGGAAATACATATTTGTTATGCTTGTTTGTTAATTTCTATGTCTTTGTCTCGTTATTCTCAGTTGCCTTTTACTCTAATAAAGTGGAATGTGTTTGTGGATTCATGGCTTTTGGAGATTACTTACATTGATATTGGTTATTTTCCTTCATAGATAATGTTTCTAAGTCTACATAATGATTATTATCTACTTCTGGGAGATTCTGTAGCAATTATTCTATTCTAAATATGTAATGAATTCTTAGTTTGGATATGGCTATTATAACACTTTCATTTACTATACCATATAAAGACAAATAAAAGGACGTTTTACCGAAAATACAAACTATAAGGGAAAGAAAACACAAACCATAAGGCAAAAGTATTATTTTCTTTTGGTTACTCTACTAGCTAGTTCCCACATTATATACTTTTACTCCATACTTAATATGAGACTAACCCATTTTCCATTACACGCAACTGCTTAACGTTTAATCAGTTTAAAATCAAGAGTTTTCCTATTTGCTTTTCTTGAGGAAACTGCCATTAGCACTAAACTGCCTGCCTTCTTAATACATAAAGGAAAAAAAATATTTTTGGCTCATCACATGTTTTCCTGCACTTAGTTATTTATTTTTGGTGCAGAGGGTATCCTGAGAAATATTTGGTGGGATATGATACACATGTGAGGATTGAAATACCAGAATATATGATAGCAATTAGAATATATACATAGTTAGTGATAATTTCATTGCTAACCCCGAGCAATGTCTTTTATATCTCACCACACCTCCTCCTTCTCCACCTTCATCACACCTCCTTCTACTCCTTCACCACGCCGCCTACACCTTCGCGTTCACCAGCACCAGTACCACCACGACCACTCCCCCCCCACCACCAACAACAACAACAACAAAAGCAAAACTTCTCCTCTCCTCCCTCTCCTCCCCCTCCTCTTCCCCCTCTTCCTTCTTTTATCAGATGCTGTTGATGTGATAGTCATCAATTTTAAACAATGTCGACAAAATATTCAGAATAAACTCAATGTAGATTGAATGGGAAGGAGTGAATGTAATATTATTCAGTGGGCGCTGCCTCCTCTGCATGGATCATAGTTCCATTCTGCCTCTTCCTCCTCCTGTCCCTTCTTGTTCCTCTTCCTCCTCCTCTTCTACATAGTCTTACTACTACTACTACTACTACTACTACTACTACTACTACTACTACTACTACTACTAATCGCATTCATATCATCAACATTGCTGTTATTTGAATTTCAACTGAAAAACTAACAAAACCTAAGTTCTGGGAGTATCACGATTGGTTTCAAGGAATCGAATAGAAAAAGAAAATTTCAGAAAAAAAAAAAAGAAAAAAAAAAACAACAATCAAGCAAAAATACCGAATACCTAGAAAAAAAATCATTCACCTGTAAAAATGCAATCCTTTATTTTTATGCACGAATGCGCATAAATAAATTGCAAACGCCCGCACTATATTTTTATGCCCTTGCAGTCTCGTTTCGTATTTTCTTGTGTCATTTTTTGTCAATTTCTGTCACTACTTTTCTAATGTATACAGGCATAAATTCAAGCCGTCTTTCTGCTGCTACGCATTGTCGTTAATCTTAATGATACACTTCAATAGAGTGGAAGTTACATATCACAGGCCTTTTATTAGGCACGAAGACCTTGCAAGGAGAAACGTTAATTCATTAATTAAAATTAGTTAATGAGTTAGTTAGCTATGGATAGTCAGCATGTAAAACGTATTTATCATGAAGCTTTTGTTGTTACGAAACATTATGTTGCTCCCGAGGAAATATGCTCAAAAGAATTCTGCCAATGAGCAGTGGATCTTTGTCTTAAATTACCCTATATCTACATCATATAATGTAACCATTCTTGTTTATAGTGATACTGGAGAAGCTTTCAATGCTATTTAAAATGTTTGACTGACAACGTAGTTTAGTGATTCCCAACGTGGGGCGTACGCCTCTCCGATGGCGTCTGGAAATGTTGTAATGTGGTGCAGGATCAAGCTTTTGCCTTTTTTTGTTTAGAGGGCGATGGAATTGTGAAAATCTTTGCACAGCGAACGTAATACACCTATACCCGTCGTAGCTAAACCAATCTCTCCAGTCAAACATACTGTGTGAAGATTGTTTGCTACTGTATTGCGCTATTCTAATGTCCTTTAAAGAATGCATATAACTATGAAATATTTAAAATAATGCTGTATTTCTAACCACCGGTGGGGTATACATTTTTTGTGGAAAGTTATAGTCGGGCCGAGAGGAAAGTAGGTTGGAAAACGTTGGCGTAGACGCTCTCACGTGACCTCGACGCCTGGAAGATTTAATTGGTCTGGCGTTAACCTGAGATATTAATAAAGCATTATAATCATAAATGTTAGTATATAATTATTGAGTAAAAAATTAAATAGAAAAATGGAATATGAGCGATAACCTATAAATTACAATAGAAATAAAGTATCTTAAGTATCCTCCATGTTCAATTTTACTTGGGAAGTTCTGAAGGTTCATCGACTTTTATGTTTTGAACAAACACTTTAAGGATTTGAAAATGTGAATACACATACACGTATGTACACCCACACACCCACACATACACACAAATTCACACAAAACACATATAATATTTTCTTCATAGCAACTACTAAGTTCGCCAGTAGTGATCTTGTCAGCCGTCGAGGCATTTTACTGCCTTGACTTCGAAGTTACTATCAACAAAATTAGTTAAAACATTTGTCATTATACTTGCTTTGAGTACATTCTTCTGATTATATTTTTAAAAATCACTCTTTGTGAATGGTATGTGTGTATATACACACTCTCATTCACTCAAGTGCTCACACGAACACACACACACACATGCGTATATACACTTAGATATATCACGTACATGTGAGAGAGAGAGAGAGTGAAAGAGTGTATAAGTGACTGACAAAGCTTAAGATATGTTATATTTAATGTCTCAGCATAAATGGCAATTCAATTATCTGCGCTGCTAGCGCAAATATACATAAAAATACGAAACCTTTATCATGCATTTTGCCATGTGATACATGAAAATATATACTATTAAGAAAAAGTTCTCCATGACACGAAAACTTAATTTAATATATTCGATACCCATTGACTCGCATGCAACTCTGAAATGAGTGGTTATTAGTTATGTAACATGACGTACAAAATAAGATTTCACCGTTTGATGTTAATGCTAGATAGGAAAAATATAGAAAAACGAAAATAATTAAATGTGAGCACTCTAATTTATTAGGTTTTCGAAAATATATTATCAAGATGCAGAATATTGTATTTTTGTATAAAAAAAAACCCATACAAGTTATCTCTTTTCCATTGCCATATTCATACTCTATATATTTCAGGCATTTCATTATATATTCAGTACATAATTTTTGCTTTCCTTTTCGCTTGTACTTAAGTACGAAGACATTATTAATAATATTCACTATACAGTAAAGCGCTCTAATCACCATAGTCCTTATACGCTGAAATATGCAAAAATACCACCATGATATAGCTATTATATATTTGCTATTCACTTGAAAATTATACCTGGCATGTATCTTACAAGTGACGAAATATTCCATCAAAAATTTGCGATAGAAAGTCCTCTTTATAGATAATAACAACTAGAGCGCAGAAAATGAATTATAAATTCACTTTTCTGACGAGTAATTTTCTTCCCAACACCAAATGAAGCTCCCTCAAACTTTTGAAGAAGGAAGCGTCTACGTGATAGCTGAAGTATAAATTAAATCAAATTCATAAATATTTAACATCAAATTTATTTGCATTTTGAACCAACACCACCAGATTTACCCATTCAGTTAGAGCTAAAATTATGGATAAAATTATCCACCATATATTCCTCTCAAACGTTATTGTTATCATGTAATATTTTGACTGGAAACTGCTGAGGATTCTTATAGTTTCTCCTGGAATAAGAGAGAAAGAGAGAGGGAGAGACAGGGAGAGAGAGAGGGAAGAGAGGCATAGAGAGATTACACTGAGATGAGACAGAGTGTGAATATTCTTTTAAAGAGGAGAGATTTTCTACTCTAGGCACAAGGACTGAAATTTGCGGGGAGGGGCTTGGGTTTCCAGTACGCAACTGGTGCATAATTTATCGACTCCGAACGGACGAAAGTTAAAGTCGACCTCGGCGGAATTTGAACTACCTATTTGAAATACCTATTTCTTTACTACCCACAAGGGGCTAAACACAGAGAAGAGAAACAGGAACAGACAAACGGATTAAGTCGATTATATCAACCCCAGTCAGTAACTGGTACTTATTTAATCGACACCGAAAGGATGAAAGGCAAAGTCGACCTCGGCGGAATTTGAACTCAGAACGTAGCGGCAGACGAAATACCTATTTCTTTACTACCCACAAGGGGTTAAACACGGAGAGGACAAACCAGGACAGACAAACGGATTGAGTTTGATCATATGATCATATATAACATCAAAATGCTACAAAAAAAAGTGGGAAACCAATTAGATGTAGGTAACCAAGTAGAATTTTAGCATTGTTAAGTCTGGATTTCATCGTCAAAGATCATAAAATTATTCTTTAATTAATCCCACCAACAATGATATTGGAGTTATTACTAAACGCATTCATGATCTAATTCAAATATAAATATAAAGGCGCTGGAGTGGCTATGTGGTAAGTAGATTCCTTACCAAACACATGGTTCAGGATTCAAGTCCCACTGCGTGGCACTTTGGGTAAGTCTTCTACTATAGCCTCGGGCCGACCAAAGCCTTGTAAGTGGATTTGGTAGACGGAAACTGAAAGAAGCCCGTCGTATATATGTATATATATTTTTGTATGTGTGTGTATATGTTTGTGTGTCTGTGTTTGTCCCCCACCCCACCAACATTGTTTGACAACCGATGCTGGTGTGTTTACGTCCCCGTAACTTAGCGGTTCGGCAACAGAGACCGATAGAATAAGTACTAGGCTTATAAGGAATAAGTCCTGAGGTCGATTTGCTCGACTAAAGGCGGTGCTGCAGCATGGCTACAGTCAAATGACTAAAACAAGTAAAAGAGTATAGGTTATTGTGACCCAAATGAAATAACATTTATTTCCGTGATTATTTCATCCAAATCCGCAACTGAATTGCAATCGCTCATTTCCTATCTCCGTTTGATGGATGCCCTTAGTTTAGACAAATGAAATCTAATCTTTACTGCTTCAGAAATTCATATAATTTTATGCTTCGCACCGGCAATTTCTGTTATGGTTATAAGCTAATAATGAATATGTAAAGCATTATAATGTTCATTTTGATGTTAGCAAAGGATCGAAAGCTAGGGCCGAAATTACCGACAAATATAGATTATTTCCTCTAAACCTTTTACATTTTAGATTTTTGTATATTCGGAGGTTTGAACTATGGTGATAGGCTAAACATTCCCATTACTACCAAGCATAAACAGAAATTTAGGAAGGAGAGATTCACCGCGCACTACGCACACACACGCACCTATACATACACACACAAATTATATATATATATATATATATACACACATGCATACGTATACACAGGTAATGGGGACAGCATCCCACTACCTTTAATCTACTTAATATGACATGGGAACAAGCAGCCTTCAGAAATATAGTCCAGCTTATACATGCAAACATACATATACTGGAAACAATTCTAGTAAATAAATAACTGATATACGCAAGGAGTTTTAAATGATTTAAACGATGTCTAAATCTGGGGAAAGTTATCTAAAAATCTGTCGACAATTTGTAGCATCTCTCAAAGAAAATAAATTTTAAGAAGTTTAGACCTGGTTTCAGAGAAAGGTATTTTAATACTCGAAGAGATATGCCAGATCTATTTTAGCAGACAATGTGACAATGTCCAGCACCTCGCCATCTATCATAATTATATAAATTCATGTCATTGGCTCAAGAGTATTTACTGTTAAATCGAGTAGAATTAAATTATTTTAGCCATGAACATCATGTCTCGATTTATTTTCAAGTTAAAAATTTCTAGTATATTTTCAATGAATTCCCCCTTTTTTTTTTAGTCTTTAATACTTGATCAATGTTGAAAAAGCTCAAAGGTCCTCCCGAGCCATAAGCACATAAAATCAGTTTCTCGCATTCTGCAGCGTATACACTTCTCTCCTTGGACAAATGCCGTCCCGCCACAATATTACTAATTTTTTCTCAGTTCACTTGACCGAAGCAACATGAAATTAGATGATTTGGTCAAGAACACAACGCAACGACTGGATCAGGAGTCAAAACCACAATCTTCCGATCATAAGTGTAACACCTTAAGCACTACGCCACAGCCCACGCGCCTCCACGTTGGCGTTTCATAAGAGGTACTTTTGGCAGTGATAGCCAGCAGAATGAGCGACCACGTACATATTTTCCCATTTTCTTGTACGGATGATACTCAGTACCTGTTGTGCTACACATTTCTATATGTTTGTCAATATACTATTATATAAGGAAACTTTATTTCATCGTGACTGAATCTTTGGTAAATAAGCAGTGATTTATTTATGAATCATTGATAGAATTCTTTGGCTTTACGCTAACGTAATGTAATCGGTTGGTGTTTATGTATTCGTAGCACATTCTAGTGGCTACTATGTCTCCTCTATTTAAGTCGTATAGCATTGTAGTATTATAGTCTAAATTTCGAAGGCACTTTCTGTTGCTTTTTGCCTTGCGACTGAAAGATCATTCCTTGCCAAATGTAACTTAAGTGACGTTCACTCTGTTGAAAACATTCGGAGCACATCTTTCACACCAGTCACGAAGGACATGGCAGATTCACGTATGCTGTTTTTCCTCATCTGACTAAACCATGAAAAAATAGTCTGTATTATCAACATGCGATATAAAGTGGGGAAATGGCAGAGTCGTTAGTACGCCGTGCAGAGTGCGCAGTAGCATTTCGTCCATCTTTAATATCTGGGTCCAAATTCCGCCAAAGTCGACATTGTGTATCATCCTTTCTGGATCGCTAAAATAAATGCCAGTTGTGTATTGAAGTCATTGTAATCGATTTATCTACCCCAAAATTGCTGACCTTGTGCCAAAATTTGAAACCACTATGCGATATAAGGCATCTAGGTGGCAGAACGGTTACCACGCCGGGCTAAAAGTTTGTCAGAATTTCATCCGTGTTTAAGTTCAAATTCCGCCGAGATCGGCTTTGCATTTCATTCTTCAAGCACTGGGATCGGTGTAATTGACTTCTGTGTCCCCTCCAAAACTGCTGGATTTGTGCCAAATTTTGATATCATTATTAATATACGATATTATTCAACCAGACATTGTATACATCTGGCTCTGTAGAGTAGAATCTAGCAGATCCTCTTACTAACACTTCATTGTTATCTTTATACTTTAAGGTTTGCATATATTCGGATAAAGCTGTTAAGCTTTGATCATGTTGATTGTAGAGCATACTGCTAACGACCTTAAAAGACAGTTACATCAATCTAATCGTAGCACTCACTTCTATAAATCATGGAGAAGTAATTAAAATGCCATTATCAGCAACTTCCCCCTTCCGCACGACCGGAACAGAATAGATTTATTTAAATATATTTTAATACCTTTAAAAGGAACGTAACAGAAACAAACATTGAATGTTAATAAGATCAGTCAAGTCTTGTTCCGGTGGAAGTGTAGCTGCATGCAACCTGTATTCCTTTTGTGAGTAAACTAATATATAACGCAGTATTTTATGGGTTCAGCGGGATAGGACACAGTTTCTCATATACATTTAACACACTCTTAAAGCTGAGATCTGATCCTAACTAATAAATTACTCTCTCGATAAATCTCACCTGCTTTAACAGTGCTGAAAACTTACACCAGCGTGAACATTAATGTGCTAAGAAACGTGTTGAATAGAATATACAGGCAAACTGTTTTATAGTCGCAGAGTAGCTTACATTTAATATTAAGCGTGAGAAACCATACTGTTCACAGTATGTTATCGATAATTTATTTGCACTTATAACTTAATTTCAGACATTGGTTAAGTTGGACCCAATAGGGTGTCGTGACAGCATAGTTCTTAACGATCACATTACACTAATATATTTGTTTCCCTTATATACTGCTACACTCTGGGTCATCTTGCGAAGGATATCATAGTGCAGGTTAAGTGAATGAGAACAAACAACGGATAGGAAAGACATACGTATACGACGACCTGTACACTGCAAGAATAACCACCAATTTTTACAATGTTGGCATTAACTGGATTTTGTTCGTATCAACGAAGCTTCAATCAGCGGTGTAATCATTGCATTCAGATTTCTCGGTTTATACTATGATATTGGCCACTCATTCATATGCAATAGCAGGAATCTATTTGACAAGAAAGTTTAGTCGATCAGTAAAAAGCTTGTTCCAATCAGTATTTTCGACAGGATTATGATCGAATCTGTATGTCTCGCTCGAATGTCTAGACATCATTTCTGAAGAGGATATAAGAACAAGGATGTGTTCTTAGGGCTTTCTAGTAGAGAGCATACAGTTCTAGGAGTCATTAAATTTTTCGTAATGAGCAAATATCTTGTTTTGCTGAATTATAGAGGAACATACTGTCACCTGCTTATATTTCAGTGTATCAGTAAAAATACAGTCCGATCAATAAATATCCGAACTGTTGCCATAGTAACGAAGCTAAAGTATGCTGAGTAAAGACGCTTGGCACAGATTAATCGTGAACTTTGTTGTGCATCCGCATTAAGTTTTAACGTTCTAGCTCATTTCTGACTGCCGCTGTTTACTCAATGCTTGGGAGTGACGTATGTAACATGTGTTCGTCGCATTGATAATGACAGGAAAAGCTGAGCAGAGAATCTGCATCAAATTGTGTCAAATTAATTACTTATTAATAACATTTAAAAAAAAATAAACAAATCGAACTCGAATAACAGAAGGTAAGATTTATATTAACATCGGTGAGATTTGTAAAACGCTTAAGTAAATGCTGTAAATCAATGTATCTCGGCACTTTAATAAGTATACCACTTCTTCGACTCTTTCTCCTGATTACTATAATGAAATTATGAAATGAAATTAGAAACAGGATTTTGAATCACAATGTATTAATTACATGAACTCATTCGGTGTTATAATTAATTATTTGAACACAGCATTATCACATCACATTTTATTACATGGCATCATTAGTGTTATTGAAATTAAATATGTTACTCCATTTTCATGTTAAATATCACAGCTAAATGGCGTTGACAATATATATAATGTGTGAAAAACTTAGAACTGTAGAAAAGGTACCAGGGAGCCAAAACCATATACGTCGCTTGTGTTCTTGAAAGTCCAAACATGTCATTTTCATTCTTACCTGTTTTGGAAGTGAATAAAACCTCATCATTTTATCATATGATGACACAAATTGTTAACATAAAAATGAAATTAATATTCAGAGCGTTTAGAAAGAACATACGACCTAGTAAACCAAGTTTGCAATATTGCTTTGATCTTAGAGTAAAAAGATTTCTTGTCAACTGAGAAAGATTATGCTTTTGAAAATTCAATGATACTTACTTACTTTTACTTGTTTCAGTCATTTGACTGCGGCCATGCTGGAGCACCGCCTTTAGTCGAGGAAATCGACCCCGGGACTTATTCTTTGTGAGCCCAGTACTTATTCTATCGGTCTCTTTTTGCCGAACCGCTAAGTGACGGGGACGTAAACACACCAGCATCGGTTGTCAAGCAATGCTAGGGGGACAAACACACACACACAAACACACACACATACATATATACATATATATACATACATACGACAGGCTTCTTTCAGTTTCCGTCTACCAAATCCACTCACAAGGCTTTGGTCGGCCCGAGGCTATAGTAGAAGACATTTGCCCAAGATGCCACGCAGTGGGACTGAACCCGGAACCATGTAGTTCATAAGCAAGCTACTTACCACACAGCCACTCCTGCGATCTTCATTTCTTCTACATTTTCGGTTTACGCACAGGAAGGTTGTCTCAATACGTGTGATGTACTTCTTGGAGGTATGGCAAGCCAGGGATAAGTATTATTATTATTGTTAAGGCGGCGAGCTGGCAGAATTGTTAGCACGTCGGGCAAAATGCTTAGCGGTATTTCGTCCGTCTTCCGTCTTATCATTCTGAGTTCAAATTCCGCCGAGGTCGACTCTACGTTTCATCCTTTCGTTGTCAATAAGTTAAGTACCAGTAAAACACTGGGGACGATGTTATCGATTAGCCCGCTCCCACCAAATTGCATGCATCGTCCCTATACTACAAAAGATTATCATTGTTGCTATTGTTGCTATTCTTGTATTAATAGTATTAATCATCATTAATACAATTGCTATTATTAATTATTTTGTTTCTCATTGTTGATTACTACAATAAGGTTTTCCTTAGTGTAATCAGGAATACATTTGCAAAATATGCTTCAGGTTTTAGAAAGTGAGTAAAATTATTATAATTAGAATCAGACAAATATCGGGATTGATTTAATCAACTTTCACCTCGTCTCAAACACCGTTGGTCTTGTGCCAAAATTTGAAAGAATTATCATAACTATTATTAATATTTCTCCATTTTTATAATAATGATGATAATTGTAGTTGTGGTGTGGACGTACTGCTGCTGCTGTGATGATGCTGGTAATGATAATGAGTGGGAGAAATAGAATGAACAGTATCCAAACGACAAAATCGTAGTGGCGTAGCGTTGATTAGATAAATTTGTTGCCCAGTATATCTCGTTGTAGAAAGTGAATTTGTATTGATGATTTATAATGTTTATGCTATCAGTCTCTGGTGAAGTCTTCGATTGAAACATTTCAAGATTTATTACTGTTTACACGATTTAATTTGGGGATGTTATTTGCTTTATTTCCTCAAAAATCATCTCATAATTTTCTTTGTTGAGTAAACATTAAACACGCACATACACACACATACATACATACATACATACATAAAAACACACATACATATATATATATATTATATATATATATATATATATATATATATATATATATATATATATATATATATATATGTACATATGTATACACATACGTGTGTGTGTTTGTGTCTGTGTGTAATTACAATTTTACTTATATGAATCTATATATCTATATATGTATACCTGTATATACATAGGAATATACATACATACATATATATATATATATTTATTTGTATATATATTTATATATATATATATACATCGAAAGACACGCATCCTCTTCCAAGTATATACATATATATGTATATGTATATATAAATATCTATGTTAAATAATATATAATCACAACTAAAATGAAGATGCACTTTATAGTAAAATCAAGCTACATTGCGAAATAATTACACACTATATTCTGTGACTTTCCCGTCCTGATATCATGTTTCTAATAGGGATATAATTATAAAACAGATGGATATTTGACGCCTTCATCACCGAAACTGCCAACACGACCGTATGAGGATATTGTTTCGTAGTTTGAAAACTGGTTGTATACCGAAACTCTCAAATCATCACGGATACAAGTAGAAGTAATTTCCTTCGTATAATATTTTCCAGTATTACTCATTTCACCGACGTTTTCGTTAGAAATGGAATGTACAGAAAAGTACATTATATTAAGCATTCGAATAAATGTTTTGCTGTATTAGGTGGTGATCATTAGAGCATCGAAAAGTTCTTTACGTACCTGCTGTGACTAACTTTGTCTTTCATTTTCTCGGGGTCAATAACATTCAGTGTCAGTGAGGCACTGGGGTTGGATGGTCATGAGTAAACAGATTTCTTTAACGTTGCTGCCCGTGTGCCAAAAAGAGAAACTATTGTTACGGTCCTTATCTTTTATCGTTTACTTGCTTCAGTCAGTAGTCTGTACCATGCTAGGGCACTGAGCTGCAGAAGTTTGGTCGAACGAATCGATGGCATCACTGTTTTTGTTTTGTTATTAATCTTGGTACTTATCTCAGTGGTTTCGTTTTGCCGAACCGTTAAGTTTAACGCACAAACCCCGGTTGTCAAGTGGCGGTAGGGGGACTACGACAAAGATATGCACATGCACAGAATATATATATATATATACAAACATTCTATAATTATAAACCTATTTATAATTAGGGGTCAGCTAATTGCCTCACCACGCACCGAATTTAGAAATAGGAGTTAAAATTCCTTTTCTGCTACCATAAAAATCTCCCAGATAGTAACACACTTTCTATTATGTAGGCAAAAAGAAAAAAAATAATGGATCCACACTACTCAGATTAGCTACATACTCGTTTCGGGATTAAAATAAAGTTATATAGTTACTTACTTATTTCACCTCTTCATTGCAGCATCTCAAATATAAATTTGAGAGTGCTAGGATTAAATATGTACGCGATCGAGCGCCATCGCATAACTGATATCCAAAAATTTACAGCCAAAAATATAATACATATTTATCCTTAATACCCACGAAAAGGTTATTTTAACGTAACGATCTACTTGGTGAAATTATAAATTATTAATTAATTAATTAATTTTACCTTTTTATTACTAATATATATACATATATATGAGACCAAATCCACTGACAAGCCTGAGGCTACAATCGAAGTTAGTTACCAAGTATGGGAATAACCCTGGAATCATGTGGTTAGGAAGCAAATGTCCGACAGCCCAGCCACGTCAGCGCTTATATAGGTACACATAAGACATAGGAACAATTGAGTGGAGGCGCAATGGTCCAGTGGTTAGGGCAGCGGACTCGCGGTCATAGGATCGCGGTTTCGATTCCCAGACCGGGCGTTGTGAGTGTTTATTGAGCGAAAACACCTAAAAGCTCCACGAGGCTCCGGCAGGGGATGGTGGTGATCCCTGCTGTACTTTCACTCTTACTTCCTGTTTCGGTTGTACCTGTACTTCAAAGGGCCGGCCTTGTCACTCTCTGTGCCACGCTGAATATCCCCGAGAACTACGTTAAGGGTACACGTGTCTGTGGAGTGCTCAGCCACTTACACGTTAATGTCACGAGCAGGCTGTTCCGTTGATTCGGATCAACCGGAACCCTCATCGTCGTAACCGACGGAGTGCTTCCATCAGGAACAATTGGAAATATTATCTAACCCTAAACTGAAATGTTTATAGAATATATTCTGTATCGTTAAGCTTCCGTGCTCTAACAATTAGATGTTCGCAGAAATATATGGATACGCGTAATTTTAGTGATTTTCTTTTTCTATATAAAGAATAGCTTTCTCATTCAATTATGTACTCTGTTTCATTCATGGAGGCACCAAGGCTCTTTGTATTCCTACAGTAATAATTGCAGTGTTTTGTAAGGCAGTCAGTGTAGGAATTAAAAACATGAAGAACCTAATGGCAGCAGTTTAGTTTCCATGCATAGTTTTTCTAAAAGGTGATAACACTAACATGGCGTCATTACATTTCAGCATTTGTATATCAATGAACACATGAATGCATAAAGATGTAGTAGTACGCCGGGGCAAGAGGCATAGATAGAGGCATTTCGCCCGTCTTTACATTTTGAGTTCAAATTCCGCCGATATCAACTTTGTTTTTTTCTCATTTCAGGGTTGGTAAAACAAGCCCTGGATTTGATGTAATCAATTTAACCTTTCCGAAATTGCAGGCCTTGAGGCAAAATTTGAAACCAACATAAGTAGGAGTGGCTGTGTGTTAAGTAGCTTGCTTACCAACCACATGGTTCCGGGTTCAGTTCCACTGCGTTGTACCGATCAAAGCCTTGTGAGTGGATTTGGTAGACGGAAACTGAAAGAAGCCCATCGTATATATATATATATATATATATATATGTGTGTGTGTGTGTGTGTGTATGTATGTGTGTGTTTGTGTGTCTGTGTTTGTCACCCCAATATCGCTTGACAACCGATGCTGGTGTGTTTACGTCCCCGTAACTTAGCTGTTCTGCAAAAGAAACCGATAGAATAAATACTAGGCTTACAAAGAATAAGTCCTGGGGTCGATTTGCTCGACTAAAGGCGGTGCTCCTGCATGGCCTCAGTCAAATGACTGAAATAAGTAAAAGAGTAAAAGAGAGAGTAACGGTAGTAATACAGGGGCATGGGCAGTAACGAGCATCGCTGCATCTGTCATGTGTTAGTGATTCCCTATTCCTGGTGGATGACACCTTTTTTATTACTCAGTTGACAACTCTTCAACCCACGGGGGTCTGTTTCGATAAACGTTGTAGTAAGTGTTTTGCGAGGTCGGACAGCAAATCGTACTTCCACTTATTTTTGTCGCCTTTTACGACACGCAGAGCAATTACTGGATCCATTCTTTGACACAACGGTCCCCCACACAGTACTAGAACCACGTGAAACGAAATATTATTCTGAAGAAAACAACACGCCGTCCGGTCAGGAAATCGAACCATGTTCTGTTGATCGTGAATACAACACCCTAACCATTAAGCCATGTGCCTTTGCTATATGTTGAAAGATGAATTTTTGAACATCTGTTTCTATTTCTGTTTCCTATATATACAATATCAGTCCTGTGACTGGCTTGGCTAACTACTTAAAGACACTCTTTTCATAAGTGACTGGACATCGATTCAGCCTTTAATTGATTATGTTTCACAAATGTCAAGTGGTCATAGTATGAGGTAGTGTTTCCTCATGATGTAGTCCATATCATTCAAGTCTTGTTGATTCACTGACATACTTGAAATTTCTATTTATATATTTCAATGTAAATTATTAATTATAAATCAAGAGTTTTTGTATAATTTATTAATGTAATTTAATAGCTCATTGGTCATTTCATATGGCAAATAAGGCCCATTATTTAAAGTTTAGTACTACTTCTAAAATCGTGACAGCATTAAGGCTGGCTGGTAAGATAATATATGAAATACAGAGCTGAGTTCTAATTATGGCCGGGTTAAATTCGGACATAACTGCATACAGCGTAAATATAAGAACTGGACGTCATAGTTACATATAATACAATGGTACATATATATTGATTTCGTTCTCTATTCCATCTAAGCGTACCATTTGAACGATAATTTGACAATGGCTCTCCGGGTCGTTAGATAAATATATATTTTGATTATAGATGTCATAGAATTCGTAATTTTATATTACGTTTCTCTGCAATTCAGTAACAACATAGTGATAAATAGCCAGTTTCTGTTTAATTTTTAGGGGTTAAATGTCTATTTTTAAGTGTTTTTTTTCAAAATTGGTTAACAACTTTATGTAATATTATATTGTATATTACATATTCTAAACCGATGAAACAGTTAATCGCATTTTTATCATACTAAGTGGTTTGATTTATTTATTATACAATATAGGAGTGTCCTTAATTATATTTACTATTATATTTATATAAGTTTATATGTAAAAATGAACACTTCTGACCGCTCATAAAAGCATATGCTTTTCTAATAGGATTCCAACTACTTCAAATATTTTTATGTAAGTATAGTAGTATCATTTCTAATTGTTGTTACTTGAAAAAGATATGGAATTGTTTCGGAAAATTGAAAGAGCATGAAATTATTGTTTGTTCGCGCTGGGTTTGTATGCACAGAATTATCAAATTTAGGTAGAAAATAGTTTTGGATCCCTCGACAAAGCAAAACTAAAATCAATGAATAATGACAATAAAAATAAAGAATAAGTTGTAGGTTTGCACATGGTTTATATACAGCTGATATATTACACAGTAGTGTATGGAGAGTGATGAGAAGAAGTGAGTATCAGTTCATGAATATGGTAGTGGTGTTTGTTTTGCGAAAACATTGGTCTGTAGGAAAAGGTTTACCAGAGAGCATAGCAGATGGAGAGACAAGGAAAAAGCGAGATAGATAGATAGACAGAAAGAGGGAGAGAGATGGTCAGAAAGAGAGATAGACTGACAAACAGAGAGGGAGATACATTGAAGGAGCAAGAGAGACACAGTGAGAGAGAGTGGTGGGGATTGGTCCCTATAGAATCCAATGCGGAAAATATGCAGTTTCTAGAGTTGATGTTCTTGTTAATTTCCTCGACATCGCAGGTTGACAGGTAGTTTATCAGCCAATGATTTGTGTTGTTTTGTAAAGAGTGGATAGATGACGATACAAAAGTGGGCTGGAAAATTCCTAGGCTCACTATGAAGGATTGATGCCAGAGCTGTGAAATCTTGCCTGTTTTAATCTCAAATCTTATTAATAACTGCACTACTTCTTTCCCGGTAAACTGATATTTCACTGTTCAATGAAAACTTCAATAGTACCTAGTAGCGACTTGAAAATATACAAAATATACAAGTATCTGCAGGAAAAGGCTTTAGCCAGCCCTCTCCTCCAGGACATACGTTGTAACATAGTTGTTACATTAGCGCTGACACTGCAGCTTTATCAACCGTACAAAGGTGGGCAGCTAAATTTTGGAGGGAAAGGTGGAACCTGTATAATGATCCAAGGTCTGGACATCCTGTAACTGCCACCGTCGAGGAAAATATTGATTGTATTTACCATATACTGATGGATGATAAGTGATTGACAGTAAATCAAGTATCCTATGATAGAATTTAGAATATTCTGTACAATGAACTTGAGTATGACGAAGGTTTCTGCTTGGTGGACACCACATCTGTAGCTTGTTCAAAAGCGCACCAAGCTGGTCACATCACTGGAAAATCTGACAGTTCATATTACAGGATGTCTGTTGGATTCATTAATTTAAACCAAATACAAAAGAAACAATCCATGCTGTAAAAACACAAATTCACCTTCAAAGAAGACCTAGAACATTTCGTCTGCAGAGAAGGTGACGGGATTAGTTTTGGGGAATGCAAAAAGGACTGTGCTTCTTGATTATCTTCAAAAGGGCTACACCATCAAGGGAAAGTACTACGTCAACTTGCTGAAGGAGTTACGAAAGGTTATCAAGAGCAAACAACCAGGAAAACTGAAGACAATACTTCATCAAGACAATACTTCAGCACACGTCCTTCGTTTCAAGGGTTACTGTGCTTGACTGTAGCTGTAAACTGTTTTATAACCTTCCTTATTCTTCTGATTTGGCCACGTCTGACTATCATCTGTCTCTCAATATGAAAAAAAACAACAAAATACTTGGCTAAAAACCAGTATCGCACTGATGATGAGATCAAGTCTACTGTTGATGATTATTCTTTTTTGACCAACAGGATAAAAGCTTCTTCACCAATAGGATCCAAGCGTTACAAGAAGTGTGTGAACCACAAGAGAGACTATGTCGAAACATAAAACCTCATTTGGGTACATTTTACGGGAGTGTCTTGGTCAGCCTGCGAACTTTTCAGCTGACTCTCCTATAGTAAAAAACTTTGCTGATATTAGTGGTAGTCAGATTTTTCATTTTCAACAATCATATAATTTCTGAATAAAAAGTCAGGGCTTAGGCTAAGTGTGGTTTTCTGAATCTGTTTTATGATTTAGTAAGATGATGTGGTAGTGTGTTGGTGGTTTACATCGTGGTTTCTAAAGCTAAGTCCTTACATAGGAGGAACATAGGTAATCGTGATATTTCCTCGCTTATGTTACTTCTGGGCTTTATATTTTTTCTAATTCCGTTTACCTTACTGGTTGTGAGAAGTCTGCAATATGTGTACAAGTATAAATTAATTGTGGTAAGTTGTATGATTGTCATATTGTCTGGTTCTGACCCTCTTGAAGTTTTACATGAATTTGCTATTCCTTGGTTGTCTGAAGAGGTGGAAATCACGATCTCCGTTGAAGATGTATCCTTTGTTTTACGTTACGTTGACAGTATACACCTGCTTTATTGTACCACCACTGCTTATATCTCTCTGCGATATTTAGAAATGTAATATTTCTATTTTTTGTGATCAGTGGATTTATTTCACCGGAATTATTATATATGTTTATAATGGTCTAGACAAGCATCTGCAGCTAGCAAGCCATGCTACTCCAGCCGGATGATGCGCAAGACTCAGAAACTAGTTTCTGGAAGCAGGCTTGGCTGGAGGGGTGCTTGTCTCCCCCTTGTAAACATAAGGACACAGGAAATGTGTCAAGGCCGACAGGAAGCGTTGATTCTTCCTAGGGCTAAATAGCGGTGGTGTGATTCCCATTTTGAGACTGTCAAGTTCAGTTGAAAGTACACAACTGCCCCGTTACGTTTTCCGTTTTTAATTTGACACTAATTTTTAAGAAATTTCCTGCAAATTTGCTTGATAAAGAATATTCTTTGAGATGATAATTGTGAGATGGGGAGTGCTTTGAGCATTATCATTCTTGATGATGCTAATTGCCATAATGTAGAATTATAATTTTGTGCTTCAGGTTACGTATAAATATTGGCCACTTTTCACTTATTCTATTGTTTATCTAATTGCTTGAGTTCGTTTTCATTACGATTGTGTGTAGTTTGACATATCACGTTAGATTTTATCTCCAAATAACATTGTAGAATCTTTAGCGTGTCAGACAAAATGCCTTGCGGTATTTGCTTAAGCACTTTCCGCTTTGAGATCAAATTTTGTCGTTGTCTACTCTGCCCAGTATCCTTGCAGAAACGTTAAAATAGAGAACCAGTCAAATACTAGGGTAAATATAATTGATTGTCCACTTTATTCAGAGCCGTTCTCTTTATTGTGGTCTCAGATTTATTGCAAGGAAGAAATATTTCTCAGTTTCAGAAGTTTGTCATTTTAGAGGCATTGACAGAAAGACTATTACATGGGTGATTTGGCAACGTCATTCTGTATATTATCTTGTATATTTAACATTTTGAGATGTACAGTAGCTTTGCAGGAAGATCTGACTGCAATTTCTTATAAGACAAGAGATTGTATAGAAGGTTCCATAATAAACAACGAATTGTACATGTAACCTATTCAAAATTAATATCCCAATTTCACTTTTAAGCAATCATACCAAATATTATACATAAAACTTTAAAATTCATTACATCCAGATTCAAACGAAAATATAAAAAGTAGATGAAGATAACGTATAGATAAGGAAATTTGAGTAGCATTAATAAAATTGATGTTCAGACGTCTATTAAACGGCGTAGAATGCCAAAGAATTACGAAGCATAGCTATGCAATAAAACAGTAAATTCTGAAATTCTGTATTAATTTTGCTTCTCTTGTTTGTTTATTCAAGCATTGTTAATCATAAATTTCGAATATTCAGAAATTGCAACACTTGCTCTTTGCCAATAAATGAAGAATTTTGAAATTAATGAATTCACCGAAACAAAGGCGTACGCTCGCACACGCACACAAAAATAGATTTATGCTATCCTACACAGAGACACGCACATATTCATAGATAGACCGAATCATACAAATATAAATATTTCTAATATATATTTTCGTGAGAAAATATTGTCCTTCATGATAACATCTTCGCTATTGACATTGCGTTTTCTATACCGTGATTAATTGGGGCATGATTATATGTAGGCATTATGTTTGTTCTTTTGTATTTTGTTGTAATGCACTTGAGCACTGTATACAACATTTGCGTTATTTTATATAAACACACACACACACACACATATATATATATATATATATATATATATATATATTATACACATAAATATATATGTGCATATATATAGCCTATATGTAATGATATGTATATATATATACAGACACACGCGCACAGCCACTCACAGCCAAGTAAGAACACAAACACGCACACACACAAACATACCCACATATGAATACATACACACACACACAAATACATATATATTAGAATCTAGATATTGAGTTCATACGTGTTCAGTGCAATATAAAAATATATTAAAAGTGAATAATAGATATAAATATAAATACTGAATAATAAATATGAATCTCTCTAAAGGAGACTACGGCAGCAGTGCTGGGTATTAATAGTTATCGCCAAGCTTGCAGGTCAGTCCAGAAAAATAGGACGAACGCTGCTGTTGATTAGCTCCAAGAGGCCATCGCCTCTAGCTAGCTATGTGACACACAAACCTGAGCCCATTACAACCTTCAAGCAGGAGAGGTCATCATCCTCCCTATGCTGGTTCAGATATCCAGTCTAGTTTCAGGGTATTTGCCCTTTATCAATATGGAGTAATCGAACCCAGTAGGCGTCGTTGTTGACTGTCTGTTCGAAGGTTTGTAATTAGTCAGTGGAACACATCCTGCATTAGTATAAAAGGTAAATAGTATATAAGGTAAAAAGGGTAAAGATACCCATTCGGTTATGAATGACCATGGGATTGCACCACATTTACCCTCCTAGGATCAATTCTGGACAAGATTGTTCTTGGAAGACCAGCAGTCAACCGTGAATACCAGCGTCCCCTCTCCATGTCACTG
Organism: Octopus sinensis; assembly: GCF_006345805.1. NCBI lineage: Eukaryota > Metazoa > Mollusca > Cephalopoda > Octopoda > Octopodidae > Octopus > Octopus sinensis. Next base: position 68,598,566 of record NC_043005.1, read on the forward strand.
ATGTTACCCAAAGGGTGGAGAGGGGGAAAAGGCCAATACAGCTTGGCACCGGTGACGTTGCAACTCATTTTTACAGCCGACTGAACTGGAGCAACGTGCAATAAAATGTCTTGCTAAATAACACAACGCATATTTCGCTCTGAGAATCGAACTCATTACCTCATGATTGTGAGCCTGATGCTCTAACCACTGAACTATAGCCTTCACTATAATATATAAATAATATGTAAATAATATATATATAACATGTCTATATATGTATATATATATATATATATGTATATATATATATATATATTATATATATATATATATATATATATATATATATATATATATATTATATATATATATATATATATATACATACATATATATATATATATAATATATATATATATATATATATAATATATATAATATATATATATATAACAAGTAATATATTCTTAGCCACTTCAATATGCCTGTCAGCTCAAACGTACTCCACTGCGATTTTTTAACCCCAAGAGGACATCTCCTTTAGCTCTTTAACGATGCAGAGCTGCATCCGATAAATTGCGAGCACGTTCTAGCAAGGGACAAGTAGGTCGGTCCTGGTTTCGGGCAATACAAGTAAAAGCTGTAAAAGACAGGACAAAGAGAATAACACAGTAAAAACAAACGATGAGGGTTGTTAAGCCAAGACGGTGGAAAAATTATTTTGAACGCATTAAGGAGACAGCTTATGAGAGGGACAGGATAAGCCGTGTTGTCTCGGTGAAAATAGCAGTTGGAAAGATGGCTTCCTTCTGTCGGCGACGAGAGAGTCGAGGAGGGGGAGTAAGAGAGAGGGAACGGTGAAGGGAAGAGGAGAAGAATAGGGAAAGGTGGGAGAGAAAACCAGAAGGGATGAAGAACAAGAGAGGGAGGGAGATAGATAGAAGAGTGCGCATCATAATTAAGATAAAACTTACTTGGAAAAGGATGTGTGTCGTTCAACTATATAGTAATATAAATAATACATAAATATATGCATATATACATACATATATGTACATACCTATATCTATATGTATATATATACATGCATATATGGGTACAGGACATCAAAAAAACGTTGGACACGATGAGAAACGAAAACATAAAAACAAAAACATGGGAACGAACTTTTTTTTTCAAACAACGAAATATATATATATATATATATATATGTATGCGTTTATTTATCTACACACACATAGATACATATTTATAGTTTATTATTTGGCAATCATTCCTGAAGATTAGACATAAACACAACACAGAAGTATTTGTGAATAGAGGAGTTTATATTTTTGTTGCACAACTTATCTCTCCAAACATTTTTCTCGTCAATTTCATTCGGTTTCATAGTGTAAACCAAAAAGAAAAAAACATTGAAATTGTTTGTGAAATAATGACCATAAACATTGTGGTTTTTGCGTAATTTGTTATTTATATATGAAAATAACTGTTATTCGTGTTGCTATTACCATCATTATTATTTTCTGGACATTAATTTGCTGAATCGGTCGTAGGATAAGAAGTGATGTATCATGTCTATAAACTAAGTCTGTTTTATATTTTATACATTCTTGGTCGGTGCAGTCACTACAGTCTGTGAACTATGTCATTTACCTCGATTGTACTTTACCTGACTGCTATGATGTTGTGCCAAAGATAGAAATCTTTATTTCTCTGTTTTCAAAAGTTTCACGAGTTCCTCACTGCCCGCCACATTTTCTTCTTTATTTCTCAGGTGTGTATGAAAGACTAAGATTTTTAGTTTAGTGGAAACATAATTACAGTGCATCAAATTGGCAGACGTTTTCTTTTTGACAGTCCAATATTGAAAATTTTATCACGATAGGAAGTGACCACATAGAATATATGTTATGTGCGATATGCTATTGATTCGAAAGTGTTATGTGCTTACTGTTTACTCGTCATAGCCAGGCTTCATCCGACTGTTACTGCCTCTTTCCACACTTTAAAATATACTATTCGGTAAACACATCTGCTCTTTTGGAAGTGTTTTTAATATCTACAATCAGATTATTGCCGAGTCCTGGAATTCTACGCACGTTTCCAATAGTACTTCACGTTTGATTTCATTTGTTCTTGCGCTGCATCTCTGGAAAAAGATATCACTTAAAGCATTTCGAAGAAATTGCCAAAAGAGCTTCTGCAATTCGAACATTCAGAAAATAAAATTTACCTTCGTTGCACGGAATAGGATTCCGACTTAATTTCGTGTGACTTAAATTACAAGCAAGTGTTATGTTTGTCCTTCTTTACTACCTTTCATATTTTAGTATATTAAAAAAAAAACGATATACTTACATATATATGCACATACTTACATATGTATGCACATATACACACGTCGCGGGCGCACACACACGGGCGCACACTACACACACATGGGCACATACACATACGCACACACACATACACACACACAGATTTCTAAAAATCTCCTTGTAAACACGGTTATACAGCCTGTATACCGATGTAAACATTGGCAGAATCACACCTTTAGTTCATATAAGTTATATCTATCATTATATATAATTTACACATTAATTTTCGTCTTACATTTCGCATTCACTGGATATATCTTTTTCCAAGACTTTAAGGTTATATTTAATTTACATATCGTTATATACTTCTCATTTATATACTGTAATGTTTATTTTTTTATAAAAAAACAAACTTAATAGCGCTCTGTTAATCACTATACAAATCCTGTTTAAATATCTTATTGACGAGTTTCCATAAAGAGAAGATAACATTGTTTTACACCATTTTATTCATTTGAAATAAAACCAGTGATATCTTCGAAACACGTGTCGGAAGTAGAAGAATTTAAATAAGACCTGCGTTTAACTCCATTTATTTATTTAGTTATATGATACAAAATATTTCACGTAAAGCCGGAGTTTCTACCTTTAAAAATAAGGAGTTACACCATTTTTACTAGTTTGATTTTTTGCTACCCTGGTAACTATTTATCTATTTTTTACGTGTTAATTGTTAACAATGGAAAAATACACACATCTATATATATATATATATATATATATATATATATATATGCATATATATATATATTATATATATATATATATATATATATATATATATATATATATATATACAAAATAAGCAACAAGAATGACTCCGGTAATTTGGTACAAAATGATGTAGTGCGGAACAATTGTACCAAATTACCGGAGTCATTCTTGTTGCTTATTTTGATTATAATCATCCCACAAATGGATAACACCATACAAAATTCTGGTGCATCTAAATTAAGTACCATATTCATTCGAATGTAAACTTTTGCTATATATATATATATATATATAACAGCATGTATGTATGTACATATATATATATATATATATATATATATATATATATATATTATATATATATATATATAATGAAAATTATATATCGGTCTTCTCCATCTTTTCACAGTATCACTGAACTGGTAAGGAAATGCGCAACCAGAAACACTCAGACTATATAAATATTGGGCATTAATCAATATTTGTTGAGTTTGCTAAAGGTTAAATTATATACAATGTGTATATATATATATATATATATATATATATATATATATATATTTCCTTAAGTATGTATCTGCTACACCAATCACTATTTTGTTTGTCATACTATGTTAAAATAATTTCTGTGTGTAAATGATGATGGCATTAAACGCTACTTTAATAACGTGTCAGAGTATTATTATTAATAATTATATTTGTTGCGCAGCGGAAATTTAACGAAGAATTATTCGTCGTCACAATGATGATTTGTCCTATTGAGAAAACGTATTAAATGAGGGATTATTATTCTGTAAGTCATTACGTATACTTTGCTTCGCATACATACACAAACCCTCCATTGATTCGTTTCTTCCCTTTAGAAAATTATAGAACAAATATATAGAGGAAACTGAAATTATGTAGGAACAGCAACAGACAACACCGAAATAAACATCTTAATACACAGCCAATTAAGTGTGGTTTCGCTCAACCAACTGCAATCAAGTTGAAATCTTCTACTTTGTATCATTAGTAATTATTTCACAGATGCTCGAGAGGAAAAGATAGGTTCTCGAGACAGGTGGGATTGATGTTATTAATCTTCCATGTAAACTATTGAAAACTGTGTCTTTCAAGAACAATGTAAGCAGGGAGGTGATTCCTAGGATCCGATATATTTCGAAAGAAGGATTTGGGCATAAACATCAAAATGATTATAAAAAGGTAGGATATGGTATGAATAAACAAAGGGTGAGGGACTACGTGGCTGGAATTGCCAACTTTACTCCTCACTTAAATTTGCTGACATCATTCTTCTTCTTCTTCTTCTTCTTCTTCTTCTTCTTCTTCTTCTTCTTCTTCTTCTTCTTATTATTATTATTATTTTTGTTTTCTTCTTCTTCTTCTTCTTCTTCTTCTTCTTCTTCTTCTTCCTCCTCTTCATTTTGTTTTCTTCTCCTTCTTCCTCTTCTTCATTTTGATTCTTCTTCTTCTTCCTCTTCTTCATTTTGTTTTCTTCTTCTTCTTCTTCTTTTTCTTTTCTTCTTCTTCTTCTTCTTCTTCCCTTCTTTTTCTTCTTCTTCTTCTCCTTCTTTTTCATCTTCTCCTCTCCTTCCTCTTCTTCTTTTCTTCTTAAGTTAAGTTAAGTTAATTTTTGGGCTCGAAAAGCAAAAAGCAAGGCCATGTAGGGGGACATGGAGTTATGTACATGGAGGGTGTTCATGCAAAGAGTTCAGGCCATTTCTAGTCAAGAGAGACTTTGAACCGAGCGGTCGTCGGCATCTTCAATATCTCGTCCGGCAGCTTAATCCACGGAATGTCAACTCGGACGGAGAAAGCCCCTCTCCTTCGATTGAGATGAAATCGTCGCAGATAGAGCTTTTCGGAGTGACCCCACAGCCGACGCTCTGGAGCAGGAGTGAAGAACAGCTCTTTCAAGAGGTTACACTTTCCGCTTATGATGTTGTGAGCGAGAATGAGATCACTACGGAGTTGTGGTTTTTCTAGAGAATAATGGTCGAGCGTCTTCAGCCTTTCTTCATAAGACAAATGCTTGAGACCAAGAACCATGCGGGTAGTCAGCTTCTGGACACTTTCGAGATGGTGTATGTCTTTGAGGAGATAAGGAGAAGAGGCTAGAATCCCGTACTCCAATATGGGTCACACCAGCGTGACATAGAGCGGTAGGAATATGGCTGCTGTGATCATTCCGAATGACCGTCGAATCAAAAACAGAACTCTGCGTGCTTTATTGGCAGCATGGACGCACTGGGCCGAAGGCAAAAAGGAAGAATCCACCAAGATACCAAGGTCCTTTACCTGGTCGGTCCTCTCCAGCAACAGACGACCTGGCTCGAAATCAAGTTGAGTTGAAGGAGAGGAGCCAACAGGCAGATGACAGCACTTTGACACGTTCAGACACAGGACCTATTCGTTAGACCATCTCCAAACTTGGTGGAGGCATCGACGAAGATCATCTATATCACCGCGTGGAGCGACCAGTTTGATATCATCGGCAAATAGAAGGGTGTGTTGCGTGAGGTCGTCGAGAAAGTCATTTATGAAGACTAAAAACAATAAGGGCCCAAGCACTGAACCGAGGCCCGCCACTGCTCGCACTTGGACTTGGAAGGAGCGATCTGAGAGGAAGGCACCCATCGTACAATGTCCGGATGGAAACTATATGATTGAAGCTTGACAAGTAATAGGCGGTGGTTAACCGAGTCAAAAGCTTTGGCAAAGTCCAATAAAATGATGTCAACAGCATCATCCAGGATACGCGTCACCAATTCTTCCAGTAAGTTGGTCAAGCATGATCTCTTCGGCACAAAGCCTTGCTGGCTTCTTCTTCTTCTTCTTCTCTTTTCTTCTTCTTCTTCTTCTTCTTCTTCTTCTTCTTCTTCTTCTTCTTCTTCTTTTCTTCTTCTTCTTCTTCTTCTTTTTCTTTTCTTCTTTTCTTCTTCTTCTTCTTCTTTTCTTCTTCTTCCTCTTCTTTTTCTTTTCTTCTTCTTCTTCTTGTCATTATTATTATTACTTATATTTCTTTCCATTATAACTTTATTTCAGCTTATTAATATCATTATCCTGATTACTATTATTATTATTATTATTATTATTATTATTATTATTATTATTATTATTATTAAGGGTACACGAGGCACATGCATCACAACCATATATACGCGACATAGTGATCTCATATCAAGATAAGCATGACCGTTAGAATTTTCCTCTGGTCGAGTAGCTCATCCCGCACAAAAGGTCCCTGAATAAGGGTTGTTTAAGGATGTTGAACAACATACCCATGTTTCCAAATTGGATTTATCCAAACCCTCTCCTCACATACTTATGATGCTCCCCAACTTCCTCTACTCGTGATCAGAAAATCATTCGTCAGCTACTAAGGGACATGATTCACTGGTTAAGATTCGATGTCATGCACTACAGCAGTAGCTCGACAGAACTTGCTGAACATTTCGTTTCAAAAAACTGTCAAACAATTGACAAGCAAATCTGCAGTATTGAGCAGAATATTTGCTGTAGCACATCTTTTATACCAAATTATTATTATTTAATGGGGACAGAATCGATGTCATGCACTACAGCAGTAGCTCGACAGAACTTGCTGAACATTTCGTTTCAAACAACTGCAATTTTGAAAAAGACTTGAAAGTGCATAGTCTCAGAAAATATTCACTTTCACTTCTCAGAATGCATGAGGAGAAATATGATTTCGGGTTATTAACATCACGCCCTGGAGGAAAGAATAAAATTGCAGGAGTTATACAAAACTGTTTGATTAAATATTCTTCTTTTCCCTTTTCTTTTTTTTTATTTTTTTCCTTCATCATTTTTCTGTCTTTTTTCTGTCTTTTTCTTTTCGCCTGTTATAAAATTGAAACTTAAAAACTGATGATGCCATTCCATCAATTATGGATGATGGCTGCTGTCGTTCATACTTTACATTTAACTTTCTATAATTTTGAATTTTTATCACCTCTTATTTTGAACTTGACAAAGAGAGACTTACTGTCGAGATATCGGTCAACCAATAAAATATCTATTTCAATCGAATCGCACTTCTTCTTGACAATTATTATTATTATTAGTTATTATTATTATTATTATTATTATTATTATTATTATTATTATTTTAATAACGCGGTGAACTAGCAGAATTGTTAGCGCTGCGTTCTGAGTTCAAATTCCGCCGAGGCTGACTTTGCCTTTCATCATTTCGGGGCCGATAATTTAAGTACCAGTGAAACACTGGGGTCAATGTACTTGACTAATCCCCACCCCACAAATCTGAGGGCTCATGCCTCCGGAAGAAAAGGCTGTTGTTGTTGTTTTGGTGTTGTTGTTATTATTATTGTTATTATTATTATTGTTATTATTATTATTATTATTATTATTATTATTATTATTGAGTGATAGAGCAGTTCATGCCATCAAAGTGACACTGGGGTAAAATATACGAAGCCCAATATACCCATCATGACTACCCGTCTGATAAGGGTACACCAGGCACATGCATCACAACCATATGTGCGCGACATGGGGATTTCATATCAAGATAAACAGCGCATGACCTTGCAGGTGGGGCCCAGTTAGAATTTCCTTCAGGTTGAGTAGCCCATCCCGCTCAAAAGGTTCCTGAATCAGGGTTGTTTAAGGATGTTGAAAGAACCACCCATGTTTCCAGAGGTGAATTATTCAAACCCCAAAGAATCCCTCTCAACACATGGCTATGATGCTCCCCTACTACTTCTGCTCGTGATCAGAGACGCACATATCGTCAGCCACTAAGGGACATGCTCAACTGGTTAAGGTCAAGCAACCGACAAGCAAATCTGTGGTATTGAGCAGAATATTTGCTGTAGCCCATCTTTTATACCAAGACAAAATAATGTACATGATAACACTTCCAATCAGTTAAGATCAGAAGCCATGAGAGTCACTGCCTGGTACTGCATCAGGGCATTTATTATTATTATTATTATAATTATTGTTATTATATTATTATTATTATTATTATTATTATTATTATTATTATTATTATTATTATTATTATTAAGACGTAGCGCAATTCGATTGTAATAGATATTTTATTGGTTGACGAATATTTCGACAGTAAGTCTGTCTTTGTCAAGTTCAAAATAAGAGGTGATAAAAATTCAAAATTATAATTTTGAATTTTAAGTATGAACGACAGCAACCATCGCCCACAAGTTGAAGGAATGACATCAATGGTCTCTAAGTTTCAATTTTATAACAGGCGAAAAGAAAAAGACAGAAAAAGGACAGAAAAATAGGAAAGAAAAAAAAAGAAAAAGAAAAGGAAAAGGTAAAGAAAAGAAAAAGTTTTGTTTAAATGTGATGTTATTCTCCTGTCATCTTATTCATTCCTCCAGGGCGTGATGTTAATAAGCCGCAAATACCTTTCTCCTTGTGCATTCTGAGAAGTGAAAGTGAAGCAGACTCAGAATATTTTCTGACAATATGCATTCAGATAGATTGGTGACAGTTATTTTGCAAGCCCACGTCATCCCACATTTATCTCCACCGCCGTTCCGATCATCCACATCATATTATTCGGTCAACGGATTTGTACTGACATAAGGGATTACTGGAAACATTCAAATGCTTTTGTACAACATTATGTCAAAGGCGGTTACAGTGAATCACGATTAAAGGAAATAGCAAATAAAATAGCTAAGATTAGCAATGATAGTCAAACCGTCACGCATGATTTTAGCAAACACAGTACAATGGATGACAGAATTCCTTTAGGGATTAACTGACACCGAAATTTCGCTGGTATCTCAAAAGTGTTGCATGAAAGTTACCAGCATGTGGCGAAAAAATTTGCTCGTTTCAACAAATATTACCTCAGCCGCCTATTTGTAGCCTTTAGACGTAATAAGAATATAAAAGAATTATTGATCTCAATTTCTGACTTTAAGAAAACAAACTTTGAAATATCTTCAGGCTGTACATTGAAAATCAGCCGCAAGAGAGGTAATCCCTGTTCATTGAGCAACATGTGTCAAGTGAATTCCATCAGGAATCATAACAGAAATGTTATGATTTATTCAGAAGGTGAGACATGTAGAGATTCACATTAGGTGTAAGCGGCAGTATAGATTAAATACAACTTGATTTATGTTGGTTGTACAACAGAACATTAATGGGCAGAGATTCGACATCAGGCACAATAAGAGTAGTTCGACATAACTTGCTGAACATTTCGTTTCAAACAGCTGCAATCTTGAAAAAGACTTGAAAGTGCATATTCTCAGAAGATATTCTGAATCTGCTTCACTGAATTTTTATCACCTCTTATTTTGAAATTGACAAAGGTAAACTTACTGGTAAAATATATTTTAATCGAGAAAATATCTATTACAATTGCTGCATTCTGAGTTCAAACTTCGCCGAGGCAGACTTTGCCTTTAATCCTTTCGGGGGTCGATAAATCAACTACAGTGAAACATTGGTGTCGAATTATTCGAGTAGACACCTCCCCAAATGTGCCTTTAGTAGAAAGGATTATTATTAATATTGTTGTTGTTGTTATTATTATTTAAGGCTGCGAGGTAGCAGAATCGTTAGCAAGCTGAGCAAAGTACTTAGCGTTATTTCGCCTGTCTTTACGTTCTGAGTTGAAATTCCGTCGAGGTCGACTTTGCCTCCCATCCTTTCGGGGTCGATGAATAAAGTACCGGTGAAACTCTGGAGTCGATATAATTGAATAATCGCATCTCATAAAATTTCAGGCCTTGTGTCTTTAGCAGAAAGCATTATTTTTATTATTATCATTGTTGTTGTTCTTCTTACCTTCGTATGCTTTCTTCCCTCTTTCTTCTTATTAATATTGTTATTGTTATCATCATCATCATCATCATCATCATCATTATTATTATTATTATTATTATTATTATTATAATAATTATTATTATTATTATTACAGACTACACAAAGTTGTTTACATTCCTAATTTGTTTGTTTCTAATGAAACCACACAAACAGACACACATACACACACATGCGCGCGCACACACATTCGAGATTTTCTTTAAGAATTAATCATTATGTACCCGCACATAATGTATATAAATGTGTGCTCACTGTTAAGTTATTTATATGTTTTAGCTCATGGTTGACATGTATTTACATTAGACTTTCATTGAAATGAATGTTATTAACTTAAAAAAAAACAGAAAAGAACTTTCATATAGAGAAAACACTCGATATTCTATTCATATATTTCAGCAAATATTAGTGTTTCAGTCTTTTATGTCTGTTTAACTACTTCGTATCTTATTTACTGTGAATAAAACCATGTCTACATTTTGGTGTCCCCATCGGATTCGTATATGTTCCTAATATTTGACAGCTCTTTACATACAAATATTTTTGAATATTCATAATATCTTGGGATTTAATCAGACATTCATAATTCAAACCAGTCAATTTAGTTGTAACGTGTATGTTGAAGAATTAGGATATGGATAGAAAATGTTTAAAAGAAACATGCTTGAGAATATTAAGCAGTATTCTATATTAAAGTGGAACCGATATATTATCGATGGAAAGCTAATATGTAAATTAAAGCAAGAGAAATAAGTACAGACCTCCCCATTAATGTAATCCAGGAAATTTACTAGTTTATCTTTGTATCAATATTAACTTCCTAATCCGGCTTTTAATTCTTTTAACTATTTTTGAAGTGTATATGTAGTGCGCTTTAGTTCTCGAAATACAAATTACTGAGGCTGCTAGAAAAAGCAAAAGCTAAATCTCCTTCAAATCTCCCGCATCGTTTTAAGATAGAGAAGTACCCATAAGGTGATGGTATGTTAGATACTCTGAGGGCGGCGAGCTGGCAGAAACGTTAGCACGCCGGGCGAAATGCTTAGCAGTATTTCGTCTGCCGCTACGTTCTGAGTTCAAATTCCGCCGGGGTCGACTTTGCCTTTCATCCTTTCGGGGTCGATTAAATAAGTACTGGTTACGCACTGGGTCGATGTAATCGACTTAATCCATTTGCCTTTCCTTGTTTGTCTTCTCTGTGTTTAGCCTTTTGTGGGTAGTAGAGAAATATATATATGTTAGATACTCCTTCCTATAAAGCTGAGATGGTCTCAACTGGAATGTTTTTGATTGTAGAGCAATGAGGTTTCTTCTATTATGAAGAAAATATAAACAATATGGATTTTGCGGGATTAACCTCATCAACAGGAATATATCAATTGGGCACTGGAATGAATGTTCATCACACCGACAAATCGTATTTTTTTCTATTTGGAACAAAACAAATATGCATTAGATATTCAAATCAAAGCTGAAATGATAATTATAATGACTTAAATAATTTGCCTAATTTAATATGTACCAATGTATGTGTGTATGTATGACTGCGTGTGTTACTGATTCATTTCAAATAGCAATGTCAACTATGCATACATTAAAAATGTAATTTTCAACTGCCTTCATTCTTTTCTTTTAGCATTAGCTCTCCTCATCTTTAAAATTAAACTATGATTCCAGCAAAGTATATACAATACTCAGTGATGTTTTCTTTTGTCAACATATTGAATCTCTCTATCTCACTCCTTAATGTCAATAATACGTCTTCCACAACGTTATGTTGTCTACTGACTGACTGCCTTCTGTCAAGCACCAGTGAGCCATTGCTTTGAAAGTATTTAATGAAAGTCGTGATGTCGTACTCGACATCGGTAAAGCTGACGATTGTGTTTGTTATGCGAATAATCTATCAAAACTGAATGCTTATCAGCTCCCCAACCTCTCATTTCATGGGTCGGTATCTTCCTACTAATATTGACGGAACTATTCCTTACCCTCATTCTACCAAATCCAGCATACTCTATGTTTGGGTTTTCTCTTACGTCTATGCATCAATAATTTACATGTCATCATCAACAACATCCGCTCTCACATAGTTTACACGGATATTCAACTCTGTATGATCGAATCACATTCTCAACACTACACGCTAAAAGCAGATACCCTAGATGTATCCTTGAATGGGAATATGCCAATCGTATTTTTTCAACACAATGAAAATACAGAACTTTTTCATATACAAAAAAATAATCATCACACCGCATATAATTACATGTAGTATTTGGGTGGAGTTTTCAAAGTCACTCCAATTACTGGATCTTACTATCACCGAGAATATCTCCTGGTAAAATAACTTCTTTGCCAGAGCTATAGCTGCTTCTTGAGACTGGCAACCTCTGTTTAGGGTCAGGAGATAAATGAACTTCCAACTATCATTGATATTCTAAACTACAAAGCTAATGTCTACGATGAAATATTGTACTCACATTTAGGTCCATGCTGCTTTCGCTGCTCATTCAGTCCTCCAATATAACAGCAAGGCTCCCCGGCTCCTCTTACTGCATTTTGTAATACCTTTTATTAAGCCATCTGTCCCTCGGAGCTAGCTGAAGTTATGCTACTCTCTTTTATCACACATTGTCAATCCAATACACCGAATCCTGCACTAAGCTCTGCGTATACTTCTTCTCTCCCACAATGTAGGCTTCTGGAATATTTTCTTGCTTACATCTTACTTCCTGGTATTACAAAAATTCTAAAAGAGTACTAATATGAATATCATCAAGAATTGCGGTACTCATTTAACCCATTCTAAGTGTTTCAAGGCATCCACTATCGTAACATATATTTCCACATGCCGTCCAACAGGACTTTGTTCCACACAGTTTGCAGCATACTATCTATTAGTGCTTTGAGATTCACAGATCTGTTTAATAGTTTCACTTGGGAATAGTCGACATTCAAAATTGTACTAAATGCTAAAATGGAAAACATGCATTCTAATTTAAGAGATATAACAGAGATGGAAGCGAAGTATGTGAATAACCGATTAGTACTCCCGCCAGTGAGAAAAAAATCATTCAGTGAAGGGAACAGCCCGTTGGTTCTGATCAGATTGAAATTATCTTTTATCTTTCATACTTTATATGTTTCAATTATTAGACAACGACCACAGTGGGGCACCAGCTTGAAAATTTTTCAACCCATGAACTTGATTTTTAAAGCCTGGTCGCTTTTGAAGAACCACTAGGTTATGTTGACGTAAATACACTAGCACCGGTTGTCAAGGATTGGTGGAGTACAAAAGGTCACAAACACGCATGCTCCGCACGCGCGCCCTCACATGCACACACACACACATATCCGACGGGCTTTCAGTCTTCGTATTCCAAATCCATTCACAAGACTCTGGTCAGCCTGAGTCTATAGTAGAAGACACTTGCGCAATGTGCCTCGCAGTGGGACTGAACTCCGAACCATGTGGTTGGTTAGTAAGCTTCTCACTACATAGCCACGCAAGCGAATTAAAAGTCTTAGAAAGCATCCATTTTCACTTCAGTCTCAATGCGATATCTTAATTAGCAATGATTTCTTAGTGTTCCGAATTATATTACCAAAGACATTGATAGCACTTAGTTTTCAGCAGTAGCAGAACGGAGCCTAACGTCCAAAACAGTGCGAGTCATATGTAAACGGGTGTAATCATGTAGAGATCGGTTAAAGTTATTCAGAGTGGAAATCATTGTCATGTAGATTTAGTAAACACAATCATCTTTTGTGGCGACTCGGTGGAGATTTCTAATCTTTTGTTAAGGAATCAACAACGGCATAGTTAGCTGCCTTATAAACAATAAAATATACTAATAATTTCAGTTCAGAAAGTACTCTTCTCCTGTTTAGTGTAATTCTGTTTCTCAGTTTGATCAAAAAAGGCTATTACATTCTAAAACCTGCCTGTATTAGAAATTACATATTTAAAAATAAAAAGAAACTTCGCAATAGAATGTGTTAAGAATTAGTTATTTCATGTTCCATTTCCTAGATGTACACAAGTTTTATTTGTTTAGTGAACAAATTTTACTTGTTTTTTTTTTTTTAGTTTTATATGTATTTTAATGAATTTCGTAGCAACTTACTTTAGAATTCATTTCTTAATGTATTTTGACGAATAACTATATTTACAGCTCGCGGGAAAAAATTTAGCCAGTGATAGATTTCTTTAAACATACACATTCTATAGAATGTCGTTATTTTGTTTCATATTTTTCGATTTATATTAATGTATTTTAATATCAATATTCGCATATGTTTAGCTTTTTCCATTTTATAATACAAAATTGAAAGACGTTTTTGTTATATATATATATATATATATATATATATTATATATATATATCTTCAAGAGCATAGATTTTGTGTTTTAAGCATCACTATGTGTTAGTGATTTTATTCTTTTACATTTTTCAGAATTCCTATTTAATCTTTGATAGTTTCTTGTTCTCTTTAGAAACTATAGAAATTAAAATGAAATTCCACCTACGTTTTATAATTACTTAGTTCTAACAGTTTGTTTAAGAAAGTGTTCTCATGAAATAGACTATATCTTTATTTAGAAAAAGAAATATCGCAGACATTGCTAGCGTGTTGTTTATGTTCATTTGTGACGAGTGTCTTAAAAATATCTTTTTGAACGAAATGAGTGATACATCCATAATGAACATGTCTTAACAGAACTCCCTAGAAAACCAGTTTTGTAATTTCAGTCAAACACTGCATCGTTACCAGGGCCTATTGACTTATGGCTTTCATCTGCTTTGCATCAATCGAATTTATTGGTGGTGAGTCGAGCCTGCAGATCAAAAGGTTCATCTTTTAGCAAAAATTTCATCATACTTGACAACGGGTGAACACAATCATTCTTTCTCCCTCTGAAATTCGCGAACAAGATTACAAGAAAGCTTTGCGGGACTGTACAGAATTATTTGCCCCAAACGTGTTACCATAAAGAGAGTGAAGTTACACATAAAATAGCATCACACCATTCCATACATTTTAATTCCAAAATCAGTTGATTTATGTGGATCAATTTAGAGTTAAGTTACAGAATTTACATTGCCATGAGATGTTAAACTCACATTATATCTTACGAAACAGGAGTAAGTTTGGCATTGAATTTCTGTTGAATATTAATCCTGGTAATGGCCCTATTAATTTTAGAATACGAATGATCAGTCAATATATACTCAAACTGTTTTATAAGTAATAGAGTAAGGACTTTTCTGTTACGCATCTTACACTTTTCTTTTGATAGCAAATACAAATTATGTCACCATTTCAACTCATTTCGCAATGGTAATGCAAGTGTAAAATCCTAGCTGCAATGCTTTCTGCACAACGTTGGTAAGAAACAAATCTCCCGTAGTTGATAATTTTCTGTTTATTATGTAGCATAGACATATGAGTATCATTACAAAAGACGTTATAGTATTAGTATTATCTATGTATGTGTTTATAGTAAATGTATCATGCCAGATATTGCTTTGTTGAATATGTACTGAATGTTAACACCCAACAAAGGAAATAAATGCAAATGATAATCTGGAGGAGCCAGTCTTAGATATATTTTAGGTTAACTTGTAGTATAAACGACTGCCTGACAAGATGAACAATCACATACTCGAATAACACAAAATTTATATAATTCTTAATATCCTGATTATCTTCAATCCAAAGGTTTATTTAAATAATATAATTTTCAAAGCGGTAGTTTCTTTCAATCGTAAGATTTACCCGCATAATATTTCAATCTTATACTTCCTCAAAATTTTAATACATAGTCACACATTCACGAACGTTTATTATATATTTCAGCATGACTTGAGCAAACTAAAAGTAAGTTTCTTACTCAAAATGATTTATAAGTAACAGAGTAAGTACTATTATGTTACGTTTCTTACATTTTCCTTACAATAGCAGATAAAAATTATGTCACTATTTCAAATCTTTCATTGGTAATGCAGTCTATGATCCAAGCTGTAATGATTTCTGTACGACGTTGGGTTGGATTTTATCCGTGTGATAAGAAGCGTTTCTATCTATCTATCTATCTATCTATCTATCTATCTATCTATCTATCTATCTATCTATCTATCTATCTATCTATCTATCTATCTATCTATCTATCTATCTACTATCGATCTATCTATCTATCTATCTATCTATCTATATATCTATCTATCTATCTATCTTCTATCTATCTATCTATCTGTATATTTATAAGTATCCTGTATGTATGTATGTATATATATATATATATGTATATATCTATCTATCTATCTGTATATCTATCTATCTGTATATTATATATATATATATATATATATATATATAAAACATTATTGGTGAATTGAAGAAATGGAGCTGAACGCAGATTGAACAGAAATCGTTTTATTTCATTCTACACGTGTTTCGTGTAGAATATATATATATATATATATATATGTATATATATTATACACTTTTACAGCTTTCAGCCGTTGAACTGCAGCCATTCTAAGGCGCTATATTTATATATGTGTATGTATTCACAGACAAATAGATAGAAAGATAGATACGTAGATAGACAAATATGTAAGTATCTATCTATCTATCTATCTATCTATCTATCTATCTATCTATCTATCTATCTATCTATCTCATTATCTATCTATCTTTCTGTCTATCTCTCTGTAAATACATGCACTTACATATGAACATAGTGTCTTGGAATGGTCGCAGTTAAATGGCCGAAAACTTTAAAAGTGTATATTAGTATTTAGATGGATACACTCACAGGTTAGTACACGCACATAACACATACTTATATGTTTGTGATTAAGCGTCATGTATTTGAATGTATTAAAATCGTTAGTAATAGAGCAAGGGGCATTTATGCGCTGTGATATTCATCATTGAATGCTTATTAATATAGCGTGTTCGAAGGGTATTATAATGTTTCCAACATTGATGATATATAAACACCAATTTAAAGTGATCCTATTAAAATGTAAATAACACAGGAAAACCCATTTTAGTGCTGTAATCAATGAACTTGTTATTTTGCATTACAAGTTACACTGAAATTGCTTTTTTTTTGTTTTTATGATGCAGATCTTTACTAGCAAACCATTAAACCACAGTATGTAAGTGAGACTAATATGTATATTATCCCCACTTTACTCAAGGACAACTATGTAATTGACAGAAAATAATTGTTCGCCAGCTATTAATTATATATATTTCAAAATTCCTTTCGCCTCTGTTTTATTATAGAAATGCGTGTTTGAAGAAGAGTTAGATTTAAACTCAATATGATGGACCAGCGAAGCAGATATCATAATGTAGTCTATACGCCCCTCACACCTGTTCAAAACACACCTCTAAATATATATATATATATATATATATATATATATATATATATATATATATATAATATATATATATATATGCATGTATAAAGAGCTGGCGAGCAGGCAGAATCATTAGTACCCGGGCAAAATGCTTGGCAGCATTTCGTCAAACTTTAAGTTCAAAATTCAAATTCCACCGAGGTGGAATTTGACTTTCATCCTTGCGGGGTCGATAAAAATGTATCAGTTGAGCACTTGGAATCGATGTAATCGACTTACAGCCTCCTCCGAAATTGCTGGCCTTATACCAAACTTTGGTATATAAAGAAATTGGAAAACACACACATATACATGCATACATCTATATAACTATTATGTTTACATATATATATATGTATGTGCATGTGTGTGTATGTGTGTGTGCGTGTATACATATATATACATATATATATATATATCTAGCTATGTCTCTCTTTATCTCTCTCACTCACTCACTCTCTCTCTCTCTCTCTATATATATATATATATATATATATACATATACAGAATACAAGGAAACAAACTCCTTATATAGAGTCAAATAAAACATAGTTTAGAAAAGAGAATATAAATTTAGCATAAAGATTTATGGTGGTAAGCATTGAAAGTTTGGTTAATATAAAATTCAATTTCTTCAATATTATATTGTCTCTGGAGATGAATATTCTCCTCCCGCCCAATATATTTCTTAAGCTATTTATAACTTATTTTATCAATAACATACAAACATAACTTTTGAATCAGCATAGTCCGAAGTCAAAGGGTCTATTTTAATTTCCGTTCTGTCTTTCTGTCCCGTCAAGGGACCCATATTGTATGTTAGTATCTCACAATAGCAGTTATTTGATTAAATGCGAATTTAAAAATTTGTAAAGTAGAATTGTTCGCAATGAAAATATAAACATTAAATTCAAAACTAAACAATAGATGAAATAATTGAAAAAAAACGAAACACATGAAAAACTTTTGAAAATTTCAAAAGGGATATTTCGGAGAATTTTAATCATGTGCTCATAATGAAAACAGATTTTTGTATAATGTATTTTGCGTATGCATTTTGTTGTAAAATATGTAAATCCATATATGATAGTTAGTAATATAATCTGTGAGTGTAAATGACAGATGTCCATGTAAATAATTTTAGCGAACAAAAAAAAAAAAATAATAATAAACAAGAAAATATTGAACCAAAGTATAAAAAGAACGACAAATGCAAAAAAAGACAGCATACAATGTATCTACATTCATAGTTTTTATCATTCATTTGTATATTTATATATAATAAGTTTAGAGAGACTCTCATGAATTCGTGTATAATTTACAAAGAGTTATGGGAATAATATTTCTAGATTTCGTGAGTAAAATGAAAATTCTATAATGCCTCAAAATTGTATCATATTTATTTACTATTTAGTTAAATAAAGACTGCCAAGGCTATATGAGAGCTTGACACACGAACGCATGCACATACATGAATGTGTGTCTATTTAGATATGTGGGCATGTGCGAAGAAGTGTTGATATGCCTAAATATGTGTGTGTGTATATATATATATATATATATATATATATATATATATATATATATATGTATGTATGTATATATGTATATATGCAGGTGCTTGTGTGTAAATGTAGGTATATATAGTCGCAATTTGCTGCCGGACGATTTTCGTCTACTATTGAAAGTTTCCCTTTATGGCTGTAAGTGGTTTCCATGATGTATTTGCTTTACGTATGATATACGGTTTGCTATTTTAGATTAATGCTATCTCTGTTGCACATAACGAATACATAAATACATACATACATCTATATGTGAATGCATATATATGTGTGTCTATATATATATGCTTTCAGGTGGACGTCCGAGTGTATCAAATTTCTTGGAAGGCACGAGTGGTTGAAAGGATTGCAACAGTTCAGGAATGATTGCAAATAACATTACATGCTGAAGTAACACAGCAAGATGAATGCACTTACATAATCATATAAGAATTTTTCCAGCGGTACGTTTCTGAAGGTGAAATTGAAAATAATTTTGTCTGTGCTGTTATTTAGAAAGAAAGGAATTCAAACATTTTTAGCTATTCGATAATCTAACCTTGATGGGTGAATGCTTTTGGCTTTTGGGAAGTTAGTCTTTTAATATAAACAAACAAAATAGGCGCAGGAGTGGATGTGTGGTAAGTAGCTTGCTTACCAACCATACAGTTCCTGGTTCAAACCCACTGAGTGGCACCTTGGGCAAGTATCTTCTACTATAGCCTCGGCCGATCAAAGCCATGTGAGTATTTGGGTAGATGGAAACTGACAGGAGCCCGTCGTATATATATATATATATATATATATATATATATATATATAATATATATATATATATATATATATATATATCTATATATATATATATATATATATATATATATATATATATATATATATATATATATATATATATATATATATATATATATATAGATATATATATATATATATATAATATATATATATATATATATATATATATTATATTATATATATATATTTATATTTATATGTGGAGTCGAATTGCTCAGTGGTTAGGGCAGCGAACTCACGGTCGTAGGATAGCGGTTTCGATTCCCAGACCGGGCGTTGTGAGTGTTTATTGAACGAAAACACCTAAAATCTCCACGAGGCTCCGGCAGGGGGTGGTGATCCCTGCTGTACTCATTCACCACAACTTTCTCTCACTCTTTCTTCTGTTGACCTGCTCGCTTAGCCGGCGGGGTGGCGTCATTCGAAGGCTAAAACAATGCGAATGCATCGTAACCAGCGCTGTGTAGCAACGTCTGATGGTCTAGTCGGTCACGTGATCACGTGATATATGTTTATTTATTTGAGCCTTCCCCCAACATCGCTTGACAACCGATGCTGGTGTGTTTACGTTCCCGTAACTTAGCGGTTCAGCAAAAGTGCCCGATAGAATAAGTATTACGCTTACAAAGAGTAAGTCCTGGGGCCGATTTGTTCGTCTAAAGGCATGATCCGGTATGGCCGCAGTCGTAAGACTGAAACAAAAGAATAACATAATTTCTACATATGTATGTATGCGTGTGTGTATGTATGTATGTTCTTTTAATTTTAGAGAAATTTTGACCTTTAAACATCATCCTTCAAATATTGAGAAAATTTTGCAAATTTTTATAGTCCCAGATATCGTAATCATTTGTAACATTCTCTTCTCAAGATCCGAAGTTCGGCTACACTTTGCTCCAGGTGGATTTATAAGTATCCTGTATGTATGTATGTATCTATGTATGTATGTATGTATGTATGTATGTATGTATGTATGTATGTATGTATGTATGTATGTATGCATGCATGTATGCATGTATGCATGCATGCATGCATGCATAAATGTATAAACGTATGTATGGATGTCTTTATGAATGTGTGTATGTGTTTACGTATCTATGTATGTCATT
This sequence comes from Octopus sinensis, assembly GCF_006345805.1. Lineage (NCBI taxonomy): Eukaryota > Metazoa > Mollusca > Cephalopoda > Octopoda > Octopodidae > Octopus > Octopus sinensis. The sequence goes on from NC_043005.1 coordinate 68,619,397, forward strand.
ATTCAGTTTTATTTCAAGATTTCTTTCCAATAGAGAAAGAACCGATTTCTAACCTAGATCGAAGAATTCCTTCTCTGGAATTTCGATATCAACAACCGAGTATTTTTGTATGTATGTATATGTACAGATTTGTACAGACACACACGCACACACTCTCTCACACACACGCACACACACACGCACGCATATATATATACATATGTCTTGTGAGAGCAACATATAAAGAGCGGTAATTTTTGTCGAGTGTAACTAGGCTCTTTGTGGTTTGAATCACTATCTCCAATTTTGCTGAAATTGTCTCCAAATGTAGGATATAGATTAAGTTTTTTATACTAATTACGAAAATGAAAATCACATTTCGTATAAATTTATTATTGTAAAGTTATTAGCCTTTAAACTTTTCACAATTTGGGTGGGTATTTTAACGAATTAAAAGCTAGTATTTTGCACATCACCGCGAAATTCTTCTAGCATAGTAAGCAAAGAACTCTGTTTCTTCAGTAAGCAAGGAGTGTAACCCCACGCGCTGTATAACTGTTTGCAAAGAAGTCTGTTTCCATCGGAACCAATGATGCTGCGCATGCGCACAAGGAGTTTAATCATCATGTGTTCCAAGATTGTTTGTTTTCATAACAATAGGAATTGGATTCGAGAACGGAATAGGGGTTTTAGAACAGTGACTAGATGGCCACATCTTTAAACTTTTTCTATTTGATAGCAAAAAGTAAGACGGAAGAGGATGCAACGTTTTTCTTTGAAGAGAAAGGAATAATAGCTGAGAAGATTTGTTGCAAAGGACATCCAAAGGAGAAAAAAACAATTTGTGGGAATTTGTACTTGTGTTGCCAACGAAGAGTCTGTGTCTTTTCGAAAAGATACCTGGTTGGAAGTTGACTCCCTTTCTCTGAGAACGATATTTTTTTTTCGTACTCCTGGATCAAGGAAATGATTTCAATCCGTTTTTGTAATAAAGAACTTGGTATGAATCCGAAGCACAGCTGTTCATTACAACAATTTTGTTCCTGAGTTGTGTACAGTGGACCTGCTCCGTGATCCAGTTCAGGTAGGTGATCCCGGAAGGATCATTAAAACAGACGAAACAGTGTACGCACAACGCAGATATGACCGAGGGAGGATGTTACCTAAGTAGTGGGTCCTTGGAGGAGTATGTTGCGAGATGAGGGAAGTTTACCTTTACGCTGTACCAGGTTGTAAACGCGAAACACTAGAGGACGGCATACGACACTCATTTCTTCAGTGAGCTGTGGAGAGCTTATAATCACATCCCAGAAATCGATAGCTATGATTTCAAGCATAAAACTGAACCATAGCATCGAATTTATATAGTCAAAATATGGCACTAACACTCAACAAATTGAGAGTACATGGGCGTCTTTAAAGCGTGAAAACAAGCGTTGATGTGGGACACATTGTTCCATGGTTAACTCGTATCTTTGCGAATTTATGGGGAGGAGATATGAGAAAAATAATCTATTTTATACAATCCTAGAGTGCATTGCAAACTTTCGCTCTTGAATTTTTTCACTGAAAAATGTCTATTTTAAGCAATGATTTTGACTGTTATTTCTAGCAACATACATTCATACATACATACATACATACATACATACATACATACATACATACATACATACATACATACATGCATAGATACATATACACATACATACATATGTATATATACAAAAATACACATACGCGCGCGCACATGCACACACATACACACAACACACATATATAGTAAAGTCTATTTGCCAATGTGTCAATCCTACGTAGGATGATGTTACTACATTTTAGCCCCAGGAAACTATATTTTCTACGTGATCTTTGTCCGTATACTGTTACCGAAGGAGTTTATTGTACCCTTTCTAGCTGTAGACTAATGGGTTCTGAGTTATATCTCTTCCTCTGTACGGGACAATCGCCAGTTAGAGATGGCAGTCACACGACCTTGCTCACAGTATATACTTTTGAAGCAACACGCAATCGCTGATCCCGTGAAGAGAAAAACAACTACGAGGGACGTTCAATAAATAATGCCTCTGACCCACTTGCAGTTGATTGATCTACCTGAAATTTTGTATGTGTAATTATGTATATCTCTATGGAGTAAGTGGCAAATTACAGCTCTGAATTAATTGTGGTTTCTGATTTACAGGTGTTTAAACCGAGTCAAGTGTGAAATGGAGCCTGTTGAGTGTCGAGCAGTGATCCGGTTTTTGTATTTGAAAGGATGCACACTACGGGAGACTTTTGATGAAATGAAATTAACTTATGGTGATGATGCCCCATCATATGACCTTGTAAAACGCTGGCATCGTGAATTCAAACATGGTCGGAACTCTATGGAAACAGCTCCCAGATCTGGTCGCCCCCTTCTGCCATTGATGAGGCATCTGTCCGTCAAGTTGAGGCTGCCATTTTGGAAGATCGACGCATAATTATTCGCCAAATAGCCCATGAGATCAAGATTAGTACCGGGTCTGTGGAAACTATCATTCATGACCATTTGCATATGCAAAAGGTGTCTGCCAGGCGGATTCCCAGGTTGCTCACGCCTTTCCAGAAGCAAGAACGCGTCGAGTGCTCGAGGGTGAATTTGGAGATGTGCCAAGAAGATGAGTCAAAATTTTTCAAAAGACTGATTACACAGGATGAAACATGGGTCCGTCACGATGATCCAGAGACCAACGCCCAGTCAATGCAGTAGAAGCACCAAGACTCACCCCCTCCAAAGAAGGCAAGGGTGCAGCCCTCCGCTGGCAAGGTCATGCTCACAGTCTTCTGGGACCAGGACGGAGTAGTGATGACAGATTTCCTGGCAAAGGGTACCACAACTGCAGGAGTCTATTATGCTTCACTTTTGAGGAAATTAAGAGAAGTTATCAAAATCAAGAGGCGGGGCAAGATCAGCAAAGGCATCCTCCTCCTGCAGGACAACGCTCCGGTCCACAACTCACTTGTCGCCAGATCAGAAGCACAGGCGTATGGCTATGAACCCCTCCCCATCCCCCCTACTTTCCTGACCTTGCACCCTCTGATTTTCACCTCTTCCCAATCATGAAGTTGTTTTTGAAAGGAAAGCGTTTCCCAGATGATGCAGCCTTGATTTCTGAAGTCACGTTGAGGTTGGAGGACCAAGCTGGGTTCTTCTACAAAAATGGTCTCCAGAGCCGTATCAAACAATGGGAGAAATACGTAACTCTGGGTGGTTCCTATGTAGAAAAAGAGTAATAAATGTGCCAAGTTTCGTTGCTCTACTGCTATGTGAAGTGGGTCAGGGGCATTACTTCTTGAACGCTCCTCGTAATTTTAAATCTCTGAACGAGAAATATGTAGCAACATTACCGTACAATAAAATCTATTTACCAACACTATCTGGCGGTCCTATGCAGGATAATGTTACTACGTTTTAGCCGCAGCAAAACATCGTTTCCATCTGGTTACCGCATATGGTTTGTGTCCATTTACTGCGAGCAAGGAAGTTTATTGCTCCCTTTCTAGCCTTAGCGATACATTTATATCAACGATTTTTAGGTTATTTCCCTTCCTCGGTACAGGACAATCGTAGAAATTTTAAAGCAATATTCAGTACACTATTTAAAGTTTAGGTTGTTTTTTCTAATATATTTTCCGGAGAAATGCATGCAAATATCATAGTCTAATCTCCTACATAATTGAATTATGCACTTTCAGAATAACGCATTTTTAATACTGTATGTTTGTAATGTATGCGTTAGAATGAGGAAGATGTAACACTTTGAAGAAATATACTTAAACCGAGAATATATATCAGTGGTCATGTGCCTTCTGGAAATGTATATAATTATTGGTAAATTATATTTGAAAACAGTGTTGATGAAATAGAATTGAATGAAGACTTAAAAGTTTTAATGAAATATCAAACAGTCAGCTCTTTGCACGACGCGAAGAAATCATATACACAAGATTTAAATGAAACTGCAAATGCAATAAAATTTTGCAGAAATGTTCAGAAGCAAAAAAATAAAAAAGAAAAGAAAAACACCAAATCAAAAATTAGGCAGCTTTATTTTTTCTAGATTATAAGCAACAGATTTCTACGTGAAATCATATAATTTGTTCGAGAAATTGCTTACGTTGTAAAATGATATTTGCAGAATAAAACTGCACACACAAAAATCACACACACACACACCTACACATGTATCTTCATAACGAGTGACCATATATAGGTGTATATAATGATCAAAACATACATACATTTGATACAATTTCTTTCTTTCAATTTCATGATACAACGGGGCCTTAGAAACAGATAGTTCTCTCAGTACGTGGTATCCTTTGGTTTGAAAACCAAGGATGGGTCGGTATATATATATATATATATATATATATATATATATATATATATGTGGTGTGTGTGTGTGTGTGTATATATCTATATATAATATATATATATGTATATATAGATATGTGTGTCTGTGCGATAGATCGCTATCCACTACACATTCTTTATTTTCTCTCCTTGTTTCTTTCTGTTTTCCTTTCTGTGAAAGTGCGTAGGGTCGAAACGTTAAATACTTTTTCACTTCCCAAACGCTATACTAATACATGTGTTTGTTGTCTACACCACCTGTCTTCATCTTTTGTAATATTTTGTGAATTCTCCCCCTATATATATATATATAGCTCTCTCTCTCTGTATATATTATATATATATATATATATATATATATATATATATAAAACAGTACTTGGATAATAAGAACGGAACGAAACGAACGAATCGAATCGCGAAACTCCTTATCTCTTTGCTTTACCATTCCTACTCTCTCTCTCTCTCTCACTCCTCCTCTATCCTTCTCTCTCTCACTCCTCCTCATCTTTGTCACTGCCAGCCAAAACTACTTCCTTTTTACATGCGGCCTCCAAACTGTAAACACACTTTTTTCCCTTGCGCTCGCCAGAATCTTCGTCTAAGCCAGAAAAAGGCCTTTTTCGTTTGTTTTCTTGTTTATTTTTTATTTCTCGTATTGTATTTTCTTGTACATGTATTTTTATCTTGTATTTTATTTTGTATTTTTATTTGTATCGTTTTTACGTCCCGTTTGTGTTACATTTTTTTTCTTTCTTTGTTTTTACCTCTCTGCGAAGTAATTTTATTTTAATTCTCTCGCAGGAAGGGCTAGTTTGACGAGTCGTGTTCTGTCCTACCTTCGAAACACGTTAAAGTTGAACTAGGGACAGCTGATGAAGGGGATTTTTCCTTGTGTAGTTTGTCTAGTACTCTGTTTTTTTGTTGTAAAAAATGGTTTGTTTCATGCTTGTTTTTCCGTTTTCGTTTCTCGTTGAGTTCTACGTCTAGTTGTGGTGTCCTGTACTCACGTATATATATTTATATATGCATGTATATATACATGTAGATGTAGGTACGTACATATATGTATGTATGTATGCATATATTTTATTTATTACACTATATATATATATATATATAGGTATATATATCTATGTACACACACACACACACACACACACACACATACACACACTCACACACACACACACACACACACACACACACCACACACACACACACATATATATATATTATATATGCATGTATATATACATGTAGATGTAGGTACGTACATATATGTATGTATGTATGCATATATTTTATTTATTACACTATATATATATATATATATATATATATATATATAGGTATATATATCTATGTACACACACACACACACCACACACACACACACACACACACACCACACAGATATATATATATGTATATATATATATATATATATGTCGCTTATTTCACGTGAGAGACTATTTATCGAATATTACGATGAATACTATCTCCAACTTCTCCAACTTTGGAGCCACAACTATCAGCCTTGTTAAATAACTGGTTAATATTCAGATGAATTAACTGAGGGAGTCTTTTATTTCCGATTGTTGTGATTTTCGACTGAAACTTGAATTTATCATGTAGAGAGTTAATACAAGCAACTTGGCTGGACACAATATCAAGAGCAACAATACAATCGAGGAGCAGACCAGAAACAACAGCTCAACAGGTAAATAAATTCTTTCTATAGTTATAGAAGAAACTAATTCATTTTGGAGTTATGAATTGAATAATGATCTATTTAACTGCTACGAAAAGGCGAAACAAAACCCTGCTGTTGGCTATATGAGTCAATTGAAATCATATTGGGACGATCTACATCCAGAATTGAATCATTTTACAACAAAGCAGCTACACCAACAGGCAACATTTGTAGAACATAGGAAGAAGGTTAGTAACTGTAGCTTTATTAAAAAACGAAAATTGACTTTCTTTCCAACTCTAAACAAAATTGAAAACGTGAATGATGCAAGGCCACCACGTGGTTTCGCAGCCAGCGATATCCCAACAGATTCCATAGTGCCTGCCAGCAAAACTACATTACTGGCTCAAGTAACTGACTACTGTCCCCTACTACGACTATGGTAAATAGCAAGCCTAACCACAATGATTATTGTAGCAGCAGCAGCAGCAGCAGCAGCAGTAGTAGTAGTAGTAGTAGTAGTAGTAGTAGTAGTAGTAGTAGTAGTAGTACTAACCATTTTTAGAAGTATATATACATTTCAGTGCTATACATACGCTTCGCATATGCATTCATGCTACAACGTGGATAATCTTATGGTACAAATGAGAATTTTTAATATCCATCGATTACATGTGTGTAAACTGATGAAACAATATAGAGAATAAGGAGTGTGGTTACTTTTGTTCATTCAACATTCACATATCTTCCAATGGTCATAACATTAAAAAAATTCGGTACATATATGCTTACCTATTTTTACCCGAGTTTTGTAACAAGGATATAAAGCATAAATAAAATATATTTATGTTAAATGTGCGCAACTTTAAACTGTTGAAGATATTGCACTGTAACAATAATATCAACTTACCATTAGAGTGCTACTAATACAATTTTATAAGGGAATTGTCCTGTAGTTAAGGGAAACCTGTATTTCTTCATCAATATCTAGAGTTATAGGCGGCGAGCTGGAAGAACCGTTAGCAAGTCGAGCGTCTGTCTTAACGTTCAGAGTTCAAATTTCGCCGAGGTCGACTTTGCCTTTCATCCTTTCCAGTTGCGTACTTGGTCGATCTAGTCGACTGGCTTCCTCCCCCAAAATTTAGGGCCTTGTACCTAGAGTAGAAAAGTATATCCAGAGTAGAAAGTTATGAGCACTATTCATTTTTATCAACTATATTAAGATCCTCTCACGCGTAGAAACCTCACTGAACACTACCATATTTAATCTTTGCTGCGCACAGTATTTTCGTCTAGACACTGTGTCGCTAGAAAGTGAATGCCAAATGTTCTCTACTTACTGAGGAGGTAAATCGAATGCATTAATTTAGAATTAGAAGAGGGGAAAGCTAGTATTTTGAACATATTAGTTGGAAATAGATCCATGTAGAACATATTTACTGTACATTTTCATTACAACTCAATACATCACATCTGTATTATGACGATTTTCCTATTACAGTTCCAATTATCAGGGCATGTACTATATATTTTAGTGTCACATGTATGTCTATAATAGTTTCATTAGTGTTAACGGGTGTCGTGTAAGTTATGAAAATCATAACGAACTCATTTTACCAATTGCTGAGTTGATGAGTGTCATGCTATTTGCGTATTTATAATTAACATTTATGTTGATATTATTAGAAGCAATATTTGTGTTGCACCAGGTGAATAATTTCTCATTAAGGGAGCAGAGTTTGATTCCATTACCGCCACATTATTAAGTTAAATTCCAGAAATATTTGGAAAGGTGTTATTAACGTTATTATTAATACGAAATGGGGATTTATTACTAGTGTTTCATGAAACATAATCAAACCCTGTGTTAATTTCTGAGTAATTAGAAGCATTAATATTGGTTTCAATGTTTAGCACACGGCCAGCAATTTCATTGGAGGGCTAAGCCAACATCGTTAATCGCAATGTTTAGCTGGTATTTAGTTTATCTATTCTGAAACCAGCAAAGTCTATTTCGGTGGAATATGAAGTCAGAAAGTTAAGATAGACGAAAAGCCACCAAGTATTTTACTTGGAGTGCTAACAATTCTGGCAGTTAGAAGCAGTAGTATTATCAGCTCATTTTGTTTCTGTTTTTTTTTTTTTTTACAAAAATTAGTTGTACCTATATTTCAAAGGGCCAGCTTCATTTCTATGTATATATGTTATACTTTATTATAAGCAGTGCTTTTAAACCCTCATTATCGTACTCGTTTTTTTTTTGTCAGACGCGTTTTTCATTAGACGAGTTTGGGAACCAAATACATGTTCACAGTAATCTCTGTGAAGTCATATTAATGTTGGTGGCATCTAATTGGTAAAAAAGACGTGAAAAATATCTCTGCAAAATTCGCAATACATGCTCTCGATTTTATCTTTTAACTGCTATAATCGAAACAGAAGAATTAATTTGGTGGTGTCACCAGAGTTCGAAGATATCAGTATAATGTTGAAATTATCTTTGGTTATTTTCTGCTCCAGAGTTAGTATAAGGAGACTACTAATAATATTTACAAGGAATATAGCAGAATATTAAGAGTACAAGGAAAAGAAATGTAAGTTAAAGCTTACACAACTAAAGCATTTTTTGAAATACTACAATACCAATTTTGAACTCAACATATATATATATCTATGGTGTTAACGTTTTGATACCCGTACGTTTACGTTATCATATGGTTATCACTTTGCAAATTTTTAGTATGAAATACCAGTAGTTTTAGAAGGAGGAGTTTAGTCAATTATATCATATCTCTGCTCAACTGGTTTTTGCTTAGCCGAACCCTAAAGTATGAATATCAAAACTGACCTCGGTGGAATTTCTGCCGGAAGAAAAGTCGCGAATATTTCTATTACACACGCGAACGATTCTACCAAGTTAGTGCCTTATTTGTGACAGCAATAAGAATAGGGAATCAAATTTTGAACGTCGGCAGAATCTTCGTAACATCAACAAGTAAATAATCCCAGCAGTGGAAATATTGATGCTGCTTCTATCAATATTTCCACTGTGTACTTTATGATGTACTCAATTACGCTAGGTAATACTGTTAATAATGCAAGCCTAAAATGCAAAATATATTTTCTCTGCATACCGAGGCATCATTTATGTTTTTAATGGAAAATTTTCCACGCTATTCTTGTACAATCGTTGGTTCCATGAAATGACTGATTTTATCTATAAATATGTCAGATCAATTACTCTACTGTAAACTATTTAACTAGAAAAAAATATCCGTAAACAGCTATCAGGATTGCAGTTAGAAACAGAAAGCAATATCACCACTTTAAAGTTAGTCTTTATATAAGCTATTACAGACATCGCTATTTTCTAATGTAACATAAAAATAATTTACTTTTTCCCATCAAAGCCTCCTCCGTTTCCTTCTAAATCACTGAAATAGTTCGTACAAAGTATATATATTTTCCTGTTTTGGCAGAAGGCCAGTAAGTTTGAGAGGTGGGTACGTCGATTACATCAACTCCAGCGATTGACTGGTACTTAACTAATCGACCCCGAAAAGATGAAAGGCGAAGTTTACCTCGGCGGAATTTGATTATGCGAATGATTCTGCTCGCTCGCTGGATTGTGCTCAGTAAATCAGTAAATATCAATAACAAGCTGTTATTAGGAAGAACTATATCACTTATATGTACCTATATCATCTATACTGTTCACTGAATCGTCAATATTTTGATTTGTATAAACCGTTTAGGAAACTAGACTCACAAACACACGCGCACACGCTCTCTCTTCTCTCTTTCTTCTTTACTTCTCCTTACACTCCCTCCCACACTCACACACTTGTTAGTTATGATAGAAATACATTAACCACCCTTAAAAATATCTCACACCATTTTAATTGTCTCTATTAAATACTTCAACTTAATTATCACTTCCCTACTATTAAATTTTTCAATTGTTTAGCCATTATTATACTTTATCACGCTTCACCAAACACTAAATGCACAATGTTATATATCCTATCTACTACTACTACTACTACTACTACTACTACTACTACTACTACTACTATAATGGAATCTAAATTCGTACATAACATAAATCATGCACCTGATTTGTTTTAGATAATATTTTGTACTTCAAATATTTAAACTCAAGTCAACCCTCCACACAAATTCAATGCAAGTCATCTGTATACTGTACTGCAAAATTTTACAGAAAGAAGGAGTTGAGCTGACAGAATCGTTAGCACGCCGGGCGAAATGCTGAGCGGTATTTCGTCTGCCGTTACATTCTGAGTTCAAATTTCGCCGAGGTCGATTTTGCCTTTCATCCTTTCGGGGTCGATAAATTAAGTACCATTTACGCACTGGGGTCGATATCATCAACTTAATCCATTTGTCTGTCCTTGTTTGTCCTCTCTGTGTTTAGCCCTTGTGGGTAGTAAGAAATAGGTATTTCGTTTGCCGTTACGTTCTGAGTTCAAATTCCTCCGAGGTCGACTTTGCCCTTCACCCTTTCGGGGTCGATATATTAAGTACCAGTTACGCTCTGGGGTTGATGTATTCAATTAATCCGTTTGTCTCTCCTTGTTTGTCCTCTCTGTGTTTAGCCCCTTGAGAGTAGTAAAGAAATAGGTATTTTGTCTGCCGCTAGGTTCTGAGTTCAAATTCCGCCGAGGTCGACTTTGCCTTTCACCCTTTCGGGGTCGATATACTAAGTACCAGTTACGCACTGGATCGATATAATCGACTTAATCCGTTTGTCTCTCCTTGTTTGTCTTCTCTGTGTTTAGCCCCTTGTGGGTAGTAAAGAAATAGATATAGGTATCTCGTCTGCCGCTACGTTCTGAGTTCAAATTCCGCCGAGGTCGACTTTGCCTTTCATCCTTTCTGGGTCGATTAAATCAGTACCAGTTACGCACTGGGATCGATATAATCGACTTAATCTGTTTGCTTGCCCTTGTTTGTCCACTCTGTGTTTAGCACCTGTGGGTAGTAAAGAAATAGGTATTTCACCCTTTTTTACGTTCAAAGTTACAAATTTCACCAGGGTCGAATTCGCCTTTCATCCTTTCGGTTTTGATAACAAAATCATCTGCTGAACCTTGGGGTCGATGTGATCGACTTATCCTCTCTTCCGAAATTGCTGGGTTTGAGCCAAAATTTCAAACCAGTATTTTGCAAAAGCCAATGAAACACTTGTAGCGGACATTCAATTAAGACTAGAATCTGTGTGTTAGTCGTCCGTATATCACCAAAAAGAAATATGCAGTTATGCGGTATTTTCTGTAATTTCGGAATCCGAAACTATTCCGGGATACTTCTCTTCATACTAGATCTACTTAACTTTACATCCTCGAGTATTAAGTTAGATATCGGCTTATTAATAACATCTGAGGCCGTAGCACGCGTTATTGCCACACATTTGCTAACTTACATGTTAACATTCTTAATGTTTTATATATATATATCTATATATATATCTATGTATATATATACACCCATATACATATATGGCTGTATACGCATACACACTACTACATAAACTCAGTATGTGGGTGCATGTATTCATGTGTGTGTATATATATGCATATATATATATATGTATACATATATATGTGTGTATGTATAAATATATAAATATATATACATATATATATACATATATACATACAGACATACATATCTATATATATACATACATACATACATATATATATATATATGTCATCTAATGACATTACAATTTATATATATGCAATCGATATTTACGTGGGAAGAAGTACTACAATGCGTGCGTGCGTGAATGTAATTCTCTGTGCGTGTATATATATATATGTAAATAGGTATGTGTATGGTTCAATGTGCGCGTGAGTGAACTTCTGTCTTTGTGCGTGCGTATACATATATATCACTCTAATTTGCCCCACTTATTTGATGTCGGTAAACTTTCTTTTCCATTGGAAATCTCCTGTTTCTGTTCTTGTCCTTTAATTTTTTTCTGCTCTTTTTTGTCCATTTCGTTCTTCATCTAAATACCTCATGTTGTTCATAAGCATATGTGAGCATGTGTATATATCTGTAGGTGCACCTATATGTTTGCGCGAGTGTATATTTGCGTATACATTATGTGCATTGATATATGTATGTATATTGATATACATGTGTATAAATGTAGATATATCTATTGACAAATATCCGTATAGTTATTCATATCCCCACACGTGTGCCAGAAGCGCAAACTTTATATAACTATATTATATTGTTTGCAATAATGCATATTCATGTACAAGCATTGCTAGATACATATGTGCCAGATGCATCTGTGTGTGAGTATGTATATGCTTATGTTCGTACATGTGGAAACAATTTCTTCTACGCCATTTTTGTTTTTTACACAATGTTTATGAAATTAAATTCTCAAAGTTTTTGACCATATTACCATGACGTGAAGCTCCAAGAATGTTCAATATATTTTGCTAAATATAGATTTTATATATAAAATGTAGTTAGTTTGTTAAGTGCATTGGCACGCAACTAAGATCGGGAGTCGAATGCTGTTTCTGATTACAATATACATTCATATGCTCTTATACTTTTACTTGTCTCATGCATTTGACTGCGGCCACGCTGGAGAAACAACTCGAAGGTTTTTTTTAACTCGAACAAAGCGACCCTAGGAATTAGTTCTTAAGCGTGGTCCGTGTTCGTTCTTTGTCGAACCGCTAAGTTATGGGGACGTAAACACATCAACGCCGTTTGTCAAGCGGTAATGGCGGTAGAAAAAGAAACACACCGACAAACACGCATAGATACATACAAAAATACACACACACAGTCACATATACGACGGACTTTCTTACGTCTCCGACTACCAAACCCACTCACAAGGATTTGGTTCAGTTGAGGACATAGAAGAAGATACTTTCGTCAAAGTGCCATGCATGAGGACTAAACCTGGACTTATGTGGTTGAGAAGTAAGCTTCTTGCCACATGACCAAGCCTTTACCAATATATATGTGTGTCTGTGTGTCTGTGTGTGTGAAGATAAAATAACAGAAGTTTAAGAGTGAATTAATTTATATATTGACCAATTATATTAATGGCTGGACTTTGGTCAATTCCATTACGGACAACAGGTGGTTATAATATCAAAAAATATATTAATGTAATTATATTTTGGATAAATATTGATTAGTATTATTTACGAAATCTTAAGTAGTATTATATTTTTCCAGACGTATTGGCGAATCCCGTTTAAGTAAACTACTTATTTGTTTAGTATTATCATTATTATTATTTATACATACTGTTTACCCTAAAGAAAGATTACCCACCAGTTAATTTTCCAGTTTACTCATTTCTCCAACAACTTGAAGAGTTACACTGCAGAATGGTATGATTCTAATATATTAAGCCTTTTTTCCTCATCTCGAGGCCCCGTTGTTTTCTCTTCTCTTCTTTCATTTTAAGTACTTTTCTTCGCTCCAATAAAGCTCCGTGTACCAGATCGGATGGTCTATAGAATATGAGGAATATTATTCTCAGAATTTTCTTTGGCAGCGTTGACGGACACTGGAAGCAGAAATTGTTGTTTGCATTAAAAATAATAATCGATGGTTGTCAAATTGTTGCTTCGTCAAGAATTTTCTCCATTTTCTGCTTAATTCAAATGTGATTCCTGATAAACGCTTGGTTATTTTGTTGTTGCCTGTATCTTCTGAAACATACTATACTTGCATATGGATGCCCATGCTTAGCACAGGTAATTTATACCGGTAGTTAAACGGATATTCTTAACCCTTAGACGGTTATTCCAACCGCTAACTTCACTAACCTAAACACACACACACCACACACACACACACATATATATATATATGTGACTATGTGGTAAGAAGCTTGCTTCTCAACCACATAGTTCCGGATTCAGTCCCACAGCGTGGCAGCTTGGTCAAGTGTCTTCTGCTATAACCTCGGGCCGTCCAAAGTTTTATGAGTGAATTTGGTAGCCGGAAACTGAAAGAATATCGTTGTATATATGTGTATATATATATATATATATGTGTGTGTGTGTGTGTGTGTGTGTATGTGTGTGTGTGTGTGTGTGTATGTATGTTTGTGTCTGTGCGTAGGAGGATAGATAAAGAGATAGATACCTTCCTACCTACCTACATACATACATACATACATAACACACACATTTATATATACATATATATATTTATATCTATATAGCTACATACACACAATTATGTACATATGCATATACACGTGGGTATTTACATAAATACATACATATATATATACATATGTATGTGTGTGTGTATGTATATAGACATCAATAGAGTTTAACGATTCAAATGCCTGAGTGCGATTTTGTTCTAATCCTAACTCATGGAAGATAGTTGTGTAGGGACTTGTTATATCAAAACTGACGAAGTCATTCTGTATATATTTAATAATTCTGGAATGTGGTTTAGCAAGTCCATATTATCTCCGATTAAAGTAGGGCCCAATTTGCATTCTGATTTTAATATGATGCCCAACAAAATTGCTTAATCGTCGGATGCTTGGAATTCATCCTTCCTAAATTGAGTTTGATTTTAAATCAGTTTGTCTGGGAGCCTCTGCATATTATGCATGGCGATCCTTTAATCTATCATAGATTTTTTTTAGTTTTATGAGACTTCAGTTGTCTATAAATTTTGCTCGTTTTTGCCTCCAAATTTGTTTGGTAATCCAACTCTTTTTCTGTTTATTAGCTTTTGATATTTTCCGTTAATTTAACAGTTTTGTACATTGCTTAGTTATCTGCATTGGAAAACCAAGTGTTGGTGGAAATATTGATTATCCAATTGTTCTAAATGCATTTCCTTGTAATGAGTCTTGTCCATTATTACAGTGGCTCCTCCTTTGTCAGTTTCTTTAATGACTATAGCGAATCTTTCTGTAGACATTGCTATGTTTTTTGTTCTTTATTTGCAATATTTGATCTTATACAATTAGCTGGAATGTTCAATTTTATTGATGTTTTCAGAAACATTATATATTCCTCTAAGTGTTTATTCCTGTTCCTCGGAGGTTTTATCATGTACTATTTTATAATGTGATGGATCATCGTAATCTTTCTTTCTTTCTTTCTTTCTTTCTTTCTTTCTTTCTTTCTTTCTTTCTTTCTTTCTTTCTTTCTTTCTTTCCTTCCTTCTTTCTTTTTTTCTTTCTTTCTCTCTCTCTCTCTTTCTTTCTTTCTGTTTTCTTGAAGAATTTCTTTAGGCGAATTATTCAACAACATTTCTAAGTATGTTTTATATGATTAGCTGTGTCAGGTTTTGAAGCTCGTGTGAAATTAATTCCATATTCTAAAAAAAAATATCTTTTTCGTCTTCACAAATATGTTGCTGTTTTAAATTTAGTAGTTTTGGATCAATTCTTTAACTTCATCCCTGAATTGGTGTATCGCGAATGATTGCAACTTATTGTACTCTGCTAAAATCACTAAATAAATCTAAAGAGTTTTTTTTCTTTAACTAGAATAAGGGATGTATCTATCGTTTATTCACTGTCGGAGTTTTGGTGTATATATGCCGTGTAGGAGTTTGCTTTCACTGAGTCTCTAGGACTACATCCATTGCGAGGATGTTGGTGGCTGGTGGCACGTTTGCGAAACATGCTTGAAATGTTGGTAATCAGAGAGAGAAAGAGAGAGAGATAGAGAGAGATAGAGAGGGGGTGGGGAGGGAGTACCTTTCCATGAATAACAATATAGCAAATGAAGTGCCGATTGAGAATGTTGTGGTTGACGAAGAACCTCCAAGTGACTACACGTAAAGCAAGGATTTTTTGGTACAGAAGCTATGATTTCTAGATGCTTTGACATCTTTCCTGTCCTTAGTATTATGCATTTATTTCAAATTCATTATTTTAAACCTGTCCAAGTCATCAGTTATTAAATTGCTTCTATTCTGTTCAACTGAAATGTACTTTTGTATGTCACTGACATTTGCGCCTCAGTGCAAAATCGTTATCGAATTACACGTAAGTACAATGTTCATATTATGTTTAAAAGTGTGCTAATATTTGTAAGATGAAGAATCTTTTGCACTATACTATAAAAAGTGTGAGTTATTCATATTTACAATGGTAGACGTTATACGAACTTCCAACATACAATATTAGATTATGGGCGAGGCAGTCTAGAATTCATATATTCTCAAAATGACAAATATAAACTCTAAGTGTTATTTATATCCAACATTGGCGCATAAAAAATTCAGGCATAATAAATTCTTGCTCCAAAGCGGTTTGCTGGCAATTCCAAATAGCTAGAATGTTTTAATTGACTCCATCAGTATCACACGGCATTGTATAATTCATTTAAAGTTAGGATACGTTTGAGGTAAAGATTATTTTTGAGGCAATTATTATAAACTATTGAATCATTTCCAATTTATAATTGGTACCAAGTTTGTAGACACTGTATTGATACAGAATTTCAAATCGCTTCATTTATTTTTCAGCTCTAGCGTAAAATAAAACCATTCATTTATATTGATTATTACACACCAATTACATATATATATTGTGTATATATGAAAATCTAATTCAACTCGTAAATATACTTCATTCGTAAGTTAAACTAAAGTATTTGCTGTATCATAATTATCAAGTAAGTCTGATACCCATCTCTGATTGTTGTGTGTTGAGTATTTTCCAGTGAAATAAACCTCTGGATAGTCGTTAAAACTATTACAGATAGCTTTTCAAATTTGTGTTGAATCGGCTGTTTAAATTAAATAACACGCTCGCTCACCATTTCAAGGACATTCATGCCACGGTGATTTTGACAACCTATTTGTTACCCTAAAGTTCAGTCCATCTCCACTCTATGTAGATGGACATTACGACTTTTGTTGTCTTTAATATTTGTTGCAGCTATAATGGTATGATTATGCATGTATAATTGGATGGCTTTGATTCAATCAACATACATTTGATTATTGATTTTGCAGATGGGGAAAACTAACCCACTGTACGGCCTTATATATATATATATATATATATATATATATATATATATATATATATATATATGTATATAATATAGTGCCTTGATGAAATTCGACCAGTGAAATTATATATGTAATTAGCAGATAAAATCTTGTATTGTGTTTGAAATATATTAACGATATCATCAGATGATCAAAATCTTTGAGCAATATAAAAAAATACTCTAAATTCGGATGGCTGCAACACATCCCTTCAGTGTTGTTACTCTGAGACGAATGAAAATAGAAGATATCTGCTGAAGCTTTTGTAAGAAAACATTTGACAAACAATATGATCTTTGAAAATACAGCAGTCATAATCTTTGTTACTTGCTCTGATTATATATGTAACGACATAATTTCAGTTCTAGTAAATTTGGAAAAGTATAATATAGTAAACGAACCATCCACATTTAACGAACAGAAACTAAGAATAAAGACCCTGCATGATTGCGTACGCTTTGCTACAGGTCAATCAGCTGAAAAGATTCCATAATTTAACACCGAAGAGTAGTTATTATATGCAACATAGAAGAGAGCTTATCAGAAGCACATAGTTCTAGGAAATATGACATCGATAGTGATAAACGTTCTGTTGTTGTAATTAAGTTTACTTTAGCGTATTCATTATTTTGATACAGATGTATAAAAAGATATTGAAGAGTGCTTTTAATTTCATTGTGCTTATGTCGATTATTGTAAATATTTCTGGAAGCATTTAATAACTTGAGTATCTATCCAATTATAAAAAGATCAAATAGAAGTAGGTTGAAATCTAACAGCGCATCTAACAGCGCAATCGGATGTGATACGTTTTAACATTAAAAAGACACTGCCTTAAAGTAAAAGGAAAGAACTACGGGGAAAATATTGTGTTAGAATGTGGAGACGACTTATTAGACATCGGATATAACGATTTCTGGTTCGGGAATAAGAGACGGTCGAATTTCTTAAACAATATGTCTGAAAAGACGAAAAATTGATTGAACTGAAAGAAATGTAAACGGAAAAGACGGTGCGCTAAGAACGGGAAGTTGCACTTTTACAGAATTTGTATTCGTTTCGTGTTTACAATGTAGAATTTCTGAAAAGTAAATGCAGAATTAGAAAGCAAAACTGTCAATAAGAAATTATTGTAAATTTTCTTGAAGAAAAACAGACAAATCAATCTAATGTAGTTCGAAGATAGATGATAACGCAGACAGTAACTGTAATTTGAGCATGGCGGATTACGTTGCGATACGTATCTATATAACGAAATTGTATTTATTGCTATCGTGTTAGATACATAAGAATAGGAATGAAGATTTTACACGCTCGTTTACAATTTATACTGCTCGAGGAGTTATAAGGAAGCAAATAAAAGCAGCTGTACTTCGCATGTATAACAGAAAACAAAAAGTAAAAGTTAAACTAAAACAGCGTCACTTTAGCAACAAATATGATTGAGTCAATAATGGTGTCGGAGGAAGTGTTCAAATACAAAGTGTTCTTGGTATGTTATTTGTTGACAGTAAACATTTAGAAAACTACAAATCAAAGATAAATTCGGATTTTAGACAACTTCAGGGATGTATGTTTGTTTAGGACAAACACCTTACACGTTGGAACAGTTCATATTTGACTATACATGGCTATACAACATCAGACGCGTTACAAGTATTATCAAGAATACAATTATAGATTTTATTTGTTTGAACGATATATAATATATAGCGTTTCTGACCGACTAAAAGGAAATGTGTGATCATTCTCTGAATTGAGTATATGCATACAAAATAACGGTGTGTAGATTATGATCCAACGTAGTTGGAAAAACTGTAGACGACGCAGCTCGGTACATGCTTAATTGTAATTTGGAATACATGAAGCATAATAATTAGAAAATGCGCAGTTGTTAATAATAGATTGTCATAGACGAAAATTCGAAGCCTCTGGTAATATCCCTTTCTTTGACATGTATTTTCCCAGGTTTTACTGGTTTATGACTAGTACTCCTCAGGTTACAACAAATGGTCACTAACATTTGTTTTCTCCACATAACTCCATATTGCAGAACGAGAAAATAGAATTTCCTAATTTTCACTCCCATTTTACTAACAATACAGAGTTAACAAAATCTTATAGAAAATAAAAGTTAAATTCCATGAAAATCTATACCATCGCTTTGTAATATCCTCTTAACAAATATTTGGAATTGCATTCTTGTTTGAGATACTTATTTCCTGATCCTAGAACAAACTTTCTACTCAGATTTCACTTCAAACTTGCTGCAAGGGAAATTACTGTTTCATAAGAAAGTCCAGTTCGACATATACATTCGGTGCCAATGAATTTATTCAAGTATAAGAGTCTCTGATAATGTAGTCATTCTGAATATAAAATAAGAATTCAATTATTTCGCTCAAAAGTTATACACATAACCTTCAAACTTTATCATCTATTTATGTAATCTGAAGTAATTTGCAAAGAATATAACTGCTGCTACTACCAACGACTGAGTATAAGCGTCTTTATACAACTACATATCCTACATGTAACATTCCTTCCCTTCTACATTCACCCAGCCTCAACCTTATTGCTACTTACGTTAAACGTTAAATAAATTACGTTGAAATATTCCCACATTGCAATCTTTTTAGCAAATCATTAGAGTTAGCCCACAAATTGTCCATATCAACCGCTGAAAACTCTCATTAGCCACTGACTATTAAGTCTCCTGGGATCTCTTTTCTACTTTAGTGACGACCTACATTATAATCACAATTGGATTATATTTATCCTATTGCACATTTGACTATAGAACGAAAGGTGTTTCGTGACCCTTTCTATCTGCAAACCAGGGCTTTGATAACAAGAAATTCCTGGTGTTAGGTCTTTTTGGGATCAATATCTGAAAACCAGAGTGCGATTTAAATGACCTTCACTAATAATAGTCATCTTAATTCAAGTTTTTATCCATTCTATGCCTTAGCTCTCATAAACGCTTTGTGCATACGTCTTATGATATACAACTTCACGTGAAAGACAAATAAACACCATAAGCACATAACAAAAAATACACTCAGTACATACATTGAGATCACACTCAAAGTAGGCCAAACAAAGTAGGAATACTCTCCTGTGGCAAATCTTAATAAATAAAATTCAACTGGTATTATCTGAAAATCTACACATGGTTTCACTAGATAATTTCTGTGTATATAACGTGAACTCTGCTGTTTCATAAACACAGTCATATACACGAACACATATTTATACATTTATTTGTATTTAGCAGTAAATGCGAAAATATTATCTGAACATAAATTAATTCCCTACATGGCGTAAGGTTAAATATTGTATTTTACTCTGATCGTGCGAATAATTATAATATATGAGAAAAGCTGAAACGAATGGAATAATGACAAAAGCACACACTCATAAATAGATGACTATATTTTATTATATTTGAAAATGCACATATAAGTATACACGTGCAACTATATATGTACATACGTACATAAATATACAGGCATACATGTACACACATATATAGGGAGATAAAGGGTGAGAGAAAGAAAAGAAAATGATAGAGGAGGAGAAGAAATAAGGTAGATGAACACGGTAAAAGCCTGTGCTAAAATCATCAATAAGCCCCAGGACATTTCTCTATGTCTCAATTTGGATATTCTTGCTATATAATCATTAAAAGATAAGAAGCAATAGTGTAGTAAATGTTTCACTGAACTGTTTCCTAAACAACGCCAAACAAAATTCCAATCAAGACTTTCTGCACTGCCTTTAGGCTATAATAAGGTTTGGTTTCTCATATATTTCAGAAAAATAGGTCATTATATTGTTAGAACTAATACTAAATATATAAATTAGACAAACAATAGTTTAAAAGGAACGAAGAAAGAAATAAGCGTATATACAAACCGGTAAACAGTATAATAGGTTTTTGGATACATTATTGTAGAACATTGCATGTAGACAACAAATAATGGAGGAAAATGATGCAATATGAAGTTATTAGGAAGAAAAGGAACAGAGAAAATTGTACTTTTGAACAGATCAGCAAAATGGCTGAATAAGAATGAACCAAGGTGGATGAAAACGTTAATGATAATAATAGTGGTAGTGTTTACAGTAGATTGCTGTGGACTGACAAATCTACATAGCAGTAGATGTGGTTGCACCACCTGACGGTGTTTGGTTTACGTTCGTTATAACGATATTGATTTCTGTCTTAGACCCGATCTTAAATAATATGGACAAT
Source organism: Octopus sinensis (assembly GCF_006345805.1). NCBI lineage: Eukaryota > Metazoa > Mollusca > Cephalopoda > Octopoda > Octopodidae > Octopus > Octopus sinensis. The sequence continues at coordinate 68,640,787 of NC_043005.1, forward strand.
GGTTCAGTCGACTATATCACTTTCAGTGCTGGAACACCATTTATGCTATTTCCCTGAAAACTGAGATGCAGCTGTTTCGATCTCACAATACTAGATAACACAAAATTCTACGATTTATTATAAATTCAGACCTGTAGCAACGCTGCTAGTACACCAATGACGCTTTACAACTAATTATTACTTAAGGCGACAGAATGCTTGCTACAAGATGTGCTTATATTTAAACAAGTTTCTGAATATATTAACAAACATTAGTAACAGTCATAGCTTCTGTTGATTCTTGTGCTGCAATACAGATGAAACTAAAACATTGTAGAACACACAAACATCTATTTATCTACCTATATAAAGATTGTTTAAGTTAGTACAGCTACATAATGTGCATCACCTCTTACTCTCCTTTTATCGTTGTTATATACCTCGTGCCATCTCATCGTACTCTTAACCCGTTGGCATTTTGATTACTCTGTTAAATGAAATAATTATATACTCACATCACTTTGAATTAATCATCCATTATTTTGTAGCTTCAATATTTCGATGATGTAGTTACTTACTTTAAAAAAGCATTGTAGGATAAGTATGAGATGCGAGATCTGACTGGTTCAAACCAGTATTTCTGGCGACTATGGTTGGTGTAATTGCTAATGGGATACACCAATTCTCTGTTACATTCGGTAACATCGATGCTAGTCTTGAAACTGATTTGCAACTGATCAGCGTTGTTGGTAAATTGGTCAATATAACCAAACACTAAAGACTACTCTTGGCATAGAATCTAGGTATACTCAGGCAGTTCAATAAATTTCTATTCATGTCAATTTTAGAGGCATTTCCTTATAATAAAACTTTCATAATTGATATATTTCACTGGTCAAAAAAAAGAAAGTTGAAATGGTGTCGAGACACCAAACATCTTTCTTTTAGCCAATTTGAAAATTACCTTTTTCTTGACCAGCTACCGTTTTTTCCTGTACAGAAATGCATAATTTTCTTAAAAAAAAAAAAAACATTTAAAAAATGTCTTCTGTATATTTGATATTGATCGATGGCAATATTTCTCAAAGTGAAATTGTAGAAACCTCTCAATTCGCATTTAAACCAGCAAATATTGGTCTGCTTATTGGGAAATACTATTTTTGCAATAAGAATCAGCCCTTACGTCTTTAAAAATTAACAAGACCAACATGAATTTTCATCAAATCATTAAATAAACTAACAGCAGGAATAAAACCTTCGTGAACATAAGAACTATGGTAAGAATTTTCTCTTTCTTGATTGTCTGTCATGTTCAATGTCATTTAAGTCCCTTTTGATGCTCCAGAAGTAGTCAGCCATCATTCGTTTGTCCCACCATCCTTGGTAGCGCTCTTCCATTGTTTTGATATCCTAATGGAATCGTTCTCCTTGCTCATCACTCACATCGCCGCAATTATCTGGAAATTCATCTAGATGGCTATGTAAAAATTAACCTTAAAATTCATATTAGCGCCTGTGTCCTGTGGATTTTCAATAGTTTTTCCACTAACTCCTTGTAGTTTTCGGCCCGACGATTACCTAAGAAGTTTTTCACCACGTCAAGAAACGATGTCCAAGCGCGTAATTCCAAGTCATTCACTGAATTAACAAATTCATCAACCTCAATGAGTTTCCCAATACCAGGACCATCAAACGCTCCTGCTTTGAGTTTTTCGGTGTTAAGTCTTGGAAGCGATTTACATATATACTCAAAACATTTACTTTCTTTGTCGGGTGATTTTACATTCTGTTTCATTAATCCCAATCTGATATGCAAAGGAGGGAAGATGACTTTTTCTTTCGGAGCTATCGCTGTACTAATAAGTTTCTTTTCACTGACCTTCAACTCTCGGGGTGGCCAATATTTCATTTTCCAGTCCTCCTCTTTTGCTCTGCTGTCCCACATACACAAAAACATGGAAATTTCGTGTAGCCACTTTGTTGACCACACAGAAAATTTGCCATTTTCAAATCGACACATGACAAACAGTTATGTTTGGTGTAGTCAAACTGTTCCGTAACCTGTTTGATGGCACAATGTTTTTCTTTCAGTGTTGTTGAATGACCTATAGGTATTGGCGCATACATGCTGGTATTATGGAGCGAAACACATTTCACACTACGATAGAACTATCAATGAACAATCTCCATTCATCAGGATCGTATTTGTGGACGCCTAGTAGATGAAAAATGCTCCCAACGTCATTGCAATGGTCAAGATCCGTATTCTCATTAAAGAATGGTACAAATTATTCGGCATGCCCTATTTCGATAGAATGTTACCTTTGTATCTTTTGCTTACAGGTGCTTTTCGTTGAGCTTAGAGGCCAAATGTTCTGCTGATTATTTGCTTAGATTTAAGTCCCGAACCAAATCATTCAGCTCATTTTGGTTAAAGGGATCTGGCACGGTTTCCGGAACATAGTCAGATAGTTTTTGCTGTATCTCTCATTTACGTAAGTAAATAAATTGAGTAATTTATTTATTTATATATATTATACAAATATTTCACATCAACCCAGATTTTCTACCTTTAAAAACAGGGTGCTACGTCCTTATTACTTGTGCGAATTTTTGCTGTCCTGGTAACTGTTTATCTAATTTTTCTATGTTAATTGTAAATAAGGGAAAACACACGCAAATCCATTTATACATACATGCATACATAAATACATACATATATAAATACATACATATATACTTGCATAGAGAATTAATGCTACACTCATCAAATTCATTGGGTTCTGGTGAGAACCAAGCAGAATACTTCTACTTGGTTTTCACAAGAACACAATTACTCTGATGAGGGTAGCATTAATTATCTTGGTCGTTCAAATTTTCTAAACCGATCAATGGATCGATTGAGTAACTCAATCAATAAGGGGCCGATAATGATTACTTGAAACTGCTGTATGGAAAATTTGCTACTATAAAGAAATATGTAATGACCATTATTTGTCTTTTCTTATGTACGTTTGAGAGTATGTACGTTTGTATCTGTATGTATACACACACACATGCATGTGTGTGCGCGTGTGTATATGTGTGTGAGTGTGTGTGTCTGTGTATGTGTCTAGTGTTAAATAGGGACTTAGATGATGGTGAGGCTACCACAGTACGTTCCCCTTACATTCTCGGATATTAGTCCAGTCGATAATTACATTGGATTATCAGAGTAATTTGTTTATCATTTTCCATTTATTTTAATCCTTATTAACTCATTAGCACTTTAAGCAAATCCGTCAATAATATATTCACATTTCATTGTTTTATGGCTTCTTGTCAACTTTTAACTAGCTTGTCCATTATTTCACGGTAGAAATCCATGATTTTGTCGGCAGGTATTGACTGAAAGAATTCGTCGATCTATGTTTCAGACAATGCACTCTGAATTACCTGTGTCTATTTTCAAATATTTTCTCTCTCCCTGCCTCGCTTTGAAAGATCAGGATATATTCAGGAGTTTACTGAAATTTAAAAAATGCACTAAAATTACTCAAAAATGGCAACCTCTCTTGTCCCACCAACTAGTACCCTAACACTCACTTTCATCAGTTCAAATGTCATTAGGAACAACATTTGTTATCATTCTATATCCTCATCTTCAACTGCACGGCTTTGATATTACTGGATTTCCCGAAGACTGCCTCTACTTAGTAACATACGAGCAGTCTCTTGGCCTCGAAAGATTCGGGGAAAACAACTTCAACATCAAGAAGGCAGTTCCATATGTCACGTATAAAAATCTCTTTCCAAAACCGCTTACATTAGGGGCTTTACATCAGATCGTAGCGCAGAGCGCGTGTTACGAGCTCTTTTTGATTCGCACTATAAACTTTGGTATCTCCTACTTTTGGCGTTTCCAACTTTACTCTTCATTCTATTAATCAATAATTTCTTTAGAAGTACTCACCGAAAACTCCATCTCCAACCGTCCAAACCCATACGGCAGACATCTAGATTCTTCTCTGATTCTATGAACAGAATCTTTAGGACTATCTCGTCAAATTTCTCTCTTTCAATACTTGAAGATACTTTTGCTGAACCTATTAAGGAAAAAATGAACAACACCCAGCTAAATCTGTTAAATGCGATACAAATCCGAGGCATCACATTCACTGAGAAACTCTTCCCTTGACACTACATTTATAGCATTACAATAATTACACCAACAAATGGTAGTCCTTCTCTTTTGGCGCTAATCATTCATCAGCTCCTGTTGAATCTTAAAAGTGTGATGCTGGCCCCATTTCTTGGACTGTCTTTTAATTTTGGCAGTTTGAATATTCCTGATACATTCATCTCTTTTTTTTATCATGCATGTATTGTCCTTCACAGAAACAAAGCCAGACAAAAACTCTGCACTAACTCCTATCCCCAGAACTTGTTCGTAAGAAGAACAGTCTTTCTAGAACTTCTTCCATGCAGTTGTACTTTTCACATCTTTCAAGTTTGATATATCCAGAAACATTCTTATCGTTTCAATCTAACTGATTTCATGGAGAGTGGAACAGCTATTGGCAGATCCTATTCCATCAATCCAAACTAATTATTAAAAAATCTCAATGTTGACCTGCAGCTGAACTTGCACAAGTGGTAGGAACTGCGACTTGACTTGAAATTTTCCGCTAATGCAATTACTATTTTTTTTTTACTTTCCCTTAAGAAGTATAGTAATCACAATATCCTATTTTGCTTTCCTTACTATATTGAGAATCTACACATCATGTAATAATAATCAATTTTCATAAACGGAAATGCACGTATCTTAGAGCCAGATACACTTGTACTAAAATCATGTTTCAATATACCTCACTGATCACCTTGAGAACTGTCTTTGATCTAACAGTAGCAGAAATCAATACCTAAGTACAAATTAGTCACGTTCTGATATATTTCGATATATGCCTATTATATCGTAACTGATCTCCGAAATTGTAATCATCTAACTACATCTCATTCCATTCTACATAGATGCTTTAATAAATCCGGATGCGAAGAATATTGATCGAAATATTCTCCAATCATTTAGAACATCGGCAAACAAACCACAACATATTTCAAGGGATCTCATTATACAGAGTCAGGGTCACCTCTAAGCAATCCACCACGAACAGCTTCGATTCTTATAATAGTAACGACGATTAATTAGAACAAAGAGACACATAGGGTCAATGACTTCAACCGAATTGTTTGCCATCATACTTACATCGAAATGTGAGCATGTAGATTTTTATTAACAAAATAGAATTCAGAAATATACTCGCAATTTCAAGTCCACGCATAAACACATCTTCCTGGAAACCTTTAATTTCCGTTAAAGTTATTGGAAAATTAATTGCTATAAGTATTAATGCTAATGATGCAAACATACCACAATTATACAAAACTGGATAAATTTCGGTGGGTATCAGAAACGTAAATTTAATCTATCACTGCAATATATATTTAATAAAGGACGCTAACAGTGGTACTCACCAATATTAGGAAATATCTTAATTAGTACAGGTTTATTTCTATTTACAGTAATCCCTCAATTAAGAACCTCCCGCTTTATGATGCCTCAATTACTGGCATTATTTTAATTATGACAAAAAAGTAATTAAGTACACAAGTATTGCGAAGCATTCCTAATAATTACTATTAACGTTTAAACACGAGTCGGAGTCCCAATAATATACGTGTGAGTGTTTGTTCATCTATTCGGCCATTTAGTTTCTTTACGTCTCAAAGGCGTGCGCATGTTTCCTCCGCTGTCTTTTAACGTCAATACATTCGAGTCAATCCATTATGAAAAATTTGAAATGAATGATCTATGAATAGTACCTCATGTTTATGTCTTTATTCACACAGTGTATAGCAATGCCATTTCACATATTCAGAAGGTGAGAGATATTGCTAACCAGGTGCACCTCAGTGTTTCTACAAATAATATGAATGATGTTTTTCTATCTCACAACAAAGAGTTCACAAATAAGACCTTTTTGAAAAGGAGGTACTTTATGACAAATCAGAACTGTAGGGAACAATGATATTGTTTCTCCTTACATTCTCACTGACTCGCGGAAGCTTTTTCTTTTACATATTCAAAACGAGATTGATACTTCGAAACGGCAATATCCAATTAGGAAAAAAGTTGGCGCAGATCCAAACAACAAACTTGAATCCTTCCTCAAGTGAATCAGATAATACGAGAGGCAGTGTGACATCATGTAAAGAATATAAATTGAGCGTTAAAGAAATATTGGATAATGAATAATATCTACAGAAATTTATCTATTATTTGAAATGATCGTATATATCTAATTATACTTAATTTAGGTTTTATTATTCCTGATTTAATATAAGAATATTTTATGTAAAATCAAATAATCCAGAATGTAAGCACTTTTTATAGCATTAAATCCCACATGAAATAATCTCACTTAAATATTGCTCTCTTAAATAATAAACAAATAGAAACAATTAAATCGCTAATCTCAGGTACTGCCGTATGTCCAAATTCTTAAGTTTAATAAGGGAATTCCGTTTTTAAACTTAAGAATTTGGATATACGGCAATACCTGGGATTACTTATTTAATTGTTTCCATTTGCTTATTGTTTAAGAGAGCAAACTTTAAGTGAGAGATTATGCTATTCTCAAAATTAAACTTATGACCCTTCACTGTAGAAGAAAGAGATACAAGACTGAGTGGTTTTGTGTAACCCTGGATCCTTAGTTCATCAGAGATTTTAAATACAGTGTCGTTAATAGCTTTCATAACATTCAGATAAGGTTTGCAGTAATCCATGGAAATGGCATAGAATAAAAATCGATTGTAAGAACTTCTCTCAAATTGATACAAGATATCTCTCTTGTCATAATGGAAATGAAATGTACAGCATTAAACTCTCTGATCAGTTGTATCCTGTTTTCCGAATCCTGTTCGTATGGAGTAACCCTATTTCTGGATTTAACGATGCGAATGATTGCAAATAAATCATTCTTAACTAGAATCAATGCCGGATTACAAGTAGGACATTTATACGATTTAAATCCAAATTTATCCCGTCGCTTATCATCTAGTGATTGCTTATCTAAATTGAAAGCTCGCCATCTTCTTTGAATAAGTGTATCCTTTTACTGAATAAATATTTTCCAAGTCTGGTTGGATACAATGACAGAAGTGACAAAATCCCCAAATCCATAGGTTATCCAATGCAACTTATATGCAAAACTGCTGGAGAGAAAATTATTTAAGACTGTAAACCTACAAAATAGATAGTTAGCATTATATATATATATATATAATATATATATATATATATATATATATATATATATATTTATTTATTTATTTATCTATTTATTTATTTATTTATTTATATGTATGTATAGTATGTATGGAAATAAATATATGCGTATTTAGCTACACACAACATACATTTTTATACAGACACATACATCCACACCGACATATATATATATATATAAATAGTTAGACATATATAAACATTTAAATATATAATATATATATATATATATATATATATATATATATATATGTACTGAAATATATAAACATTTAATATATATATATACATACGTACTGAAATAAATATATTTGATACTAAATACAATAGATAAATATAAACATAAATACATTCAATAATATTAATTGCTTTATAATAACAATGTGAGTCTTCAAATGTTAATCCAAAGATTTCATATACAATGAACGCAATTAAATTTCGCTTTCTAAAATTTTTCTAAAATTTGAACACGTTTGTTACTTTCACTTTCGTAGATAACACCTATTTCTATTTGTCCGCTAAATTGCTGATGGACATTTCTAGAATCTTGTTATAAATAGCATTCGAGCCTAACTCCAAAAAAGGGGGACACTATGCTGTCACGTCATGCTGTACAATCACAGTCTCCGTAGCTAAATTCGCTAAATTTGCGCACTATACCGGTCAGTGCCCAACTAGGTCTTAGATGAATGATATGAAAAAATGTACTGAAATGCCTCCAAATGTTATGTAGTCACCGCCTCGTTCCATTTTTACACTTCGATAACTTGATATCTCATGTCCGTGAGCTGCACACTGCTGCGTTAGAGTTTTATCATTACACTAGGGCGGGGCATTGTCATTCTTTTTATAAATTGTTCATGATATATCCTGGGGAAATGCCATTATCACCTCTATATAAATTTGTAGTGCCTTTAATAACTAGTTTGATAAGTGCTAATGCAAGAAATATTCGGGCCTTGAGTCACGTTATTATTTCTGCTTAATATCAATAAAGAAAATATACTCATGTTTTGAGTGTCATTTCTGTTTGCATCACTACAGATATCCACACACACATACACACACATTCACACACACACACAAATAGATTAAAGTAGAAGTTATGATATATAAGCCTCAGGGGGATAGAAATATACAATATTAGACTTGTTGAATACCTTAAAATGCAAGCACCATTTCTATTTGTTTTTCTTCGTTATATGTGTAGATGTGTGTTTGTGTGTATGTGTATTTATATGTATATGTGTACATATGTATGTATGTGTGAGTTTGTGCGAATGTGCATATATGTTTATGTATAGTATGTAAGTGTGTGTTTGCAGGATAATACGACTACATAGATATGTATAGCTAACTGTTTTAATATTTAAAAGGTACATATAAGAATAGTTTCATTCAGTAATTATCTTTTATGCTAAATATCGCTTAACAATTTACCATATATTAGGTTGGTGAGTAATTATCGCGGCTTTTTTCAACAAAGTTTACGTAACGAAAACTATACCAGCATGTAGCAAAAACCTTTTTAAATGATTATCCCGGAGCATATTCACCATCTACTTCAATTACAGCCTCCCAGCCTCCCATTTGCTTCGCAGATGGTCAGACCGTCATTTAAAGATGTTTTTGTTAAATATTGTTATAGTTTTTGTTGAACAAAAGCCGTAATAATTATGTACCAACCCAATATTTTCTTGTTGTCTATGCCTCTATACTTCCACGCCTAACATTTCTGTTCTTTTGTCTGCATCATTCTATGGTAGCGCAGTTTTGCATAAACTCATATATTGTGTGTTTTTCTACTTTCTCCTAATATTTTCTCTTAATTCGTTCTGAATATGGTAGTATCGTTTAAATCTTCACATAGTCGCCATTTATCTTCTAATTAATTGGTTATTTTAATTAATTTACCTAATTTAGTAAATTAACTTTAGTTATGTATCTGTATATATATATATGTGTATATATATATGTATATATATATATTATATATATATATATATATATATATATATATATATATATATATATATATAAACCAGCTTAGAGAAGAAGAAACGAAACGAAACCAAACGAATCGAATCGAAACGACGCGAAGGCGCTCAGTCATACAATAGTGTAATAAATAAAATATATGCATACATACAAATATATATGTACGTACCTACATCTACATGTATATATACATGCATATATAAATATATATACGTGTGTACAGGACACCACAAATAGACGTAGAACTCAACGAGAAACGAAAACGTAAAAACAGCATGGAACGGACCATTTTTTTAACAACAAAAAAACAGAGTACAAGACAACTACACAAGGAAAATTCCCCTTCATCAGCTGTGCCTAGTTCAACTCCAGCATGTTTCGAAGGTGAGGACAGAACACGTCTCGAAGAACTAGTCCTTCCTGCGAAAGAATTAAATAAAATTCATTTGCAGAGGGGTAAAAACAAGGAAAATGTGACAAAAACAGGACGTAAAAACAATACAATTAAAAACAAATACAAAATAAAATACAATTACAGTAAATACAGTACAAGAAGGAATAGAAACAGGACAGGAAAACAATAAAGAGGGCCTAGAAGCCTAGACGAGGAAAGATAGATAGATAGATAGATAGAGAGATAGATAGATAGATAGATAGATAGATAGATAGATAGATAGATAGATAGATAGATAGTTACACTTAGATATGTTTCGACCAGAGATTGGTCCAGGCCATTTCTAACTTAATAGCACCACCTGTTAGGATTATCTAAATCCTGTTTAAGTCAAGTTTTGTTTATAGTCCATTCAGGTAGTGAGTTCTTGTTGAGTGAGTTGTATCCAGGTATGTGTGGCTTAGCTAAAGCAGCAAAAATATCAGAAAGTGTTAATCAGAGTTTCACGTTCTTGTTCATCGGACAGTTTTGTTTAGAATGGAACAAAAATGCAGTTATAAACGAACATATACAATTAGTTTAATGGAAACAAATTTGAAAATGATTTTGTTTCATTGGTCCTTTCAACTAACGTTCGTTACAATAACTGGTTGCATGCAATGAACAAAATTCGGCATAAAATCATCTAAAAAAATCGAAGAAAGCCTAAAATGAAAAATAACATATAAAGAACAACAGTCAAAATGCCCAGGGTAAAATATTATTTATAAAATATTAATCAATTCATACATTAAAAGTTATATCCGTTTAAAACAAAAGGTTCACGTCGAATTACGTATACATTTAGCTGTATAGACACATACCAAACCATCTGTAATATACATATATACACTAAAACTTACAGATGCATGTACATACCTACATACATATATAGACATAAATATATATATAAAATGCATACATATATATATAGTTAATCTAAACATGAAAACACAAAGAGAAAACCCAACAACGCGAGGACGTGGAATAAGTATAGTGTTATTGGACGCTCAGGAAAGGAAAGGAAGAAGGAGGACTTAACGTTCTTCGTGAGAAACAGAAAAAGAAAAGATCCTAGGAAGGTAAGATGGAGGGAAAAAACCGCCAATATACATACATATATATGTATGTATATATATATATATATATATATAATATATATATATATATATATATATATATATATATATATATATATATATATCTATATAGGATAAAAATTTTTCGAAAAAAAGATTCTTTTCCCAAAAGATTTTATCAATGCCCAGCATATTAAAAAATACCTTTAAGGTTAAATTTATAAACAATTCCTAAATAAGGGCAAACGAAAAAATTTCTAATGCTAAATATGCCGAAAAATTGGACATAGCGTGCGGATTGTGAAAAAATAAATGGTTAATGGACAACATGTCAAAATTTAGGGCATATGTGGCATTAGAAATTTTTTCGTTTGCCCTTATTTAGGAATTGTATATATATATATATATATATATATGCATTTGTATATATATACGCATACATGCACACGCATAAAATCTCCTGGGGCATGATTATACAAGTTAGTTGTTACAGACGAGACAAAGAAAAGAAAAATCAGAGAATATTAAATATACTTAATATTCTCTGATTTTTTCCTCCTTCTCTTTCTTTCGGCTGTAACAAATAATACGAAAGAAAGTCCTTGGTACAGCTTTATATGTTTTCCTGAAAATTTCATCACTTTAGTAATTAGATTTTTATTACTTATTAGGTGTTTATAGGAGATGACCCCGATACCATTTTCTCACATAAGACCGGTTTTCAAAGTGATATGTTTCCGATAGTTATCAAGTCTGTAGATACAGTTGTTTAGTTACAAACATACAGATACAGACACACGCAGAAACCCTTATATACGCACTTGTACAGATATAGACATACACACACACACACATATGTATATATGCATATATGTATGTGTATATGTATACACATCCATACATACATACACAAACACACACACACACACATATATATATATATATATGTCTCAATGACACCATTACCTCTCATAACCTCCATATATATATATATATGTGTGTGTGTGTATTTGTGTGTGTGTATATACACACCGTGATCACCGTGACCGACCAGGCTATCAGATGTTGTTACACATCGCTGGTCACAATGCGTTCGCATTGTTTTAGCCTTGGAATGACGCCAACAGAAGAAAGAGTGGGAGAAAGAGTGGTGAAAGAGTACAGCAGGGATCACCCCCCCCTGCCGTATTTTCGCTCAATAAAACTCACAACGCCCGGTCTGGGAATCGAAACCGCGATCCTACGACTGCGAGTCCGCTGCCTTAACCACTGGGCCATTGCGCCTCCACACACACACACACACACACACACACACACACACACACACAACACACACACATATATATGTATATATATATAAATTAATAAATAAATAAAATATATGCATATATACATACATATATGTACGTACCTACATCTACATGTATATATTACATGCATATATGGGTACAGGACACCAAAAAAACGTCGAACACAGTGAGAAACGAAATAATAAACTCGAAACCAAGGAAATGGACATTTTTTTAAACAACGAAAAAATAGAGTACAGGACATACAAAACAAGGAAAATTCCCCTTCTTCAGTCGCGTGGAGTAGATGAAATTAAGGCGACTGAAGAAGGGGAATTTTCCTTGTTTTGTATGTTCTGTACTCTATTTTTTCGTTGTTTAAAAAAATGTCCATTTCCTTGGTTTTATGTTTATGTTTTCGTTTCTCATTGTGTTCGACGTTTTTTGGTGTCCTGTACCCATATATGCATGTATATATACATGTAGAGGTAGGTACGTACATATATGTATGTATATATGTATATATTTTATTTATTTATTAATTTATATATATACATATATATATATATATATATGTATGTATATATATATATATATATGTAGGTATATACATGTATATACATACACACAAATACACACACACACACACACACACACATATATATATATATATATATATATATATATATATATATATATATATATATATATATATGGAGGTTATGAGAGGTAATGGTGTCATTGAGACCCAAAGGTGTAAGGTAATACTGAAAAAGTGCTATAAATAAACCATAGTAAAGTTCCAAGTTCAGTGATTTGGCGAAAAAGGGCTTCAACGTTGGTCATGTCAGTGCGTGTATATAATTTTATTTTCTCGTAATGAGATAAAAAAAAACAAGGCTGAGTAGATTTTAGAACATTTATAGATAGAAGTTCTGACAGTTGTTTCCTGGATATTCATAAAGTATATCCCTTCATGGGAGACGTGTGAGATAATAGTTAAGTAATAGTTAATTCTGATATGATACAAAATAGAGAGTGAGGTGCAGGAAAGAAAATAGATGCTAGATATGTAGGGATTTTGAATTTGTAGATCCATTTTTTAGGCAAAATGGTATACATGTAAAATTCCACTTTTATGTTTATAAACCTGTTACTTATTCTGTCGATATGTTTTGCCGAACCTCTAAATATATGTTTCTTTATTACCCACAAGGGGCTAAACATAGAAGAGACAAACAAGGACAGACAGAGGGATGAAGTCGATTACATCGATCCTAGTGCGTAACTGGTACTTAAATTATCGACTCCGAAAGGATGAAAGGCAAAGTCGACCTCGACGGAATTTGAACTCAGAACGTAACGGAGACGAAATACGGCTACGGCGTGATACGAAAACCGGTTGTCAAGCATTGGTTGGGAGCAAACATAGACACAAAGATACACATACACACACTCACACACATAGGTATATTCACGACGGGCTTCTTTAATCTCTATCATCCAATGCAACTCTCAATGTTTATGTCGGCCCGAAGCTAAAGTATAAGATAGCTGCCCAAATTGGCATGCAGTGGGTCTGAAACCAAAACCATATTTTGAGAAGCAAACTTGTAGCAAACTTACGTTTTGATACAATTTTGAATTTTCATACACGTTTTACCATATTAATAAAATTTTATCAGGGTGAAGACAATTTAATGATGTCGCTGATGACAAATTTTATTGAACCATGAACAGGAATACTATTTTTAAGCTTTCATCAAAGCTGTGTCTATAGAATATGCTAATAGGTTTCCATTTGAAATCACGAATATCTTTTGCTTATCAGTTCATGTGGTGTAAAGACGCTTTAATTTATCAAACGCATTCAGCAGCATACCTATTTCCTTTTTACGAGGTACACAATTTCAGCTTTCCCGTGAAAGTAATTATTCTTAACAAAACTTTAATATATTTAATGATTAGAAAATTAGGATGTTGTAATTTTATTCTCAAAATTTATAAACACTGAGTGGATTTAAATTATTTATTATTCAATGAATATGAATATTTGTTTCTTGCTAATGTCTAAAATTTAGGCACCTTGTTTTGCGCTTATCCGCTCTCACGCGACTGTGTGTATATACATAAATATGATTAAATACACATACATGCACATATTCTTTATTCGTTTATTATATTAATTGTTTCAGTCATTTGACTGCGACCATGCTGGAGCACCACCTTAATCTTTGTAAGCCTAGAAATTATTTTATCGCGGTTTTTACCGAACTGCTAAGTTATAGGGACATAAACACACCATGCAATGGTGGACACGGGACAAACATAGACACGCAAATACACACATCTACCAAATCTATTCACAAGGCTTTGGTCGGCCCGAGGCTACTGTAGAAGACATTTTCCGAAGGTGCCACGCACCACGCAGTGGTACTGAACCCGGAACCCTGTGGTTGTGAAACAAACTTCTTACCACGCAGTCACTCTTGCGCCTATATATATATATATATATATATATATATATATATATATATATATATATATATATATATATATACATATAAATTCAACATATTCTTCCCTCCTGTGGCAAGACACGAAGTGGGAAACTTCTTATTTGTTTTGAATTTAATAAATAAATACATACATACATACACACACACACGCACACACACACACACACACATATATATATATATATATATATATATATATATATATATATATAGAGAGAGAGAGAGAGAGAGAGAGAGAGATAGATAGATAGATAGATAGATAGATAGATAGATAGATAGATAGATAGATAGATAGATAGATAGATAGATAGTCATGCATACTGGTGCGTTTGAGCATGTAGGTGCAAAAAACAGCAATCGAAAAAGTAAAGTAAGTTAAGTGAAAAACTTCACATACTGTTACACTGATTCTCATGTAACTGTTCACCACAGAGTGCTGACAACCTGTCTGATGATCAATTTAGTTAAACCTGACGAAAAACTTTGTGGCAAGAGGGTGTAAGAATGTATATGTATATTGTAAGAATACATCTGTACATATGCGCACGTCTGTGTGCGCGACCTTTTGCATTTTGCTACAAGGTCATTTACATTTTGTGAATAATATATCAATTTATTAAGCTATACAGAGTTCTTTTTAGATCTAAAATATACTTTCTTACGTTTTCTACAATGCTCTTGCATCTATCTGGTAGACTTCCAAGGCCCCTCTTACATTATTCACATGTCCCTAATGAAAAATACTTCTCCACTACTGTTATGACCGCGTCTACAAAATTCGTATACTTTCCGTCCAAATGATTTTGAAGATTGCGGAATAAATGATAATCAGATGGAGCAATGTCCGGTGGGTGGGGCATCGTTTCCCATTCAAACTGCTCCAGCCTTTGCAATTTCATCCTCACTGAATGTGGCCGAGAATTATTCTGATTGACTAACACATTTCATCTTGAAACCAAAAATGGTCATTTTCCTTCTAGCGCTGACTTAACCCGCTCAAGCTGCTCGCAATAGATCTCATTTGTCATCGTTTGGTTTGGGTTTAAAGTTTTTAAATTGGATTAAACTTTTCATATCCCACCAAATATATGGCAACCATACGTGGGTGAAGAACTAGGGTACAGATGTTTCTATTTTTTTTCTACCCACTCTCTTCGGGAGTTGACATTTTTATAGAGTACCCATTGCTCGTCACCAGTAACTTTAAAGACTCCGCCGGTTACGACGACGAGGGTCCCAGCTGATACGATCAACGGAACAGCTTGCTCGTGAAATTAACGTGCAAATGGCTGAGCATTCCACAGACACGTGTACCCTTAACGTAGTTCTCGGGGATAATCAGCGTGACACAGAGAGTAACAAGGCTGACCCTTTGAAATACAAGTACAACTCATTTTTGCCAGCTGAGTGGACTGGAGCAACGTGAAATAAAGTGTCTTGCTCAAGGACACAACGCGTCGCCGGGAAACGAACTCACAACCTTACGATCATGAACCGAATGCCCTAACCACTAAGCCACGCGCCCTCACACCAGTAACTATTCGGTTGAAAAAGGTTAATTCGTGAGATGTGACAGCAAAGAAGAGCACACATTCACTCTCTGCGCGCGATTAGATTCGGAAAATGTTAGCGTTTGTGCGTGTATGTATTCTAGAGTGTACTTGTTTATGTGTGTGTGAATGTGTATGTATACATGCGTGTATTTGTGTGTGCGCGTGTGCATGTGTGCGTGTGTGCGTTTTGTATTTGTGTGTGGGTGTGCAGCTATGAGCATTTTAATTACACAAACTGTGGCGAAAATGTTTTTCATGTTCAGCTGCTCAATATTCAGCTAAACTGACTGATTTGCTTTCCCTTGAAAGAGATGAAAAATGCTTAACCCAAAATTAATTCAGCACGTAACTCTTGAGAGTAGATCAGATAAAGTAAGATGCGTTTTTTAAGAAAATTGAGGAATATATAAACCATTACACATTACCACTTGCTTTTAATTCATAGAACGTGACAAGTTGTGAACTTTCGCATCATTGAATTGCAGGGTTGCTAAGATATTTAGTTGTCTTGTTGATGGAAGGAAGAAATCAGTGTAATAAGCTTAATTGTAACTAGTTTCAAAATAAATATATATCATCATTGTTTTTAATTTTTGTGTACACACACATATACATATAAATGCGTAGCTGTATACATATATATATATATATATTATATATATATATATATATATATATATATATACACACACACATATATATATACATACATATATATATATATATATATATATATATACCGGCTTAACTGTGTGGTAAGAAGCTTGCTTCCTAACCACATCTTTCCAGGTTCAGTCCGACTGCATATAAACTAAGGCAAATGTCTTCTATTAGAGCCGCGGGTCCACCAAAGTCATGTGAGTGGGTTTGGTGGACTGAAGCTGAAAAAAACTTTGTATACACACACACCACACATATATATATATAATTGTGTGTGTGTGTTTGTGTGTGTGTGAATGTGTGTATGCGCGGGCGCATATGTGTGTGCCCGTGTGTTTATGTGTTTGTATTTTATGCGTATATTTGTGTCTGTGATTGTCTACCACCAGCGCTTGACGACTCGTTTTGGTGTGTTTATGTCCTCGTAACTTAGCGGTTCGGCAAAAAAGACCTATGTAATAAGTATCGTACTTAACAGAAAGTAAGTACTGGGGGCGATTCCTTCGATTAAAAAAAGCCTTCAAGCTGGTGTGCCAGCATAGCCGCAGAGTGAACCTAATAAAATATAAAAGATATAGGCAGTAAACTTACGTCTGCAGTAAGAGAAATTTGGGGACGAGATACGTATGCCGTGTCAGAAGGAGATCTCTCGTTATACGATGGCCCGAGGAAGAAGGACGGAACTAAGTAAACGATAATACTTGAAAACGTTAAGGAATTAATTTACAGTTTTAACTTTCATTTCTTATATATTTTAAATTTCTTATATGTTTATAGCTTCAACATGCCAGAGCAATGTTCGTAACATGTGTAGCTAAAAATATTTCCTGTAAAAATTAATTTAATTTGCTTTCTACTAGAATAGCTGCAATCACATTATTGCCATCGGTTAAATTTTAATACCTTAAAATGGCATATAGCTGAAAACATAACCACACTTTTAGCTCGACTTCAAACACGTGTATAATATCCGCCAATCAGCATTTGCATTGTAAATAACCTATGACGTTGTATATTCCTTGTACGTTACACCATGCTTTTAGAGAAAATAGCAACATTTCATTGAAAATGGTGTACGTCCATGAGCTAAAGGCTTTTGGGTTCTTTTTTACTCGATTTATTTTTATTCAACTTCAACAGATTTCTTCCAACAACGGAAATATATTTTTCTCGTGAAATACAAATTTATTAGAAATGTATAGTTTATATAATCCAAATTTAAGTCTAAATCCTTAGAATTGAGACAAAGACGCAAGCATCGAATTAAAGGACACGCTATGAGAAACACGTGAAGCTAAACTTGTATCTAGTAAATATTTACTTTAATTATAGGTGTGGCTGTGTTTTAAGTATTTTGTTTCCTAACCCCATGGTTCTGGATTCAATCCCAATGTGTGAGAAGTTGTGCGACAATCCTTAACTATAGGCACGAGTTCACTGAAACATTGCGAGTACATTTACATGATGGAAACTAGAGGAAGCCCTAAGTAGTGAGATCAATTTGTTCTACTAAAGACTTTAAGGTGGTGTTGTGTTAGAAAACTATATTATAAAGATGTACATTATTTTGTACGATAAATTACTCATTAAAACTATATTATGTTAAGACCGTATTACTTTTTATAATTGAGCTCATCTGCATATATGTGTGTATATATGTGTGGGTGTTTGTATATATATATATATATATATATATATATATATATAATAAAATATTAGGGAATAAATCCAAACTTACAGGGAAAAATCAGATTTAGGATTAAATCCAATTTTATAGTATAAATATATTATATTATATTATATTAAATTAGAGATAAAACCACTATAGGCAAATCAAACAATGAAAAACATAAGCCAATACATAAAATTAATTAATTTATATTATTTTAAATATATATCAAAAGTATTGAAAGTTTAATAAAAGATACTCTTTATCTTTTATTAAACTTTTAATACTTTTGATATATATTTAAAATAATATAAATTAATTAATTTTATGTATTGGCTTATGTTTTTCCTTGTTTCATTTGCCTAATAGTGGTTTTATCTCTAATTTAATATATTATATATATATATATATATATATATATATATATGTGTGTTGTGGTGTGTGTGTGTGTGTGTGTACATGCATGTCACCGCTACGAAGCAAGCCTTTGAGCAGGATCATCAATTCCCAACGTTTACCAACCCCCAAAGCACATCATTCGCCAACCCTTACCAATTCCCAACACCTACCAATCCCCAACGCTTGTTTCGTGTGAGTGCGATTGTGGTTGTATACGCGCATGCGTATGTGCGCACACACTGGTGCGCACGTGTATGTGCATGGAATATACATATGCACGCAAAACTATATGAGCGTGTCTAATCACCCAAATATAGATCTGTACGTACTCATGCTGTCCTATTCCACTTCTCCCCAACAATCTGACCAATTTCTTCATCGACCCGTGGTCTACTTCCTGTCTTCCACGTTGTCAATTTCCTGTTCACCATGCTGTATTTTCCAACAAACTGTTACCGATGTACCAAGATCAAGTCACTACACCGCGTTACCTACCTCGACCAATCGCAGCCTACCGTACGGTAATAACAATAAACTTTTGCCATTGAAATTCTAAATGGCTGACGACTAGCATCACGCTTGAAACTCAAGAGTACCAACAAATTTAAATCAAACTGTTTTGATTCAAACTCTCAATGAATTGGTTGAGTGCCCTTCGTTTGTTCACTCACTCGTATATCTATGTGTAAGTATGCAGGAGTGACTGTGTGGTAAGTAGCTTGCTAACCAACCACATGGTTCCGGGTTCAGTCCCACTGCGTGGCATCTTGGGCAAGTGTCTTCTGCTATAGCCCCGGGCCGACCAATGCCTTTTGAGTGGATTTGGTAGACGGAAACTGAAAGAATCTCGTCGTATATATGTATATATATGTGTGTGTGTATGTGTTTGTCCCCCTAGCATTGCTTGTCAACCGATGCTGGTGTGTTTACGTCCCCGTCATTGAGTGGTTCGGCAAAAGAGACCGATAGAATAAGTACTGGGCTTACAAAGAATAAGTCCCGGGGTCGGTTTGCTCGACTAAAGGCGGTGCAGCAGCATGGCCGCCGTCAAATAACTGAAACAAGTAAAAGAGTAAAATATATATATATATATATATATATATATATCTATATATATATAATATATATATACTTTATTTTAAGCAGCAGAAAATTCATATATTTGTATTTTGATTTTTGATTTTGATTTTGACTCTTGAGCGCTACGACGGATTTATAGCAAAGTCTTATGTTCCTACATATATATTAGAAAACCTACAAACTTTGTTTTCATGTTATTGTATTGCATAGAATTACCTTGATTATTTATATTACCTTGATTATTTCTAAATGACCCAAATAGGATGTTATATTTTATTTTATATGTCTTTCGTATATATTTTTATTAATGCACCCATTTTTAAAAGCAATGTTTTTTAAAAAAAAGCAATGTTGTCAAAATTAGAATGTTTATATAGTATGTGTATATCAAAGCATATGTATTTGTAAGCATGCGTATCTGTGTATGTGTAGTGAAAGTATGCTGTGCTTAAGCACACATATACACGACGGTATGTAATGTATCAATTCAAACTTGGTATGTATACTGGTCTCTATAGATGCCAATAACATCGTTACAATTTTTTCCCCACCCTCCTTCGTTCCTTTTTCTCTCTTTCCCTTTCTTTCGTTCCCCTCCTTGCTCAGTATATGAGAATTGCTACATAGATGAATTTTAGCTTGCGTGCGAGACGGTTTGCGTGAATATATGTACACATGCTTTTATGTGTATATTTAGATTCATATTCATACGTCTGTATATGTATGTATGGCGTTTACGCGCATCCTTTTGTGTATGTTGGTATATATGTAGATTTTATATAAATATGTATTGCAGTATTTATAACAGGTTTAATTTCTATGCATTAATTTGTACTGTCTTCATTAACGGCAATAGGTTTTTTCCTCGGTTTTTTCCTCGGTTTTATTAATTTTATAAGTTTTTTTTATATATATATACATATATTTTTGACTTTTTTGTTTATCGCTCGAAGAATGACCGTTTTTTCTAAAGGCCAATCAAACAAGTCCATTTCTTTTCTTTTAAAGGTGTAGCGTTTTGTAAGAGTATAGATTGAATTAAAATATAAGTTCCATTCTAGCAAAAACTGTCTGATGAACGGCAACGAGAAACTCAGAGTAACAGATTTTGTTGAATTTTCTGCTGCTAAAATAAAGCATATTACTCTACCACTGGTATTTGAGTACTCTTTTTCCACCTTGTTTCACATTTATGTGTTTACTCGGTCTATATATATATATTATATAATATATAATATATATATATATATGTGTAGTGCAGGATTGGCTGTGTGATAAGTAGCTTGCTTACCAACCACATGGTTCTGGGTTCATTTCCACTGCATGGCACCTTGGGTGAATGTCTTCAGCTATAGCCTCAGGCCGACGAAAGACTTGTGAGTGGATTTCGCAGACGGAAACTCAAAGAAGCCCGTCGTATATATGTTTATATATATGTATGTATGTGTATATGTTTGTGTGTCTGTTTTTGTTCTTCAACATCGCTTGACAACCGAAGGCGGTGTGTGTACGTCCGCGTAACCTAGCGGTTCGGCAAAAGAGAGTGATAGAATGAGTACTAGGCTGACAAAAAATAAGTCCTGGAGTCGATTTGCTCGACTAAAGGCGGCGCTGCAGCATTGCCACAGTCAAATGACTGAAACAATTAAAAGAGTAGAAGAGTAATATATATTATTCGCTGCTGAATTACTTTGGTTATTCACACGTGGCTGAGACTAGTGTTCACACTAGTAGTATACAAGTTAAATCTAGTTCGCTCGTCTCAGCCACGTGTGAATAACCAAAGTAATTCAGCAGCGAATTTGGTTTCCATAAATTCATATTTATCGATTATAATCAAAGGTAAAATCTGTATAGGATTTTATCAAGTATCAAGCATGTGAAAATGCAGGTTAGGTAAAAATTAATACATATATATAATGGTAAAATAGTAATAAGGACAACTATCGAGTAATGCCACATGCTAGAAGAAGACGCCAAATGCCTCTCAGACTACTTTAGTTATCACATAGACATGAATAAATGTTTATAATAATATACGTTGGATTATGTCATACTGATGACGATAAGTTGGTATTACATCACTAAAGCAGAAATTGATCTATGTCTTAACTCTTTAGAATAACACTTTTGTTCCTTCCCTCGCTTTCAGCACCTGTCTGTGATAGATTTTCTTCTAGCATATCGCATTACTCGGTAGTTTCCCTCCTCATAATTTTATAATCATATATATATATATAAATTTAAATAATTTGTAGTAATTTTAAACTAAATTGGTTTTTACATGCAAGCTACTTCATAAAAACGTATAGATTTTCTTTCTTTATAATTGATATATATATAGTTATATATATGTGTGCGTGCGCGCGCATGCTCACACGCGTATAATTACATAATCTGCAGAAAAATCCTCAATTGTAGAAAATACATGCATCATACAAAAGTAGAGTGTATGTATTCGTTCAAGCAATTTGCAAATTGTCAAGGCTTGTCTGGAGGAATTGAGAATTGACTTCTCAGAACACATTGTATTGTCTGTAAATGATGGATTTTCTGTTCTAACTTTTCTCGCACACCTCCAATATACAGAAGCAAATCCACGCACACATTTATACACGAAGCCCCCCCCCCACACGCACATATACACGCACACACCCAAACATACGCACATGCACACACCTAACAATTATCAGAAAAGCTGCGGCAAATTTTCAAATATACAACGCAATCAATCTCTAAATGAAGGTACATGATATACTATTTTACTCTTTACTCTTTTACTCTTTTACTTGTTTCAGTCATTTGACTGCGGCCATGCTGGAGCACCGCCTTTAGTCGAGCAAATCGACCCCGGGACTTATTTTTTGTAAGCCCAGTACTTATTCTATCGGTCTCTTTTGCAAAACCGCTAAGTGACGGGGACGTAAACACACCAGCATCGGTTGTCAAGCAATGCTAGGGGGACAAACACAGACACACAAACATATACACACACACTTATATATATATATATATATATATATATATATATATATACATATATACGAGAGGCTTCTTTCAGTTTCCGTCTACCAAATCCACTCACAAGGCATTGGTCGGCCCGGCAGTGGGACTGAACCCGGAACCATGTGGTTGGTTAGCAAGCTACTTACCTCACAGCCACTCCTGCGCCTATTATGTGTATCTTTCTATGAAGATGTTGTCCGGTAGTATAGATTTGTCATTAGCATTAACATTTAGAAGCGACGTAGACTATAAGACGAAAAATAACAAGCACAAAACATTCACGATCACACTCCTTTAATGATTCCTTCCCTTTACTCCCCCATGTCTTGGTCGTTCTATCTTCTGTGAGTACATGAAATCTCATTTGCAATCACGTCTAGCAGGGTAGATGAGTAGCTACAAATACTCAAGCAACGACTGGATAATTGTGATTATATTCACATGGAAAAGCTTATGTCTATTAACAGAGCATCAATGAGGTCTTGCCCACTCAGAACATTTTCTTACTAACATATATAAACATGCATTAATACATGAATACATATGTGTATGCGTATCTATATATATATATATATATATATATATATATATATATATATATATATATATATATATATATATATATAATATATATATTGAATCCAAACATGAAAACACAAAGAGAAAACACAGCAACGCGAGGACGTGGAACAAGTATAGTGTTATTAGACGCTCAGGAAAACAAGGAAAGGAAGGAAAGAAGGAGGATTTAACGTTTCGTCAGAAAAAAAGGAAAGGGAAAGATCCAAGGAAGGGAGACGGGGGGAATATATATAATATATATATATATATATATATATATATATATGTGTGTGTGTGTGTGTATTTGTGTGTGTGTGTGCATGTGAGTGTGTGTATTCAGAAAGAGTGTGAAATATGACTGCCTAGAAAAATTTCTGATCATACAGACAAGGGAAAATAACCACCATCCATCTATCTATCTATCTATCTATCTATCTATCATCTATCTATCTATCTATCTATCTATCTATCTATCTATCTATCTATCTATCTATCTATCTATCTATCAATCTATCTATCTATCTATCTATCTATCTATCTATCTATCTATCTATCTATCTGTCTATCTATCTATCTATCTATCTATCTATCTGTCCGTCTGTCTGTCTGTCTATCCATCTATTTATCTATCTGTATCTTCTCTCTCTTAACACACACACACACACATATATATATATATATATATATATTTATATATAGGGAGAGAGAGAGAGAGAGAGAGAGAAAGTGGGAGAGTGAGAGGAATCGATACATTTCTAAATAGAGAAACAGATATCCTTCAACTAGCTATGTGTTCAAAAACTTTCCAACTGTTTATCTATCTTTATTGTATACACTTGTTGGAGATATTTATGTCATGCTGCATTTGTTATCTTTTATATTGATATGTATTGTGCCTGCTCCAGAATATTCGTATATTCAAGAAAAACATTGGATTGTTTTCAAATGACGATGTGAATGGACCTGTATAAATCAATAAAATATTCCTATTTCATAAAATCTAAAATGAGGAGAAGCATTTCTCCCTATATCTCAGATGCACACAATCATCTACATTGAAGCTGCTACATATTACATATATATATACATATGTATAAATATATATATATATATATTATATATATATATATATATATATATATATAATATATATATATATATATATATATATATATATATATGTA
Organism: Octopus sinensis; assembly: GCF_006345805.1. Taxonomy (NCBI): domain Eukaryota; kingdom Metazoa; phylum Mollusca; class Cephalopoda; order Octopoda; family Octopodidae; genus Octopus; species Octopus sinensis. Next base: position 68,665,529 of record NC_043005.1, read on the forward strand.
TATATATATATATATATATATATATATAATATATATATATATATATATATATAATATATATACATATACATATATTTAGAGGGAGACAGAGAGTGAGGGAAGGAAAGGATTGCAATGCTGATATACACATTGATAGAAAGGAATTTATATAATTTTATTGGTAGATATTCTGATAAACTGAACATGTTGATAAAAGAAGAAAAAATATCAATTGATTTTCAATATCGAATCTCTCTAATAACGATAGACTACTCGAACAATTTCTGGCAGTTTACGTAATGTCATTGTTTTCATTCTATGATAGTTGTGGTCTGCTGCTTGTGGTATCGTTTATGTCATGGAAAATCTTGTCGTTTTTCAATTGTATTTTTATTGCACCTCTTGTGTTTTTTATTATTTTATTTTTATATTTAAAAAAAAATTATATTGAATTTTTTTGCCGGCACAAAGCAAAATGCTGATGGAGAAAGGAAATGTCGATGGTAAACATTGACCTGTTATAGAACTGTCGTATATTGATTCTTATGATTAGGGCGTGAGGTGGAGCGAAATCTACCCTGCAAACATTTCAATTTAGAACCTGGGCAATAACTGGAATATTTTATGGAGTATTTTCATTATTTCCAATAATATCCAAGTACACACACACACACACGCATGCACACATATTTATGTGTGTGTATGTACATACATAAAAGCATACAAACATATATATATATGTACATATATATATATGTACATATATCCAAACATATATATATGTGCATGCATATATATGTGTGTGAGGTCGTCTGTGTGGTGATTACTCTCTCTGTTTTTCCACGTTGTCAATGGCATTTTTATAATTTTGTCTACGAGCTCTTATATGACTATTCCGTTCAGCTGCAAATCTGCATAGTTTGAAGCATGACTGAGAGACGAAAACTGTAACTTCAGCTGATTGATCAGATCACTTTGTGAAGTATGATCAAGTCTTCTTATACACTACACACGTTGAAACATCTTATTTACAAGAAAGTACTTTGCGTATAGTTGATCTTTCATGGAATTTTAGATGGTTAATTTATGTAGCACTGGAATAGAGTACAGGGCAATAGTTTCACCCTTCCGATTTTACAACTGCTGTTGTCAAACAGCACACACGCACACAAACGCAGTCCCAAACACATGCATGTAAGCGCCAACACAAACACACACACACATGCACACGAACCCATATATATATATATATATATATATATATATATATATATATATATATATATATATATATATATATATATATATATATATATATATATATAATTATACATACATATATATGCGTGTGTGTGGTTGTAGAAAATATTCCATCAGTATTGCCCGAATGATGTTGCCATCACCTTTAAGATACACCTAAGACTTGGGACCTGTGCTATACGCTCACAACATAAATCACACTTGTATTTCATAAGAAAGATTTGGCATAATTATTTCACCTCAATTGCCTCTACTCTCAGTAACATTACACTAAAACACACATTAAAGCAGAAACAGACCCCATAAAGTTCAACTTCAACAAATTCTTTCAAAGCATCACAGATAAAGCTCCTACACCCGGATATGACTCCGTAAGCACCAACCCTCTACTCGAGTGGGCCTGTCATCGGTCTCAGAAATCATTGCTCGACGTAGCAGAACGTACTTGCACAAATTACCGCATGCATAGTGGGCTTGAAAGAGACAGCATGTTGGGTTTCTTGGCATGTTTCTTGGCACACAGACTTATACATACATGCATACATATGTACGTGTGTCTTCTGGTTTTATATAGAATGTACCGTTTTAGGCAAGTGGATTTCCTCTTGTAATACTTAATATCATTTTACGAAGAAATTTCATGTCAATTTCTCCAACTGGAAATAATAATACCTACGCAAAGTTGATTTGTTAAGAGTAAGTCCATTTTCTCAATACAATTTCCATGCTTCCATACCATAGTCCTTTCTACACAGGAAAGGAGTGCACTATAAAGATTAGAATAGCTGGGGTTAGCAAACTGTGTTTGCTAATTCTTTACTACAATTAAAAGAAGTGCTTAGAAATGAATAATTTATTGTTTTCTTTATGTAATTCATATCCTTCGGGAGAGTTTTCAAATGGCTCTCTGCGTCAATTACTTAAAGTTTAATTAAAACTGATTGCAAGATATGTGTTATTTATAATTTACATATTGATTTCAGTTGCTGAATTGCTCTGATGTGGGTTCACGCGATTATATCACCAGTACAATTATTTCAGCATAATACTGTTTCGCTTCTTATTCAATTAAGTAATCTGTAAGTTATGCTTTGATCCCAAGGGGCATAACATAGCACAAAGGTTCACACAAAAACATAAATATCATAGATAGGAAAATAAAAACGCAATTTCTCCCGCCACTCAAGCATACGTGAACACTCACACATACTCCCAACTGTATATATATATGTGTGTGTGTGTGTGTGTTGTGTGTCTCTGTGTGTATATATGTATATATATATATATATATATATATAATATATATATATATATATATATATATATATATATATATATATATAAATATATATATATGCGCAGGCGTGGCTGTGTGGTAAGTAGCTTGTTTCTCAACCACGTGGTTCAGGGTTCAGTCCCGCTACGTAGCACCTTGTGCTAGTGTCTTCTTCTATAGCTTCGGGCTATTTCAGCAATAAAAGAATGGGGTACTGCACGCTTTACAGCCTATAACTAGAGAAATAGTATCTCTGTATATTGTCATTAAACTATATATTGTCATTAAACGAAATGGTCTTATTTACATTCTTGTTCATTCCACAGGTTCGGGGAAAATATTCCTATTTTACATTATTTACATTATTTACATTTGACGGATATTTGTCCCCATCTTGTTTGTTGTTAACACAGCGTTTCGGCTGATATACTCTCCAGCCTTCATCAGGTGTCTTGGGGAAATTTCGAACCTGGGTTCTCATCCCTTCAGTATTTCAATGTTGTTGTTGTTGTTGTTATTCAGGTCACTGCCTGGAATCGAGCTTCCCAAAACACCTGATGAAGGCTGGACGTTGATGAGAACAAATATACGTCAATTGTAAATAATGTAAATAATTCCTCATCTCTTAAATATAGAACTATATTCGTATTGAACCGCGAAGTGCTACGACGATATGCTGAATGGTAATTCAAGATACACAGAACTTGCAGTAACAAGCTCACTATAAGAGAACTCAAATTTATTTAACTTTTTCTGGTGTCTTTAAGGCTTGTCTCTTATATATATATTGATGCGGTTAGCGAAAATGAAGCCTTTGAAATTGAAATGGCAATTCGTTGGTTTTTAATGTTGCTCTCAGAATTAAACAACTGCCACCGTCAAATTTTCATAATGTATTTGTTACA
>NC_043005.1:68673948-68691448 GCF_006345805.1 Octopus sinensis
CACACACACACACACACACACACACACACACACACACACACACACACACACACATACACACCACACACACATACACACACACACATACACACACACATACACGTACACATACATGGACTGACAAATACACAGAGAGGGATACTCACGCATGTGTACACATTCACTCAAACGTGAGCATACACACACATAGAGACACACATACACACACTTGCACAAAAATCTATATTTTCCAACTATATTTTATTTCTATAATTTCGATTTTGGAAATATCCAAGTAAAATCCTATCTTCTTTTATAAATGTTATTTTGCGGCCAGCTATTTGTATTCCAATATCGAGCCGGCATTCCGGTGTCACTTTTTTCACGAACATTTTCAAAACGAATATAAATCACCGAAAATACATCCCAAGACATGTTTATATATTACAACATTCGTGCTTTTATTTGGAAATGATGAGGCTTTATATTATTCTTTAATATTTTGTTTTTATAGCTTAACGATATCTGGCAAATTATGCTCTTTCCAAATATTTTCATTTCATGATTTCCATAATAACGTTTTATGTTGAAATTAATTCTGACTTCATTGTGAACGGAGTTAAAATTGAGGAATAATTTCCTTACGAAGCAGCATTGGTGGAAGTTGTAAACTTAAATATCCCATTTAGATTTCCAGTATTGTGTCTTCCCTGCGCCGTAAGGGTTACTATATTAACCTTGTAGGTTAGTCATTATTAGTCTGAAATTAAAATGCTTCAATACCTGAATGTGCCCTATTATGTGTTCTATAGAGAAGAGATATATGATTTAATATTTTCCAAATGTAGGCGGTGACCTGGCAGAATTGTTAGCATGCCGGACACAATGCTAAGCGGCATTTTGTCTCTATATGTTCTGAGTTCAAATTCCGCCGAGGTCGACTTTGAATTTCCTCTTTCCGTGGCGATAAAATAAATATCCCTCAAGCTCAGGGACTGTAGTCAAATACCACCCTTTCGCGAACTTTCTGGCCTTACAGCCACATTTGAAACAAATATTTTCCAAATGTGACTTTCCCATTTATTGCTAGGAATCTAGCACATTTAAGCCCGCCGTATGTATTTTTTTTTCTAATTAAATTGGATTATAAAGTGCATTTCGCTTCTCTTTTTAGTCAATCAGATGACGGTGTATATTTAGCCTTATTGACAATATCCTGCCTTGCGATTACGCTACGTTATTCAAAGAAATTTGGATTAGTAGAAGCCGTATAGAACGAAACTAAACGTTTTACGAGTTCAAATCCTACCGGAACAGAACATATGAGGGGGTAATACTACAAGTGTATTTTTCTAAAAATGTGTGCTTAATTTCTCTGGAAATTTATACGCATATCAATTTCATTCTTATCTTCTATGCTAGGGCACACCTTTTTTTCCCCTCCCTCCAACTTTTGTAACGTACTTCTAGCATAGAATTGGATCAATGTTATGCGTTTTACGTATAAATTAGGATAAACAGTATAAATTATTAGTTAAAGTACATTTCACGATTGTAGTTATATGGATCTTAGCATTGAATGTTGCAAGTGCATTTGGATGCCTATCGCAATGGATAGGACACTGGATTCTGTAACAGTGATGAATATTTGAAGTCAGGCACATGGTAGAATAATTTGTAAGTATTTATAGATGCAAGTTGACAGAACTCAGGTGGTGCGGATAGAATAGGAAGAAAAAACCCGACCGAAGTAGAAGTAAACAAGATCAAAAGTAAAAGTTTACTAGTAAATAAATAAAATGCACAAAAAATAAATTATAGTAAGTATACATGTATATATGCTCAAATACGCTCGCGCGCACACATACACAAATACACACATACGATGTATTCAAAATTAAATGAAACATATATACAAAAAGGTCAGTTGAAAAATAAGTTGAATAATAATAGTAATCTATGTAGAGCTCCATCTCATACAGCAGGAGTCTTATATCTAGTTGTATACACAAGATATTTTTGTAAGTTATATATAAACTACTCATCTATGGCCGCAAATATTTTGTCATTTTTATAGCTGTTACAAATTACTATATCATTTTGCTTATATCTGTTACATAATACGATGATGTCTGTACATGTATGTGCTTTTGTAGCATCGTTTTTACAGGATATTTATAATAAGCTCTCATGTTCAAATTGATAGTATATTGATTGTTATCGAAATTGGGAACAAATCACAACGACAACATTTTCCAAAGTGATATATTAGCAGATAATGTATCAAGAAATATGTTGTCAATGAAATATTAGGAAAGAAGAGACGTCTGTCCTAGTATAAGATACATTTTTGCATTTATCTTCAAATATTGATTTTTACCATTAACAGCAGAAAATTTGGGGTAGGCTTATAGCTGATGTTACTGAACCAGAAATTGATTGGTATTTTATATTATCCACACCAATACTTGACGAATGCTTTACTCGATCTGCCGAGGAACGATAAAATGCAAAGTTAATCTCAGCGGGATTTAGACGGACAAATTAAAACACTTAAGATAAATGCAAATTCTGGTTAGCTCTATCTGAAGCTTATCTAATGATTTAGTTGTTATCCAATACCAGTTCTTTTATAATCAATAAATGTTCCACATTTATTTGATTTAATTAAAGAATCAAATTTTATTTTTTAAGAACTCTTACTGTGTATTGAACAGTTAGGATTTGTTACGAATAAATTATCATATTAATATCTAACAACTGAATGTTCTAACTGTTATTCCATTATTTCTATTTTACAAAGGCGACGGGCTGGCAGAATCATTAGCACACTGGATGTAATGCTTAGTGGCATTTCGCCCGTCGCTATGTTCTGGGTTCAAATTCCACCGAGGTCGACTTTGCGTTTCATTCTTTCGGGGTCGATAAAATAAGTACCAGTTGCGTACTAGGGTCAATGTAATCGTCTTAATCTCTTTCCCCAAAATCTGAGGCTTTGTGATTCCAGTAGAAAGGATTTTACAATTAATTTTAAAACTAACTGAAATAATAACGTAATCTGGACTCCCAACACAACCAACCAACCACAAAATATATATTCTTAATAATTAGATATCTAATATGGCAATAATTTATTTTACTTCAAAATGAACCGTGTTTTTATTTTTCGTATCACATTTAAATCTTATGCCTAAATTACAATAATAATAATATGGTACATTCGCAAAGAGGCACATGTGTCCGAATAATTGAACTTCCTATATCGACGAATATAAAAGAGTTTTAAAAGATTCTAAATTTTGAATTTATTTTTCAGTTCGAATAAATTTGGTGTCAATTTCTTTGAAATAAAAATCTATAATCGTATTTACAAATGGGTTATATCGATACAGAAATGTGTTTTTCATGAATGTACTAATCCTGCAGGGAATCGATTAACCTATCTTTCACATATTTTAAAGTTATAAGTCACAAGTCTTAGATATCCAATAAAAGTAAATATTTAAACCAACGTAAATGACTGGTTGTATAGATTATGCTAATTAATGGTTAATTTTGAAATTTTCTTACCTGTTAATGGAGATGAATCATAGAAGGATAAGATTTTATGACAGGTTAGCACCGTATGCTACAGTAATATTCTCACATTCACAATCTATATCATAAAAACTGTACATATCATCAACTTTTTCAAACAACAGCACATTGAGTCAACTAATGAAGAAACATTATTATTTATTATTATTATTATTATCTAGCAGCCGTTACATCCTTCAAGAACAACACACACTATTGATGGCTGCATTTATTGTACACGAATTGATCATAACATTTTCATTCACAAAACGTTTGGCAGTGTTTGTGATATGTCGAATACTCTTACGCAGCTAAATCATTTCTGCTATTAGCTTCTTGCTGGGCCTAAACTTTTATCCCCTTGTGATAACGCAGGGGAGGTTTTCTACTAGTCAAATAGTAATTACTGAATATGGCATCTTTTTTACTGCAAATCTAAATTTCTATCTTCTGTAGAAACGGTTACATTGCTTTAGCAATTTGTTTTAAAATTCCCTACTACTTGTCTCTAAAAACTTGGATTATAACTAATCATTCAGGAGAGACGTACCACCTGTCCCTGCAGCTAAAATTTCAAGTTTTAAGCTTTCATTACTTTATAACATGAGCAAACGAACTTACTTGGCTTTTGACTACTGATTAGAAAGTTAGAAAAGCAATAAGACTGCCAATGCTGAATTGAATGTATAACTTGTAACATAACTAGGTTCAGGTAAAGAGCTTCACAGATTCATGCTGTGTACTAGCGCTTATTTTGGACTCAGATTTCGTTTATAGCTTACGAACCGACTGCACCTGTGCAACACTCTTAAACATAGATGGATTAGACGCACTATTGTGTACAAGCAATTAGTTGCCCTTCTAAAGTATGTTTATTATCGCAAAAATGCTTCTGCACAAATATATTATTCAGGTGTGAAAACACAAAATTGGATGTAGACGTTTCTGCAATTGAAAATCAGATGAAGAAATAAATATCTGTATAGTAATCCCATACGGAAAATCAATTTAAACAATCAGATTTGTAGGAATTTCACGATAAACATGGCTTTTCTCGACAGAAGAATCAATGTAAGACATAATAAAAACATGATATTTACTGCATCTAATATTTCTAGACTTAAATTTTCTAATATTTTGCTGTTCGTTGTCTTGATGATTTGAGGTCATCCTTTTTCTAATTTATGAGTATAATAGTATATAACCATTGTTTATATATATATATATTAATGGCTTTTATCCCTAAAATTGCTTTTAACTATTTTTAACCTACCCTGATGTTAAAGGTGTGATTAATATAATCATCATATTATCTTTTATATACATACATACATAGATGCATGCATACATACATACATACACACACACATACATACATACATACATACATACATACATACATACATACATACATACATACATACATACGTACATATATATGAAATAGTGGAGACGCAATGGCCCAGTGGTTAGGGCAGCAGACTCGCGGTCGTAGGATCGCGGTTTCGATTCCCAGACCGGGCATTATGATTGTTTATTAAGCGAAAACACCTAAAGCTCCACGAGGCTTCGACAGGGGGTTGTGGTGAACCCTACTGTACTCTTTCACCACAACTTTCTCTCACTATTTCTTCTGTTTCTGTTGTACCTGTATTTCAAAGGGCCATCCTAGTCACACCAAGAACTACGTTAAGGGTACACGTGTCTATGGAGAGCTCAGCCACTTGCAAGTTAATAAATGAGTTGCGACGTCACTGGTGCCAAGCTGTATCGGCCTTTGCCTTTCCCTTGCGTAACATCGGTAGCGTGGAGAGGGGAGGCGAACAACCTAGCCCGGACTTTACCTCGGAGGGTAACTTTCTAGGTGCAATCCCATGGTAATTCATCACCGAAGGGGTATCACAACACAAAATAGGAAATAATCGTAAATATAGTCCTTTGAAAAAAACAATAGACTATATTAAAATTGGACCACCATCCCGAACAGTGCATCTGAATATTATAATTTCCTTGAATACAACGGCCACACCGTCACCTGAACCTATATGTCCACGTTAAGTAAGTCTGTAGTTGAACTGAATGATGTCACCTATAATTCGATAAGAAATACTTATTTTTACCAGTTACATATAAGTGGTATCCAGGCAAATATTACTACAATGTTGAATTCGTTTCACTAACTTTGTATGGCATATGTAGTTTATTGCGTCGAAGGTAATATATTACTTACATTATTGAATCTCAAAATAGACATTCGAAGGTTAGAAGGCATTTTGTCTATCGCGTGAATATATCTAATTATTCTCAAGTCCTCTCTTCGCTTATTAATATATGTTCATGTAACCCGGTAAGTTTAATAGATCGTGTGTTTACTTAGTGAGAGAAGTAAAATAAATACCTTAGGGACTCCAATATACATACACACGCCCACACATTGTTCAGTGATTGCGTTCAGAGAGGGATGTTAACACATATTTTCGTAATATTTTATTTCAAATCATATTCTAACAAGATTCTATAAATATATAGAAAAAGAGGAATGTTACTGAAAGGGTAAATTTAAACTGTAAGCTTATTCTGAAACATATTTGCATTAAATTTATTCAGCATCGCTTCTGTATATATTTCTATAATCATTAGAGTTTTTGCTTGTAATTTTTAGTATAGAAAAATAAATTTGCAAGACAGACGTTTAAACATATTAGTTATTCAGCTGTGATTCTCTTTTATGCATAGAAGTGTCCATCAGAGAAATTTCTGAATAAACTGTAGCTTTAAGTTGTGTTTCTCACTTCTGTCACTAGATTAGTATTCATAATAAAGATTTAATGATTTCTAAACAATAAAGTTTTATATCGTTTATGGATTTCATCTTCAGCCATCTCCGAAATGCATTTCCATTACTAATTTAACTATCAGTGATACTAAATTAATTTGCTGAAAGGGAAATACCTAATCATAGGAAATAACAAAATTCAGAGTGGTGTATATTTCAAAACTAAATTCTGTTCAATGTACTGCATAATATATGGATGATTATCAGACTTTTGTTTGCCTTGAGATAAGAGACAGAATATTAATATATATAGGTGCATAATTGTAATTAGATGCTAATTTTCATAATTAACCATTTCCACACGGAAATAATTAGCATGTAAAACTGATATTTACTAAAGCAATTTCAGGCAATTATGGCAAATAACTATAGGAGGAAAGGGAAGGAAAAGGAAGACGGGGAAGAGAAAGGAAGAGAAGAGAAAGAATGTGGTGTAGAATGGATAACATTAACAACAACCTCAAAAACAATCAAAATATGATCAAGTAAAAAATGAAAATGTTGGGAAGAGAGGGAAAAAGGAAACTAAAAGAGGGAATATTGAACTAACTAATGAGGAAATTATGTGTTGAATACATATAAATATAATTAAAACTGCGATGGAAAGAAATAGTATTAATTGTTGCGGGGAGATATAACTGATAATTGAATTGAATTAAATAAATATGGCATAATTTCAAAAATGTTTTTAAATGAAATAATGATGAATGAATGAGGTTTCTTGACTATATAACTACACCACTCTTCAATTGTATCTTCGTTGTACACATGGTTTCAAAATACAAATTTGCACATGATACACGTTATAGACTTTAGACTGGAGAATCTGGGGATTTCATCATTACCGTGCAAATAATAAAATATATTGTCAAGTGTAAATGTTCTTCATATCTAGTAATAGTAACTTGTGGATGAGTCACAAACGTTTCCTGATTGTGAGAGCTATTATGAAATACGTTTCCGATATGATCATGTCATTTTGAATGTAGATATATCACGTATTATATTATCCAACGTGTTCTTGCTGCTTTAAGATGAAGAAATTAATCTTTTATTTCTAACAATGAAGCAACAGTCTAGAAGTTCCCTCTTTGGCGCTTCTACATCAGAAATATTGTTTACACTCTGAAATTAAAGATAATCCGTTTCCAAGAGTCAATTTCGCACTAGAGACTTGCTTTCGATATGAAATAATTTCTTACTTATTTCCTTGGTGTTCTCATGCAATTAACAGCTTCCTGTATCTACACAATATGTTAGACATAAAATAATATATATCAAAGAAAGACTTGAACCAACCGGTGGAATTATGTTCAGTGAAATCCACACTTTGTAGTGCAGTAAACAAATGTGGCAGAAAACATCTTGTATGATCATTCAGAGAATTCATTCTTAGATAAAGATATTGATCTGGGACATCGGCTAAGACATATAAAAGCTTCTTAATGTTGTAGTAACATCGCGCCTCAGACGAATATTGAAAATAACATATACAGAAAGTGTAGCAAACCTTGGAGTCATTAGACAAGGCGAAATCATACAATATATCTCCAGGTTACATAGGACATCTGATAGGAAAATAGAGCATTGTACATGTAGTCTCATCTGAAACAATTAGATAGAGAGAAATCATACACGATAACCTTATCAGCTACTTGCAGAAAAGACGACGCAGTAACTGTTGAACGGGAGGTGAGGAAGTACATGATCGACGATCTTCGTTGGCATGGTTCAGAATGTATTGTATGTTTTTTGTTATAGTAGAACTTATGTGAACAGAAATTACATAACGAGTAACGACATCGTATCTACAATCTCATCATATATTGATAGGACACATATGAATCGTGGAAAGAGAAAAATATTATTTCGATTTTTGCCAATATCAGACATTCCCTACCTAAGTAGTAATACAAGGATGTAATAGAACATAAACGAAAATACTTGCATAACAGTTTCTAAAGCAAGCACACTATAGTTAAGAACAGAGAAACAACAGTTCTTTAGAACGTAAAATATTGTTTCCATATATATATTGAACCAAATATTCTGTAAGGGCAGAGCATATGTGTAATGTAAACATAAATTCTTAATCCAAAATCAAACAGAGCAACAGATGATACGATGGAAAGAAAGGGATAAAGGAAAACGAAAAAGAAAACGAAAGAGTGAAAGAGTGTGAAAGAGAGTGACCAATGAATAAAGTTTGAAATATTTTCTCTCAAACTACTTTCTAGTAAACCATTTAAAGGCGAAGGAATGAAGCAGAATCAGAAAGAAAAGCATTAAATGGAAGAAGGAGGCGTTAATGTAGAAAAGACCGAGAAGTTGAAAATGTAGTGTGCGTTCTTCTAATTCGTCTTGCTGGACTGGGGTCATGTGAGGATATCTACAATAAATACACTTCTAGAATAAATGTTACCTTCTTAAGTTGAAAATGCTTACTTAAAAATAGTTAATTCCTTCCATGCATCCAAGAGTGACAAGTGCCTGATCCCAAGGATTAAATAAATATTGTCTTTATCTGTGTCGTGTTTATGGATGTGATATGATGTGAATATTAGAAATGAGACAGTGATAACAATAGAAAGATTCTAGTATGTGAGGATAAAATGCTTTTATAAGTATTAAAGCAATAGAGAACTCTAATCCTCCGTAATTGCTTCAGCGATACAATCTATTTCTGGCCGCCCACGTAGGAAGGCATGTCAATTAGGAGTTTCCCAGAATAGGTAAATTGTATTTTCGACAAATACAGATTAATGTAATGGAATATTATTGCACGAAAACATTCACGCAAACACACACACACACAACACACACACACACACACACATACACATATACACACACACTCACTCACACATACACACACATGTATATATATATATATATATATATCCCTCTCCCGCTTTCTCTCTTTATGTATATATATATATATTAGAGGAAAAAGGGCAACAAAAACCTAACTAGAAGTATATCAAATTATTTATGATATCAAATTATAGTAAGGTGAATTTGAGGTAATTAATTAGCTAATTAATTAATTATTAGATGTCTTACAGATGTTTCTGGTATATCCTAAGTGATAAGTTAGCATTTCAATATCCTGGGTATTCTGTCATCAGAGACAAGGTGAGTATGTATGAAAGTTTTAGACAGGGAATTCACAGTTTATGAAGGAATACAATACTAGATGGAAGAATAGAAGAATACAGACAGGAGGACAAAGTCAACAGCTCCTCTTCTTCAAGAGGGTATAAGTCCATAAGTATAATCGCAGGTAAATCCAGGCAGTATTTTGCAGGTTGCGTTCATGGTGAAGGAGTGTACATGTATGTATGTATGTATGTATGTATGTATGTATGTATGTATGCATGTATGTATGTATGTATGTATGTATGTATGTATGTATATATATATATATATATATATACATACATACATACATATATATATTATATATATATATATATATATATACATATATATATATATTATATATATATATATATATATATATATATATATATATATATATATATATACATATATAATAATAGAGTAAATCATTTCTATAATGGTTTTTAAAAAAAAGACCACAATTATTTACTGGTAGAATTCGGTATGTATTTACTGGTATATTTACATACCGAATTCTACCAGTATATATACATACATATATATATATATATTATATATATATATATATATCTATATATATATATATATATATATATATATATATATATATATATATATAAACATATATATATATATATATATATATATATATATATATATATATATATATATATATATATATATATATATATATATATCAAACGTGGCAGAGTTAAAGTCTAGTCTTCCATCAGCAATAATACATCTCCTCTAAACGTAATTCGATTTACAGAATAGAGTTCTTTCTACCACTAGTAACTCCCTATTTTAAATATGGGCTTAATAGTTTATGCAAAAAGAAGTCCAAAAGATATTTTATTCTGAGGTTTGAATTTTGAATACCACATTTCCCCATCTAAATATTTACTAATATACATCACAAGCGAAGTTTAAACACTATTCTCTCTCACAAATATAAGTAAATCACTGAAACTTAACACTTACTCCTTTGTCTATGCATGAATAAGTTTAGTTGAAGATATTTCTTGAAGAGGTCAATTTACTATCCTGGAAAAATGGGTATGGCAATTTCCATTTGGTAAACATGTATTCATAAATGTAAGTGCATTTCCCTTGTTAATTGACATGCTACAAATAACAACCAAATATCAAGGAGACTGAAAAATATATCATGATGATAAAAACAGAGCCTTGACTATATAAAGTGCATCTAAATAAGGTCTTATGTGTATAAAATATGTATATTTATTTATAAGAATAGGCTAAAAGAATAAGCAATTTTTGCCATATCTATGATACGAAAAGATTTTTAATATGCATAAACTATCAATTAATTATAGTTTAAAATATATTTCAAATTTCATAATAATATAATAAGAACTTTTAGTCTATTATATTTAGTTTATTGACTTTAGTATTTGTTGAATAATTTTATTTTTTATGAACCGATTTGCTATTTGTGAATAGAATTTAAGAAACCGTGTCAGCATCACTTATGAACAGAAGTTGCGATGCAAGATGTTTACTCAGATTTCATATATTTTGCTCCTATCTAATGCAATTGCACTTCGTTGAAGCACATTATTATATTCAACAATGTAGGAATATTGAAATAAAAGAATAAGAAAAGCAACTTTTATCATATGTATGATACAAAAAGGAAAAGTGTTCATCATGCATAATATTTATTAATGAGGCTTAAATATTGCAAATTTTAGAATAATGCTATAAGTAAATAATATTCAGCTTATTAAATTAAACGCTGGTAGAAAATGCAGATTTTTAAAAACACAAATTTACTCTTTATTATATAAAAGCAATGCAATACTGTATAAGCACCAAGTACAAACTGAATATATAAGGCAATATATGAACTTAAAGTTCATAATTTTCCTATTTATTTTCATTGGAATTGCAAGTTGTTCAAGCGTGCTTTAGTTAACGAATAACCAAATGTGAATGATCGCTAAATATTTTGCAGGCAAGGAGCATAAATTTGGCACGAAGCAGGGAAGCAGAAAAGCATAATCAAAGACAAGCGAATACAATTTGATAGAGAGAAACAAGAAAAACTTTCTTAAGAATAGGGAGAGTGACTTTTGGTTCAGAATGTTAAAGCTGGCATCAACATTTAGGACAGCTACAAAAACGTCTGTACACACAGAATACCATCTGCAACGTTCTCAAGAACAACTTGAACATATATATTTGTAACAGGATCCTGAGTAGGATCCTGAAGCACAGCAGCGTATTTCCCAGGATAAAGATAAATAACTAGTAACCAAAGAGAATAACTAGTAACTAGTGACCAAAGATAATAACTAGTAACTAGTAGCCAAAAATAATAACTAGTAACTTAGAATAGTAGTAATCGTCAAATCAAAGGAGGATTATAAACATAGCAAGAGGCCGAGACGTGGACTCACTTATAGACGGAGATGTCAATGTAATCCATGAAAGGCGTGGTCTATGGGCGAAAAATGTTGTACTTGCAAAAATATAAATTTTCATGAGAGAAAACACTATATATATATATATTCCTATACTGATTTTAGTATCTGTAAAATATTTCAGACGAAACATTCACAAATTTACAAGTGATAATGCCATGCGCATCAGTTTCACAAGTTCGTGAAAATTGATGGGGAAATTAATGGCTAGAGAAAAATAATGGGAAAATTAATGACCAGAGAAAAAGGCTCAACACTGACAATATTACTAAAATTGTCACTTTTCTTTTTTTAAGAGAAAGCAATGAACAACATTATCACTAACGAATTTCCAAATGCAATTATTGCACGCACAGTTAGTTTTTATACTTCGGTACAAAAGCACACCATACAAAAGTTTCCTCGAAAATAGAATGCTTATTCGCTTTGCATGTTAAATGGACATGCACTTTTAATTACCACCATTGAGTTCTGTTCATAAACGTTAATCGATACACACGAGTATCGATGGTGCTTTGTTTTGATGTTCTTTTTTGTTGTTGTTGTTGTTGTTATTATTATTATTATTATTATTATTATTATTTTCATCATATCATCATCATCATCATCACAGACGGCGGCGAGCTGGGAGAATCGTTAGCGGGCCGGGCGAAATGCTTAGCATGATTTCCTCTGTCTTCAAGTTCTGGTTTTAAGTGCCACTGAGTTCGACTTGGCCTTTCATCCTTTTGGGTTCCACAAATCAAGTACTAGTTACGCACTGGGGTGATGTAAGTGACTGGTCCACTCTCCCGAAATTTCAGGCCTTCTGCATATAGTAGAAAGGATTATTATTATTGTTATTATTATTATTATTGTTATTATTATTATTATTATTATTATTATTATTATTATTATTATTATTATTATTATTCTATGTTTGAATTTTGCTTTATGTTTGTACAAGTTGGCTTTAAGTCTCACCCAGAGACCTCAAGAGACAACAGGTTGGAAGTTCACGTTGTTGTTATGCCTAGTGTGCCATATATTTGGGTTTTTTGGTGTTGTACTAGTGAATGTCTAATAAATAAATTTAAAAAAAATGTTTTTATCCTTGAGATTACAAAGAGAGTATTTTGCGTAGGATATGAGCTGTTCCCATGAGCACTATCTTTTGAATTTCTGCCATTTTGGGGTTTCCTGGTATCTGAGTTAGGTAGCAATCAGCCCCTTTCGCTCTCATTCCCAGGGCACCTATGACAACAGGTATTGTTTTAGTTTTCAGGTTCCACATTTTGCTGATTTCTATTTCAAGATCTTTATATTTGCTCAGTTTTTGGTAGGTCTTGACAGATACGTTTATATCGATTGGGACAGTCATATCACTGAGGAGGCATGTTCTTTGTCTGAAGTCTTTCAATATGATGTCTGGCCTATTTGCATCTATCTTTCTGTCAGCTTGAATGATGAAGTTCCAGAGGAGTAAGATGTGGTCATTTTCAAGCACTGGAGGTGGATTGTGTTCCCACCAGTTTTTTTCATGGGGCAAATCTAGGTTTTTGCAAATTACCCAGTGAATATATTGTGCAGCTCTATCATGCCTGTTGAGGTACTCTGTAGGCGCTAGAAGACTGCACTTGGAGACAACATGATCAATTGTTTCATTTTGTTGTCGACATACATGACATGTCGGGCTACTGCCATTCTTTAATATGTTGGCCTGGTAGTTTCTTGTTGGTAGGCATTGATCTTGAGCTGCTATGATAAACCCTTCTGTTTCAGATTTTAAGCCAGAGGCCATTAGCCATTGATGGGTCAGGGCTTTGTCAATATCTGCATTATTCGCTCTCTTTAGGTATTTGCCATAGAGAGGTTTTTCTTGCCATTTATTATTCAGAGTATCTAAGGCCGCAGTTTTGGCACGGGTTTTCATGCGCTTAGTTTTTTCTGTGCTTTTTTCTTGTATGACTATCTCTAATTCCGAAATTGGTTGTATTCGGAATTCACTTAGATATTCTTTTGCCTGTTTTGTTACTGAGTATGATGCTTTCTTGTTTTCATGTTTTGAGACAAGTTTTAATATGCAGTCTTCAGAATTTTTCAGGTAGGTGTCTAGGCCAATTGTAGCAAACTTCATTGTTATTGCCAGTTGTGAAAGACCACGGCCTCCCTCTTTTCTTGGCAGATAAAGTCGTTCTGTATCTGCCTTAGGGTGGTGCATTCTATGCATTGTCAACAGTTTTCGTATTTTTCTGTCAAGCTGACATATTTCAGTAATTGACCAGTTAACGATATTGAAACTGTAAATCACGACTGGTATGGCTAATGTATTGATCGCTTCGATCCTGTTTCTTGCATTCAGCTCTGTTTCGAGCATTGCTCTCACTCTTCGATAACATTCTCTCCTTATCCTTTCCTTCATCTCTGAATGCCTGATTCCGTCCCCTTCAATTACACCTAGGTACATGTAGCTCTCCGCTGGGTCTAGTTCTTTTATGACATTCTGCTGGTCAATGTTAACGTTAGATGTTTCTGTCATGTTTCCTTTGATAAAGGTAGCTTTTGCACATTTATTGAGGCCGAATTGCATTCTGATGTCGTCACTGAATTGTTTGACTATCGCTAGTAAGCCCTTGAGTTGTTGGTCATTTTTTGCAAAAAGCGTTAAATCATCCATGTAAATGAGATGATTTATATTTTTATCAAACATTTTATACCCGTACTGCGCGTCATTGAGCAATTTTGAGAGAGGTATTAAGGCTAAACAAAAGAGGAGTGGTGACAGTGAGTCACCCGGGAAAATTCCACATGAAATTCTTACATCATCAGCATTTAGGGATTCATTGTCACTGTTCAAAGTTTGTGTGGTTCTCCATGATCTCATACTTACAGTCAAAAGGTTTTGCAGAGTAGGTGCTATCTAATACATTTCCAGGCATTTCTTAATCCAGCTATGTGGTAGGCTATCAAAAGCCTTTTTATAGTCTATCCAGGCTATTGATAAGTTTTTGTGTCGTTTGTGACAATCTTCTAAGATCATCTTATTGATGAGTAGTTGATCTTTACAACCGTAGGATCCACGTTTACATCCTTTCTGTTCATTAGGGAATATGCTGCTGTCTGTTAAAAAAACCTATAAGTATATTCCGTCAGGATAGATGTTAGCGTTTTATACATAGGTATTAAGCAGATAATGGGTCTATAGTTTTTTGGTTCATTTGTTTCTTCACTTTTTGGAAGCAGGAATGTTAACCTATTAACTAGCCAAGGAGGCATCCTACTAGGGTGTTGCAAAACATCATTGTACAGTTCTGTTAGCAGTTCATGGCTCTCTGGGAAGGCATTCAGCCAGAAGTTAGGAATTTTATCCTTTCCTGGAGACTTCCATTTGCTTGACCTCCTGAGAGCAGATCTTATATTTTCTACCTTGACACCCTCCCACTTTTGCTCGTCTAAGGAGTTCAGTTCTGTAGATATTCTGTCAATCCAGGAGGCATTTTCTTCTGCCCATTTTATTCCAAAATCCCTGCACTTCTTCTTTTGAAGGTACAGACCTTACAGTAACTGCTGTTTTTCCTATCTTCATGTAAAAAAATTAATTATTATTGTTATTATTATTATTGAGTGAGAGAGCAGTGCATGCCATCAAAGTGACACTGGGGTAAAATATACGAAATCCAATATACCCATCATGACTACCCGTCTGATAAAGGTACACCAGGCACATGCATCACAACCATATGTGCGCGGCATGGTGATCTCATATCAAGATAAACAGCACATGACCTTGCAGGTGATTATTATTATTATTATTATTATTATTATTTTATGTTTTGCTTTAGATTTGCTTTACATTTGTACAAGTTGGCTCCAGGTCTCACCCAGAGACCTCATGAGACAAGTTAGAAGTTCATGTTGGTGTTATGCTTAGGTTGCTATATATTTGGGTTTGTACATAGTGTTGTTCTAGAGAATATTCCAGAAACTATAAGAAAAATTTGTGTTCGTTCTAAAATTTGAGATTACATACAAACTATTTTGCGTGGGATGTGCAATTTCCATGATTACTGCCCTTTGAATTTCTGCCATTTTGGGAGTCTCCTGGTATCTGAGCAAGGTAAGAATCAGCCCCTTCTGCTATCATTCCCAGGGCACCTAAGACAACAGGTATTGTTTTAGTCTTCAGGTCGTTATTATTACTATTATTATTATCATTATTATTATTACTATTATTTTTATTATTATCAATAATAATAATAATAATCCATGAATTTATTTATTTATTAATTTTTAAATACATATTTTATCTGTGAATTTGTGCGTGTAATCTGGGAATGCATGCAATGCCCTTTTCTGCCCTAGGTGTATGGATAACACTCGGCGAGAAACGGAAGACAGTTGGAAGAAAGAAGGAAAAAACATAATAATAATAATAATAAGTTCAAATTCCGCCGAGCTTGACTTTGCCTTTCATCCTTTCCGGGTTGATGAAACAAGTATCAGTCAAGTGCCTGGATCGATGTAAGTGACTAGTCCCCTCCTCCAGATTACAGGCATTGTGCATATAGTACAAAGGATTGTTGTTGTTGTTGTTGTTGTTGTTGTTGTTATTGTTCTTCTTGTTCTTCTTGTTCTTCTTCTTGTTCTTCTTCTTGTTCTTCTTCTTCTTCTTCTTCTTCGTCTTCTCATTATTATTGAGTGACAGAGCAATGCTTGCCACCAAAATGACTCTGGGTAAAATATACGAAACCCAATATACCCATCATAACTACACGTCTGATAAGGGAACACCAAATGGTCCCCCAATAAGGTTTGTTTCAGGATGTTGAGCGAGATACCCATGTTTCCAGAGGCGAGTTATCCAAACGCCAAGGCATTCCTCTCAATGCATTGTTATGATGCTCTCCTACTTCTCCTGCTCGTGATCGGAGATGCACATATCGTCAGCCACTAAGGGACATGCTCAACTTTTTATGGTCAAACAACTAACAAGGTCAAACAACTGATAATATTATTATTATCATTATTGACAGCTAGAATAATATCAGGCGCTCGCAACCCTCTACCAGTGAGGAAATAAGATCGGTGGATGATCTGTTTTAGAAATATATAGAGGGTTAGTTGCGGGGAAGTGCGACGACGGTCATGGGGTAACTCTGGGCGTCGACAAGAACGAACTGTTCCAGAGGACATTCCGTTCGGAAACTTCTATGGATACTTTCTAGATGTCCTTGGCCTGGCAGTGCTACCGGTTCGGGATAAAAACTACAGGTACGAATATGGTGTCAGACGGATTTGTCCGCGGTGCGCGCTGAATGAAGAAACCGTTCTGCACGCACTCGTTCAGTGTCCAGGCATTTGCAGACTTGCGGAATTATGTTGAACAGCTGCTGTCACGTGTGGGGCGGTTCCGTCTGTCGACCGAATCTGTAGTAATGATTGCACCGCTGCCTTCCTTCAATCGGGCTGGCAAGGCAGTTTTCTTTTGCCTGGTGGCTATGGAGAAAGAGGTTGCTTAGTGGACAAGGCTGAAAGG
>NC_043005.1:68696448-68753948 GCF_006345805.1 Octopus sinensis
GTAGTATTACAAGAACTTTGTAACTATTCGGGTGTGCTACATTAGTATGCATGTGTGTATATGTATGCGCGCATTTATGTATGTATTCATATATTTGTAAGCATGTTTATATACATGTGTATAAGCGTGCTTCTGTGCGTATGTGCTTATATACATGAATGTGTGTGTGTGTGTGTGTGTGTGTTGTGTGTGTGTGTGTGTGTGTGCGCACGTTTGTATGTGTAAAGAAGTGTTACGTATGCGTCGTTGTAAATAGTGAGTGGCCGAGAGCGAGTGCTAATGTGAATAATATAAATTTGTTGCAAATGGGAAGTCAATAGGGATGTTGAATGCATGATAAATGTGTATGGAAGGGTATGTGTTTGCAATATGTAAACACGGAAGAATGTTTTAAATTAAAATTTAAATTAAAATAAGTAAAGGAAAGACAAGTTGAGATCACCATGCAGAGAAAAAAAGTAGAGATCTATTTCCATGAAGAAAATTCAAAGAAAAATAAAATTAAAATTGCAAACTATTGGTAAAACGCCGGAGAATTTCGCTAGAGTCTACGAAGGTTGGTGAAGATCTGGGAAAAATGCAGAGAAGAGACAGTAAGGTGGGAGGAACTCTGTCCTTCTCACGGAGAAGTGTTGTCTTGAAAAGATTGAGTGCTAGAATAAATACATGTTGTGTGTAAAATAATTTTTGGATACACATTATGAAAAATATGGCTGAGTAAATAGAATATATATTTTTTGAAAGAAGAACTCAGAGTAGATGATGTAAGTAGTAGATGGCTTAATGTGTGCGAGTTGTTAGCAGCCTAAAATGTCTGTAGTGATAAAAACGAGGTAAAAAATGGAGACGGAAGTAATGTAAATAGCTGTTAACAAATTATGATTAGATAAGTGAAGCAGCATCTGGGTGTGCACATTTATATATAAGTGGTAAGTATGCGATTGAGTGTGTATTAAGGTACTGGTATATGTGTACATGCGTGTGGGCTTTTATAAGCGCAAAATGGAAGTGCATATAATGATGCTAGTATATGCGTATGTGCCATTTGGAAGTGTAAACGGTGTAGATATATGCTACCTGCGGCTCAGTGAATATAAATTATAAACAGCATCGATGAAAATGACTGTGTATAGTTCTGTGAAGTGTACATATGTATATATGGGTCTGATATATATGCAGGTATACGTGCGTCTGCATAATGGTATGGTTGGTCATAAATGTCTCAATATAAAATTTAATTGAATTGCGGTAGGAATTTAAGACCGAAAGCAGTGCATGTTTAAAGGCGGAATTAAGTGTGCATATGTAAACGAAATAATTCATTTGCTTAAACAATTGAATATATCATTGAAACAGACGTAGGTGCACACAGGCACATATACGTACGTGCGCGCACACACAATCAGACACACGTACGCACTCATATATTTTTGTGTGTGTTTCTTTATATGCATATATATGAATTTCTGAGCCGTATTCGATTATGAGTATTTGGTTGTTCACTCAACTGAATTTCGTTGTTATTAAGAGGGTCCACAGACGGGTGCAAATTAACATAGTGATGAGACAAATCATCGTCATACAGAGATTAGTAAGTCCATGCTTTTTGAATTACCTGCACAATCAGTGTATTTTTACGCAGTGTACTTGGTGTGAATTTTTCTCAAAATGTGTGCATCGGGAGGAGAGTATAGAAAACGACACTTGTGCAAAGCAGCAGCCAGTGGGAACGAACGTAGTATTACAAGAACTTTGTAACTATTCGGGTGTGCTACATTAGTATGCATGTGTGTATATGTATGCGCGCATTTATGTATGTATTCATATATTTGTAAGCATGTTTATATACATGTGTATAAGCGTGCTTCTGTGCGTATGTGCTTATATACATGAATGTGTGTGTGTGTGTGTGTGTGTGTGTGTGTAAACTAAATCAAACAGTAGCGTATTGTGATGACCAAACTTAGTGCCATCTCAATAAATTTCGCTACTCTACGTGGGAGTAAAGTGAGAGACTAATCGGCCTGGTGTATATAGGATATAGTTTATATAAGGATTCTCTTGTTAATAACATTTCTATTTACAAACTTCAAGATGCAGCCAAAGTTCTGAGTGTTTAGTTTAATGCACAACACACACGCACACCCACACATACACGCACACACACACGCACACACACATACAGACGAACGCACACATGCATACGGCACACACACACAGACGCACGCACACAGGTACACGCGCACACACATACTTAGATATTAATAGTATTAATCGGCAGTATTACAGAGTACCTCTGCAACTTCTACCGGTTATTTATTGGAACACGTAAATATATCTATTTTTCCGTTTGGATAAATACCTGGAGTGGCTGTGTGGGTAGAAACTTGCAGTGCAATGGATCTAATAATCACCCTAAAAAACACAATCTTAATGTACCAATGTGAACCAGATAATGCTTACTCTGAGCGAAATATGTATATGTATGGAAAACAAATTGCTGCATGTGGATAAATTCGAGTGTTGAGGCAGTAATATAAAGATGACTAGTACTTTTGAGGATGAAATTTAACTTCAAACCAAGAACTCCTGTGATGTGTTATGGTCTCAACTAGAAATTTCAATTGGGATAAGTTTGAAGCTTTTCGGTCTCTGTGGCGTTCTCGTTGTTATATGCATATGAGACTTACGTTACATACCGGAGGCACGTAAAAAAAAGTTGATGCGATTCCATTAGCCGCGATTCTGTTGTCAAATGTATATCCGATGGCAAATGTATACAAGTAACACTGTCAGCTGACCAATCTAGAGTCTCGGTTACGATGGCGTGCTCACGATATCAGGATGGAAGATGATCAGATCCTATACAGATTTCTGTATAGCGAATTTGCTCAAATTAGGAATACCAAAATTAAGTTGTGAGGCCTGCATCATGAATACATTGGGGAAGGACAAACTCTTGGCAAAAGTGGATGGGAAATCGTCGTTTATAGGAGGTAATTTGAACGAAATTGCATCGAGTAAAAATAGCTCAAATGAGTTGCTCGTAAAGGACTTGATTTAAATTTGCCTCACCAAGGCAGTGACGGTAATTTCAATAAATCACAAGTATACTTTGTTATTGATCATTTTTGTACAAATGCAAGTCCCTAACCACTCTGACCTATCGTTCTTAATTATTTTTCTATTTATTATGTAAATTCATCTCGGCCATAAATACTCTTTATTATTGATGCACATGTTAAAATATATCTGTCGCAGTTAAAGTAGAATAGTTGCAGATGACGCGTTTTTGACGAGAAACTCTTGTCCACAGCATTCTTTTCTCATGAAAAATACTGTCTTCTCCTAAATGGCATGTAGATTAGGGCGAAATTTTCGTTCCTGAAATTACCTTCCTTCCTGTCCTCGTAAATATCATCGGCTCTTTGTGTAACTTCTCTAGGAGCAAAGTTCATTCACAAAAAATCGTGAACATATCAGGCATGATATTTAAAATTCATCTATTCGTATTCTTTTCTTTCTTCTTCCCAGGCATTCACTCTCCCAATGGATATGTATGTATAATTATATCCTTCGGTTTCTGTAATGTATTTATACTGAATATCTAAATGCCTATTTGGATAAACTTCATAACTGGAAAGAAAAAAATAAAAGGGCGTTCCTTCAAAAATCGCGTAGCAATATACTAAAGCAATATTTTGTTCTCTTTCACAATATGCAAATTGAAATATATATTTCGTCTACATTACCTTCATTACAATTCAAAACTGTTAAATTTTAAATTAACCCATTCTATGAACGAAATGAGGTTCTCCCACGTTTCGCTTTATATATCAGGAGAATCTTATTTAAGCATTATTATTATACTTTCATTTGACTTCTAACAGCAGAAATATATGATACAGTATATAAATGCCTTTCCATGGTACATTAGCAAAAATGTTTAACTTTCAAAAGGGAAATGTAATATTGTATTTGGAATTTCGATTCATAAGAAACAGCTCACGCAACAATACTGTCCACCTGCAGTAATTTTAAATCGTATCTGTTATCCAGGTGTTTTTAATATTTTAGTTTCAGTATCCACACAAAGAAACTAACCACACAAACGTAGCCTTTTCTATTTCTTAGATATATCTTGAATAGAGTTACCTGGATTTCTATGATCTTCTCATTGTATATGTTTCTTCCTGATTCGATACTGATAGTTCACATCAGCAACAGCTTTCCTGTAAATGTCTATTGGGTATGAAAGAAAATTCCTTTGAGAAGAAGATTAATGTTTCTGAAAGCTATATGCGTGCATACGATAATCATGTCCCATATCGATCGAAATACCTTTCGTTGGTCACGGAATGAAATGTATTTATTCTGTATACCTGGCTAATTTCACAAAAGCTATAGAAACGGCAATATTTTATCTCAGGTCTTTTTATTGTTTATCAAATATAACGATAAAAAGAATGAACGACTAAAGTTTTAATCGGAATTATTTATTGATTAACTGAGATAAAGCTGAACAAGATGATTCATTTTATATATTATATCTATACAACAGGATCTACACCATTAATCCATAGAATAAAATCGTTCATTCTCTACCCAAATATCTGCCTTATGCTTTTAGATACAATATTAACCCATTCCCTTAAATGTAACTACATTATCTAAGAAAATATATTAACATTTATAACATGTGTATTCCCCTCGTTAAATCTTTTTTAATACTTTATATTTAAATTGTTTTCAAATTCTGGCACAAGACGAGCAAGACGAGCAAGTGGTGTAAGTCGATTACATCGTCCCCAATGCTCAACTAGTTTATATTTTATCGAGCGAGAAAGGGTGGAAGGCAAAGTCGACCTAGGCGGAATTTAAACTGAGAACGTAAAGACATTGTGCATGGCAAGCTAACGATTCTTCTAACTTTATATTCTGTCTTAGTTTATATTTATATTAGAAGTATTCTGGTGTAGTGATAGAAAATTGTAGCACCGGACACAGAAATAAAGCTTCATGGAAAGGAAATATTCAATGGCGTTTATATTTCCAGGGTGTTTGTTTTTGCATCATATAGTATAAGAAGCATACTACTAATCCTCTACTATGCGATTCATAACAGTACATTAAGCATGGTTGGGTGTTTAAATATGTAACTCATTAGATGACAATGCAAAAGTCCAGAACCTAATATGAAATAATATCATCCAGTGCTCTGAGAATTACGTCAACAGTCTACTTTCGACTAGTACCCAATTACAATAACCACAGAAAGCTTTAAGGTAAAGGTTACTTCGTCGGGATTTAAACATAAAGCATAGAAATTGGGAACAAATACCGGAGTGTACTTCGTCCTGCACTCTGATGATTGAACTAATTCGTCGACCATAACTCTGCTACCATTTGACATTAATCTCAGACTATTTAATTTAGCCTCCATTAAAAGCCCGCGTAGAGTTAAAGAAATTAAAATTTTTAGTTTATAGAGCAGACCATCTTATAAAGGCATCATAGAGTAATGCCTATCGCGTAAATTATATATACGTGGTGTATTTAATTCAGCGTATACGTCCCTGTTTTTTAAGACCTTAAGATGTGACTTAACGTAGGGTATCTCGTTGGATCTGCTAGGTTCTTTGTAAGGATCTGTATTTAATCATAACATCTATGTACAGCAATGAAATCAAGCAAAAATATAGTAAATATTTAGCTATGAGGACATATAAAAACCTTACAATAATGGGAACATTCTAGTAGACAGAGAATAAACAAGCAGTATTTACACATACCTCTCCATGTCCAGCTGTCCTTAGAATTTAGTGAATATGGGTGAAATGCATTTTCTTAACAGGAACATACCAATCGCAATTTATAGTGTGATGTAGTATGTAATAGTTCACTTGGTTATATATATATATATATATATATATGTGTGTGTGTATGCTCCTGTGGGAGCCCCTACACGGATATGCTAGAAGAAGGAGACTGAGGATGACATACGATGGGCAGACACTGGTCTCTGGGAGATACAGGACATGGCAGCGAGGATGAGGGACAAAGGCGGCCGGAGAGAACTTGTCCATGAATCTTGGAAACGTTACCCGCCCTATATATATATATATTATATATATATATATATATATATATATATGTGTGTGTGTGTGTGTGTGTGTGCTGAAACAATACTTATAATAATCAAAATTAACAGTAGCATCTCTCTGTTTCAATAAACCTTTTTTGTCAACTCCACGCAGGGTGTCTTATTTAATTTAATAAGTTCATCTCGCAGCAGTGGTATCTGGTTTGAAATTTTCTTGCTTCTGTATAGAAGATTTTGAGTTAATTATCGATTATTTATTATTGAACATAGTTTGTATCTTTCACATCTTGATTAATTTGTAAAATAAAATATTCATTGGTCATTACTGCAAATTCAACTAATATTTAGACCGGAGCTAGAGGATGATACGAGATATCTTTCAGTAATGTGTTATTGAGCACTGGCGTTGAGGGAAAAGCTGAGCGAATTAGATTTAGACTTCACTTCTCATAGAATCACATAGTTGTTAATTTAAATCTTTGTACACATAAAGTTTCCTACAATGCCATTTTCCTCTTTTTCTTTTGCTCTTAATGAAGTAAAGAAGACACGGCGTACTATGATTAAATGTAAGCTACATCAAAAATTTTTCTTCCGATTCTTTGAAGCGCACCAAATGAAAGAGTTTAAAAATCTTTCACCAATCAAAGCATCAAAGTATCTATGCTTCAAAATTGTAAATTGGTAATTGAACACTACGTAATCTATACATAAAAGCTACTGTTGTTGAGTAGCTTCCTTTAGCTTTATTGTAGCAATCACGTCGTACAGGTATAAAGTTACCATATACGTATTGGTTGGCATATCTTCTATAAAAACATATCACGAAACGTAACATACTTTGTTGTTTCAATTTTATTTTTAATTTCAATCCAATTCGTGTTGAGAATAATTACCCCAAGGCTAGCAATTCTACTGAGCGTTCTGAGGATGAGGTGAACTTGAATAAAATTTGCTAACTGAAATGATTTTTCTGTGGTGTTTAACATATACATTGTTTGTTATACCAAATATATGTACTCAAACACATGTATTTTGCAGAAAATAGCATCTCAAAGTCTAATTCTTTCATCAAGGTGTAAATATCATAGGCATCAGCGGTCGCTAAAACATTTGTTGCAAGTATAGATTCGCGTGTCATATCTTCTATGGCTCTGTAAATGAATATTGTGTTCAGGGACATATCAGTCTTAGAGTAAAAAATATGCTGCATAGGTGAAGTGAAAGAAAAATTAATGCAAGTTAAATTTAAGCCAATATCTGCTTGAAAATATAGAAAAGGTAGGTTTTTCAGGCAAAGAAGGAAGCCAGCTAACACAGACTTTGGAAATGCAGTCGGTTAGTGGAACAGTAAAGACATTCAAAACTTTTTAAAGTTTGACATGCAATGCTTATTCGTGTTTTATCAAAATCCCAGCTCTTTCTTTGCTACAAACCAGCTCAATGATTTCTATAAAGGTTTCTCATAAATAGAGAAATATTACCTATATTTCTTTCAGAGTACAAGGACTGTTTCTAAACTCTGGATAGCCACCGTGATGATTTTTTTCAGATACAGAATACGTGTTAATAATATAAAAGACATCTTTAGATATATGGGTTCAGTATCAGATTTAACTCGGCATTAAGAAAAACAGCATCAAACTGCATATATTTCTATTACTCTAACTCTTTTACGATGTTGTTATTGAAAAGTGTCTCTAGTCTGTGGACTAAGTTATTAGTAATTTCCAGCATTTATTAATATTTCTAATATTTAATAATGATTTTAAATTGAAGTTGAACTGAATTAACTTTTTTTCTGAAATTCAGCACGGAGCTTACTCACTCTATATATATATATTTAAAATTTATATTTTATCTCAATTGTAATTATTTGTATTTAAATTACAAATTCAAAAATACTTCCAAAATGAGTTCCTTATAGCATTTTAGCAGATATTAAAAAAAAATATTTTTTCCTAGTATTTTAAAATTTCTTCAGGCTTAATGAATAATCTACTCATATTTTGTTTTGTCGTTTTCTTGTTTGTATTATAGCCATTGGCTGTTAATTTTAATAGGAATAAATTATCGTTAACTTGGGTCTACTTATTAGGTTGTCTTTTAATCAAATATTATATGCGATTTTATGTTTCGCTGCTTACAAAAATCTTCCATTCATATCATTCAGATTTCAGACTGAGTATATTTTAATTTTTTCCTATATTTGTTGTCGTTCTCTGACTAATCATGATTGTATTTGATTAAAAGTTTCAAATCAAACTTTACGCGTCATAGTACGTATATGTGTGCTTTGGAGGTTTGGTGGACTTTCAGAATTGTGCATTTTCCAGTTTAATTCTATATAAGCCGGCATTTTAGTTCCAGTATAATTCAAACTTATGAAAAAGTGTGATTCAATAGAAGCTACATTCAAATGATCATTCATAGTGATTTTTCTTTTCTGATGTTGTTTTTTAATCATACATTCAAATGTAGCTTCGAGTTCCACGTTTCAAGCAAAAAAAAATCCCGTCTAGTTTTTGAGACATTTACAAATAACGGCAACGTTTTCCCTGGAAATACACGTAATTTCATAGAGGTCGCTTTTCTTCATTTCCTGGAACACGAAGCTTGATTAGCTTTACATTGAAATTTCCATGCTTTTCATTCGCTGTTCAATCGATTTATTCAAGTCATTTTGTTTTATTATTTTCATAATTAATTCTTTGCAACTATTTCTCACAATGGTTTATTATACTTCTCAATATTGCCATATAGTTTGTGGAACTTTAAATTTCATATATTGCTTTTCTTCTTTGGCATGAAGTGTAACTGCTGAAGTGAAGTCTTATGTGAAGTGTAATAGGTTTATACTGATTAACAACAATTTATCAAAAGAAACACTGAATTTGTAAATGAAACGAATAATCATAAGGAAATAAAATCTGTGTGTTAATTTTAATTCGATTGTTATTGTCCACCAGAGTTTAGCTACAGGTATGAAATATAATAAGATATTGTTGCCGTTGCTCTTTAGCTGAAATTCAAACCAGACCGAAGAGACTTACAGACACAGTCATTCCAGTAGTAACTATGCAATATATATAGTTTTATCTAGAACCATAGCTTCTCTAATGGGTTCCTTTTTCTCATAATAGCTAATTGTGTCTAATATTTTTATAAACAAAAGAAACTAGGCTAAAACAACCGGAGTTTTAGAGGTATCTAAGGAGTACATTTTTAAATGTATCCTTCCGTTTCTGAAGTTATCAAGATATCATTTGTAGAGTATCTGAATAATATATCTAACAGATTCTGAAGCGTAATAGAAGTTCCCACCTCGGCTCGTAGTAAAAAAGAAAAGATGCTGCCCTGCCAGCAGTAAACATTTCATTGTTTGCATAACAAGTGGGCTAGCCTAATTGGTATTATTGAAAGAGCTGGAACTGATAGGAAGCAATGGGAAAGTTTTATGATTGATGAATATTTCATTAGCTTCAATAGTTCAATAAAACTTTACTATAGTAAAGTTTTAGAAACGAATGACATATTCCTGCGGATAAGTGGATTATCTTTTGCGTGCTGAGAAAGAAACCAGAGATAGCAAGAACTGTTGACAAGACTTATAAAGAAAGGTGCTACTATTTCTCTGACAAGCTGGATATATTTCGATTCCAGAGTAGTGGAGTAGCAGATGGATGAAGAATGATAAGTACTGAGGCGCAATAAGGTCTATAATTGGAAGAAAATAGTAGAAATACATACATGAGTTGTATCTTTCATATCTGGGCGAGATTCCTTTACATTTGTAGATATTGTATTGTGGAGAAAGTAAAAAGGACATAAGGACAAGTTAAAACAAAGAAATAGAGAACAATGCGTAGCTTTATTGCAAAATGAAATACATGCAGTAAACATCAAGGAAATGAAGCAAGAAAATGGAAAGGAGGAAGCAGATTATTAGTGTTGGTGTTTTAAATACTAAAGAATCATGGTCTAGCTGCGATTACGCAATATTCTTTAAATTATAAGCACTGACACGTGCTATAAATTTGTTCTATTCCTCTGCATATATTCAACTGTAATTTAGCGAGTAAATGTTTTCCTTATAAATCTAGGTTTCAAGTATCGAGGATATGAAGTTTCTAGTGAAGCAGACCACAAGATGGTTTATATTCCCAGTATCGTGTACATTATTTAAACTAATAAGTTAATGATTTTGCTTTAAATATAAAACAACACCCATGGAAATCACTCCAGCCAGCACAAACAGGTTTTTGACTTGAAATTGTTCTATACGGTGTAGAGTAGAAGTAGGAACTTGGTAAGCTGTCATTGGATCAGAATTTTATATATGGTTGTCACCGTTTTACTTTAAATGAAGTATTAATATATTTGACAAAGTTATGAACTTTAACTTTCCTTATAGCAACCGTTCTATACATCTCGCCTCTTCAATTCATAATAATGTTTCTATCATAAATTCATATTGTGTTAATTCTAATACACACATACACACATGAGATATTCGATCAACTGAGTTGAAAATGTTAATGTTAAGAAATAAATGAAAATGTCTCAGGAAAACCGCTATTGATAAAAAAAAAGAGAAAAACTAAAGACAACATAATTATCTTATATTTCATCCGATTGTCTGTTCGTCACTTACCCTCTCTCACTCTCTTCATCGCAGTCTCTTTCTTTACTTCTCACATATGCACTCAAGCCATTATTTGAACAAAAGATATTTCAGAAAACCATAATTTTATCAAATAAACACAATAGAAGAATGAATTGCAGTCTCGAATAACAGAAGATAAATTGTGACACTACTATACTGTTTTGAGTTAGGTAATATATTTTGTTGCCATAAAATATTCAAATATCTATGCGTTTAGAGATTACAGGACTGAGTTGCACATATTTATTTATAAGAGTGAGTATTCGAGAGTTAAAGAGAAGATGACAAAGGAAGGAAGAGGAGATATATGACATGATAATTTTTGTTTAAACGTTTCTACGTGTGCAGATATATGCAGGAGGAGAAGGAGATTTCGTGACATATGTTGGTCAACGCAAACATTATCATAATACCAATAAAATATTGGTGAGTTGAATATGTCAGTTGTTTCTTTAATGGCCGCAATCATCTCATTTCAAATATGATTGTAATGTTTTTGACAAAATCATGAACGTCAACCATTTTCATAGAGAGTGCACTATACATCTCAGTCAATTCACAATGAAGCCCATATCATGACTTCATATTGTACTAATTCTAAAACAGAATATGAAATATTCGATAAACTATGTTTAAAATTGTGAAGATGAAGAAGTAGTTAAGGAAAAGTATATTAAGAGAAAGTAGAAAACATAACCATACAATTATTTATGATTACAGGTGTCTATCTGTCTGAAAACTGCTTAAGCACACCCACTCACTCTCTGTCTCTCTCCCTGTTTCTCTCTCTATCCCTGCCTTCTATTTCTCATAAATATGCACTGAAGCAACAATTGCAACAGAAGCTATTTAGCATAACCGTATTTCTATCAATGAAATACAAAATAAGGGCGCATTACATTGTAGAATAATAATACAAGAATATAACTTGCAAAATCAATACACCAATTTGAGTTAGCTGATATAATGGTTTTCAAATATCTTCACATAGAAATATTGACATACACCATCGAGGTCTAATATGAAGGGGATCAGATGCGCGATAGGATACAACAAGATT
Organism: Octopus sinensis; assembly: GCF_006345805.1. NCBI lineage: Eukaryota > Metazoa > Mollusca > Cephalopoda > Octopoda > Octopodidae > Octopus > Octopus sinensis. The sequence continues at coordinate 68,708,278 of NC_043005.1, forward strand.
ATTTAATTTAAATATGTGAAAATGTGCAGACAACACTGACAATTAAGTGCAATTTAATGTATACATATATGACCAACTTTCATTGTGTATGCTCACATATATACACACATGTATACACATACATACATCATTCTAAATGAATCAAAAGATGACGACTATTATATAAATGCTAAGCAGTCACGAAATCAAGGGCATGATACTTTCTCTGTATGTTATATCAAATGCTGATTTCCGATCTGAGCACTTCATATTATATCGTAATAAATAGAATCATGAGAATACTCTTGAGTGTCTTTATTCAAGGTGATTTACTAAAAACATTAAATTATGAGAAATTGATCTAATCAATGAAAATCATAATAATAAAAAAAAAACTTGAGGTGTAGCTTCGAGGAATGTAAGAGTACATTTAATTAGTGAATCGACAGTGAACAGATTTTAAAATATTTAATGTTCCCAGTTTGAAATTTCTAATGAGATTTTGTATTCAGAAAAGAAAAAAATACGTTTCACTGAAGACTGAATTATTACTAAATTAAAGATATTGGACACGTTTGATCTACAACCAATCTAATATTAGCTTAGCACCAAAATCATCATGGCTGGAGAGAAATAGTTTGCTCTCTAGAATTGAGTGTGTCACTCGTAATTCCAAAGAAGTACTTCTAAATGTTCCAAATTAATCATGAAAAAGTTCGTTTATTATATCCTTATATGCTTTTGATGTAGAAAATGTCTCCCAAGTAATCGATCGTTTTGGAATTTTGGGACAACTTGATGTAACAACTGTAAACTCACGCTATTGTTTGGTAACGTGAGAAACGTATTTTACTAAAGCCCCTGACCATAAATAAAAGCAATATACGGGCTGATCAAAACTACAAAATATGACAGAATCCCAGAAAGCACGACGTAACAAAAGCCAAAGACATATTGCTTTTCAAGAATCTCAGACACCAATATTTTATGCCCACCGTGTGAAAAGAATTATTGACTGCAAATACAATGTTTTGTAGATAAATATTTATTAAAAAAGCTATTTACTTGGATTACGTACAATAAGAGGCATTACATTTTTGTCCTTCATTACCAATACGTCTACAGTTTCATTTTTATTCTAAAGATGTATCGCACAACACTTGCCATAATAACAGAAATAACCTACTTTCGCAAATTATGATAGAAAGATTTTGTCTTAGATCACTGTTATCACTAGATTTTCCATCCTGAATGATATTTTCACGTTTTCACTGCTAAGTTTTCAGAAATATTACTAACCGAAAATGCTTTCTTGCATACCGTCAGAAGTGAACAATATAGGCAAAGAGTGTGTTTTGCATATTATGTTAAATAAAATAGTAATAAACAGTTCATTTTGGCTATTTTGGAAACTATGTTCACCTTAACCTCATCAAACTCATTTTAGGAATTTGATGTGAATATATTATTTTATCTTATTTTGATTTTCATTATTATGGATTTATTTGAATTACATTGCAGCATTTCATGAAACAGACTTATTGTTGTCCACATGTGGACATCACTTATATAGTTTGGGATTTTTAGTAATTTTCTTTGAATTGCTGCTCATATGTATATAATATATATATATATACATATATATATATATATATATATATATGTGTGTGTGTGTGTAGAGAGAGAGAGAGAGAGAGAGAGAGAGAGAGAGAGAGAAGTTGATTTTAATTGTAAACCTCTGTCCTTGTTTGAATAGGAATACCGAGCCTTCCAGTAGTTTGGGCGTCCACATATTTTTAACCGTTGGTTTCGTGGTTGTTGCGTAAAGCTTTGCGTTTGTTAGACGTCTTTCCAGAGATTTGTGTTGCATTTTTGCATTTGATGAATTTATGTTTTCAGAATGTTGTTCATTTTTGGATCCCTAGTGAGCATAGGTAAATTTTGTACAATAGTGTTGTATGCCTCATTGTTTCTGTGGTTGTGAGTTCATATATACGGTCGTATTTTGAGATGGGGTGTGGTGTTAAGTTTTGCTACCCTTAGTGTTTTAATGCCTAATTTCTCAGCTTAAATGGGAGCAAATATTGTCTTCATCTATAAGTTGGGCGGATATTGTTAGTGTTGTTTTGAGGTCTTGAAGACAAAGCCCCCATGTATGTCCATCACATTATGCAAATCCTTTTTTGCTGAATTATAGGGGATATTTCTATTTATGTGTTTCAGGTGGCATGAACTAAACAGGAGATATTGCTTCGAGTCCGTTGGTTTATGATAAATGTCAGTTACAATTTAGTTGTTGCCTTATTTTTATCATAATATCTAAGTAATTGAGCTGTTCTTTTCTATATTCCACTGTAAATTGCATGTTAGGTCTTAAATTAGTTAGTATTGATCTCAAATCCAAAAGTTCATCACTGGTCTACTTCCAAATGACAATGCAGTCATCCAGATATCTTTTCCAGTTCTCTGTTATATAATGGTGAAATGGATATCCATAGTTTTGCAGAGACGCTTCGTATATGGGGAATTCCAAATAGCACATTATTAGGTTCGCAAGAACAGGGGCTGCTTTTGTTCCCCTCGCAATTTCGCATTATTGACGATAACAGATATCATCAACTAAGTAATAAATCTTTTGAAGTATAAATTATAAAGTTTCAATAATATAACCCTGGTTTATGCATTTCCGAATTACTTCGAGACACTTTCCTAAATCTGTGTAATGTTGAAAGTATAATTCAGTATAAATATGTATAATATTTGCAAATACAATTTGTATAATGTTTGAAAATTATAATTCAGTATAAATTTCGTTTGATTTCCTCCGATATTATCAGAGTAATGGCAATCTTACTGAAATTGTTTAGCGTTGTACATATTTCTGTGAGATAGTATGCATGCATATATATATGTATGTATGCATGTATGTATGAATGTATGTATGTATGTATGTATGTATGTATGTATGTACATATATATGTATATATATATATATATATATATATATATATATATATAATATATATATATATATATATATTATATATATATATATATATATAAGTGTGTGTGTGTGTGTGTATACGTCCTAATGAATATTTTGATTAAAATACCCTCCACAGATATCTGTTGAATATCACTGTTGTGTAGACCATATCCCCTTTTATTAAAGATCTTTGTCCGTGACAATTACATTTAACTTTCCGCTTGATCACATCCGAACATCTTATAAGACACACTAAATCAGTTATTTGCTATATTCGCTATAAACTGTTGAAGTATGACAGGTCTCAGTACAATGTCAGAGACTACGCGGTATTAAACTACAATACCGGTGGTAGCAACATAATGTTTAGGTACGCAACTGGATTTTACATTTAAATCTTCAGTTTACTGCACTCGAATATTGTGACGCGTCTATCAGTGAATTCTTAATAGAAGATAAAGGTAATACGACGTAGATAGCCCTTTAATTCATTAGAGCATAGTGCTATCTGTTGCTACTTCCATCATCACCTAAATTATTTAACGTCTTTCACAGCACTAACCTGCCGCTATTCATTTCTGTAATCGTGTTTACGTTTGCATTCCAATTTTATATTGTGCCTGTCAGATATCTTTAGATTCCCCCCCAAAAAAAACTGAGCTGTTTATTATTAATGTTAAATTTAGTTACTTCAGCAGACATTCTGGCAATAATTCCAATTATTTTAAAATAGTTCTTCATAGAAATGTGATCAGAAACTGGATAAACATTTTAATCTGTATTAAACCAAGACAGCTTTCACATTTTTACTTTTGTCTCCACTGCTGTAAATACGCTTCATCTATCGATCTACTGTAGATAAAATTAATGATGGCATTATAAAACTGGTTAATTATACTAGCTTTGTTTAAAAGAGCTTGGTAGGGATAATGTGCCCTTCGAATATAGTTATCAAACCGATAAATAAAATTTATCATTGCCATTAATGATTAATTAATCAATACAACTCTTACAAAATTAAGTGAACATTGTTCTGCTTGTATGTATTAGAGAATATTCATAATATACTGCCGTCTAGACGGAAAATCGATGCAAACACTCATCATGCACCGTAGAAATGTACTACATAATATACATACTATTATTTCCAGTACACCGCCATTTCATCGAAATGATTGTCTTACATATAACTATAACAATGATGTTAACATTGGCTCACGCGCATACCTTTTACAGAATGTAATATAGATTACAGTGTCCCATTACCGGGTGGCTGATTATTTTGTCATTCATGTAAGGACCATAAGTTGACTTCTACGCGAACTGAACGCAAAAACGTAACACGTTTTAATATAACACACGCGATATTTTAACGATGAATAGTAATATTATTTCTATATTGGCTACATCATTATGGTTTTCAATTATATATGAAAGATACATTTTAATTTTATACATTATATAGCAAACGCTCAGATACTTATTTATTAACATATGCTTTCTATTAAGTTAATTTCATCTATTATGTTTCAAAGATCTTCCACAGTAAATGCATACCATTGCAGTTAAAATACAAGTTAAATATATTGCAAAATTTTAACAGTAAAATCTAAACAAGTAGTAAAATATGAAATAAATAATTTGCAGTATGGAGATTTATTTGTGTAAAACCCCATTTAAGTTACAATGCAGTCAATTTTAACTTTAAAGCTACTGGATAGATACAATTGACATGATAATAATTGTTCCTGTGCCGATCGAACTGAAAATAAATCTATGATCTTTTTAAACTTTCAAGCAATCAGTAAATTATAGCTTTATCTGAAATCGTAATTAACGCTATAAAAAGCTAGATTCGCTAGTATTGATAAACAAATCAATATATGTTGATTAAATATTGTGCGATAAAGTCTCAAATATCATAGATTACACACACACACACACACACACACACACACACACACACACACACACACACACACATATATATATATAATTTAAACTTAGGCAGCTGTATGGTGTTGTATCTAATGGCACAATAAAAATCTATGATTAGTTTCATAGTGGCGACTAAGTCTTTTAATTCCGATACAATGTTTTGGGCACATTCTATCCTAGGTAACCTTCATTTTCAAGAGAATATCAAGTGATATGATTGGATATTTTACTAATAATTCCGGGGGATATTCTACAATGTTGAAACATATTTTCTGCGTCAATTCACCCAGACTTATGTTGCAGTAGATATACACGTTATGCTGGAATTTTATAGTGTAACACAAATTTGTACAATCTTGTAATAAAAAAAAATGTGATATTTAAAGCCACACACTAAATTATAATAATGTTTTATGTTTACAAATATCTAACGACAAAAATGTGCTTTGATGTACAGTTAACTAGATAGCATTCATGTTTATGAATCATGGCCAACTAAAATCTATCCAAATTTTCATTTGGTTTGTCATACGTTTCTAGAGATCAAAAATATCATATCGACCTAAATCTGTTAAAACTGTGGATGAAAATAGGCACTTCTGTTGCAAAGGAAATATTTTGTGAACATGAAACGGTCGTCATTGAGAGCTGTGAATTTTGCTATTAGATAATGAAATGGTGGGCTTTAATAATTCAAAAGTCAAACAGAAATTAGAATAAACTTCCTATAATTACTTAATCGATTACGACATAAAAGTTCAAATTATCTTTGAATTTAACCATGGTGGCCGCTCATTTTAATATTTTAATTTTTCACTGTTAAACAGTTAACACCCAGTTTCTGATTTCCAAGTTTTTTGTTTGAAGGAAAGAATTGTTGTACAATAGATCGGCCAAAAATCTCACCTTCGGTGCCCTGGTATCCGATCGCGTAGAAATTTACCATTCCATGCTATTATATTTCAAAAATGAAGAAAATAATTCCCAACAGCGCAATTATGTACTTAAAAGGAAATGAAAGACAAATCAACTTGACACCTACACAAAGACACGTACATATAGTCAGACATACATAGAAATGCAGAATATATATGCATATATATATATATATGCCTATTAGAATTTTACCTACACGCCTACATACGTATGCACATACATACACACACATGTACACACACATGGTTGTACAGTTGTACACATGCACGCACACACACACACACACACACACACACACACTCCCACATGTATATATTTAGGTTAGTTAAAATATGTTTCTGACATATTTCAACTGCTAAATGGTATGTACGGCAGTTACCGCGATGAAAATACCTCTTTTTTTGTAAAAGCTTTGAAAACACCCGGTTTGTTCAGTAACGCCATCTATCCGGAATCCCAGATATCGATGTGCCGAGTTTATTGACACTTATCAATGGATGAACCATACACACACACACACACACATAGTAAATGAAAGACGGAAGATGGACTATACAAGAATTTTCATTATTAATCACGACAATTGTTCCGATACATCTAGCCTCGATCCCTCAAGGGTAGGTCAACTAACTACTCGTTGAGGTGCATCCGGCGGTGCAGATGTGTCTAATCGGTGGATAAATAGATACAACTCATTAAAATAAAAGCTCCACAATGTATCTTCTCATTTTGTAGAAAGATAAGCATCAAAACGAAGGAAATATCTTTATTCATATAGAAGATCAAAATTAAAATCATAAATACAAAAAAAAACGAACACGCAATACAGTGAGAAAGGTATTAAAAATAACCGATAACAGATATGGATGAATTAAACTTAATTCATCTATACTATAAAATAAATTATGTTAACAGTTACTCAAATTCATTCCCACTGCATTTGTTCGTAAGTACTTTTATATGCGTGTAGGCATCTTGGAAATCGTCCTAATTGCAACCACGCAAGTGTTTCAAAGACAATCTTTAAAACACTTATAAAAAGATCAATATCTATAGTAACACACATGAAGAACTTGCACCAGAAACTGATCTGCGGAAGAACTGACGGTGAATCGAAAAACGGGTGTAAATATACGGAGGAGATGAACCCTCTCTCTTACAAGGGTATGAAAGCGTCCCTTTCGTGTGACCAATGGGGTTGTGATTATTCCTGAAATGCAGACCTACCCAACCGCATGTGTCACCACGGTGTAGCCTCTTACTACTAATGCAATATCCAATGCAATGTTCTTTCCTGCACAATATGTAGAGGTGTGCACGGGTCGGCTAACAGTCTTACTCATCATTGTAAGTCCATCCACACGGCCAAACATTGTAGGACCATCCAGATGATCAGACTGATGCTGCTGGAAGGCTGATTTGTGATCGGAGTGGAATGACGTCATCAACGACATGGAGAACAAATGACAGTGAAATTGGTTCAAGAAGAATTCGACGTCCACCATGCATATGTATTACATATATGTATATATGACGGAATCTCCAGTGGAAGCCAACGAATGAGCGTTCAACATTTTGCCGAACGACCTGAACAAATGATTTGCTTATAGTAATCAAATATTCGTTCCACACATTAGCTCGCCCTCCATCAAATCGACGTTGTCTGAACAGATGTAACGTGCACCACGCGGTAGGTGACTGGGTGATCGCAGAGCAGCGTGAGATGAAGTGTTTGGCTGAAGAACAGAAGACATCACCTGGTCGAGGAATGGAAATAATGATCTAGCGATCGTGAGAGCAACACCCTAAACATTACGCCATGCGCTCTCATAATACATACATGCATACATACATACGTACATAGATACGTACATACACACATATATATATGTATGATATATAAATATATATATATATATGTATATATGTATGTATGAATTTATGTATATATGTATGTATGTACGTATATATGTATGTATTGTGCACTATTCCGTGATGGTGTTATCAACAACAACAGTGTCCATCTGGTGAGAGATATTTATTATTTAATAAAGACAATGTTTGTTTTTTTATTTATTTATGTGCTACTATTGGTTTCATGTGCTGAGAGCATGTCAGACAGTGTTACACCCTCTTCGGATTCAATAACTGTAACACGGATTCTAAGACACAAACTTTTCTGCCGTATATGTTATGGTCGAAAGGGAAACAACTCTAATTCACTCCCTTTGCTTCTTTCTGTTTTTTTTTGTTTACCTGTTTTCTGCTGTTTCAACCTTCCACTGTTTATATTTGCTTATTTCTCGCCTTTTCTCACGTTTTCTTTCATCCTATCGTCCTATTCTTAGTTCGTTATACCATGTAAGCGGTGTCTAATGATTATATCAGGACACTATATGTGTTAAAGACGTTGTCTGGCAATCTTTCAACACATGAACACATGAATCTAATAGTAGTACATGAAAACTTATATTGTGTTTGCTAGATAATGTATATATATATATATATATATATATAAAACAAAAGAGGATGTGTAATTTCCACGCAGTAAGAAATATAGGCAAAATTGTTGTTGAAAATACAGCTAAATTTGAGAAAAAATGTAATTATGACTAAATAAATTTATTTACATATATACCAAAATATTCTTTACATTTGTTTTTGTTTATCAATGGTAATAATTTTAAAATTATGAATTAGAAAAACGTTTAAATGTTTCAATGTTTACAAGTTTCAATAATAAAAAAAATATGATTTATATGTTCATAACATTCAACAATACAAGAAAGTGGATCATGTTGTTTAAACCTACAAAATTCCATAGTGTTAGTAGTGATTAATAAGGAATGTGGATCATCAAAGTTTCGGTCCTACTGAGTTAAGAGGGAGAAAAACAAGGGTGAAATGAAGATAGTAAAAAAACGATTTGGTCTTCAGTTTCTGTGATTCTTTTTCCGTTGTGTTCAGTGACTTTCGCTTGTAACGGCATCCTTTGGAATCCGACGTATTTATAATTTTTTCCCTGAACGGATCTCATTTTTGATTCGTTAATGTACTGTTGACGTCTGTTTTTTCTGGCCGTCAAGTTTGTTGTTCTGCGTGGTTAGCTTCCTTGTGGGGAAAAGTCAACAGCCGTTCCAGTTGGTTGATACTCTTGTTATACTTGTTGAAGTTCGGTTTTAATAAGTGGTAAAATTTAACTGGTCTAGAGTTTGGGTGACATCAGCAACTGGTGTTTGTAAAACATCAGTGTTGTAGAGTTAGGTGACGTCAGCAACTGGGTATCTATATTGTTATTGTATGGTGAAATTTTACCTCCGATAAAAACCTAACCTCAGCAAATACAACAAAATGGCACTTTAAGAAAATCAACCAACTTGAATGGCTGATGTCCGTTCCCCACAAGGAAGCTAACGAGGCCGAAAGACAAACTTGAACACCAAAAAAACAAGACGTCACCTGTACTTTAACGAATCAAAATCAAATACCCCGGATTCCAAACAACACCGTTACAAGCGGAATCATGGCTCACAACGGAAACTGCGAAGAACTCCAAGTTTTCCAATGGAATACACTAAGTTTATGGTTCATCACATTTCTATATTGTAAATTCATAGTTTGTCGCCAGACTAACCGGTTTATACGTAGATTAATATATAAGACAATATATAAAATATGAATTACATATCAGTAGTATTAATCAATCTGTTATCAAATAGCCAAATCCGAACTGTCTTATGTTAGTACTGCCACTGATTCTCTTTAAAGAAACCACTTTCGGTCATGAACGACTAGAAAGTTACCCTCCGAGGAACATGCCCAGGCAACGTTGTTTATTCAAGACCAGTAGTTGTCCATGCGTACAGCTCCCCCAATCCCCACGCCGCTGATCCAGAGAAAAGGCAAAGGTTGAAGCAGCTTGGTACCAATGACGCTGCAACTCATTTCTACGGCTGAGTGAACTGGAGTAACATGAAATAAAGTGTCTGGCTCAAGAACACATCACACACCTCGGTCCGGGAATCAAACCTATTCCCTCATGATTGTGAGCCCGACGCCATGGTCTTTAAGAAACGTACGAATGCGACACTTTCCTATTGATCTTATCGATTCAATTGCTGGCTAGTGCCCACGGAAAGGGATAGTGCATAACTATCATATAAACGCTTATATATCTGTTTTTTTCTTTTAATTTTCTTACATTCCTCACGAAAATAATCTCTTAAATTGCTATTCAAAATTTGTAGAATTCATTAGATTACAGTAAGGGTTAATATTTACTCAAGTGCTTTTAATTCTTCTTCGATATTATAGCCACATCAAGATTTGTGGTTTAATGTACTTTGTAAGTTTATATTGACAATTCTAATTTGCGGTAAAATTCCCCATGCCAATTAGTACCGTCTGAATGGAGTAAACACTTTCTCACTCTCATATAGCTCATAAATAGACCACAGCCTCTGTAATTCAGCATGGCAATTAATGAAGCAATGTTAACGAACGCTAAATAAAAATGTAGTAATAAACATCAGTGTTGATCACCAGTAATGAATATCTAAATTGAACGCTATTATATTTAGAGCTACATTATTAAACATGAATAAGTCAAATTACCTGATAATGCTAACAACGTTATATGTAATTATTATCATCAGTAACACCGGGATAAATTGATTGCTTCATACTGCTTAATTTTATGCGATCAAATTTTGCTAAGTTGACTTCCTTTCAGGTTTTCGGATTTGATAAAGCAGGTATACCGAGTGTACGGGTATCAATTCTATCACGTGTCCACTTTTGTTTTTCAAAAATTACTAGCTTTACATGAAAGGCAAAACAGAACACAATATCTGGTTTTCGTGAGTGTGTTCATTTTTTATGAAATGAATTTTTATAGTCAATGTTTGAATAGATTTCTAAGATCAACACAGACCTCAAAGTCAAAAGTAACATGAGGCCGCAGCCTTTTCTTATTGTCGTTTTCTATTTCGGCCTCGTACAGATAATGAAAACTATCTGCGAGGAATATGCACAAATTCAAGGTCTTTAAACGGATTATAACATCCTCAGGTAAACTGGAACATTTCGGAAATGTGCTAATAAATGCTATTGAATTTAAAGTTGCATTGTTTATCAATGTTTCTTTTGAAATATCGTCATGCTTTAAGCGAACACAAAGGTTATCCCCGTTTCCTGGGACCTGCCAATTTATTGTGAAAACACTATGAACTTCTAACTTCAAATACAAATCAATACAAATGATACTGGAATATGTATGAGAGATATAATGTCTTTGATTAGTCACTTTGATAAAATGCGAAGTTCTTGAAGGCAAACATATGCTCCGGCTAACAAGAATCTGGCTGTCATTGTAAATATGTTTTCAAAGTATAAAACATCCTAAGTTTCAATATTGATGCTACTATCCAGACACAAAAATATAAGTAATATTAATTGTCAATAATTTGTAAGGCAGTTCTAAAGGAATATATATTTTAACAGCACTAATTGACCTTTTCAGTTATTACTTTTACAGGAAAAACAAAACGCATTTATGTATCACGCAGACAAAGAAAAGACACCAGAGATAAAAAAACATGGTTTGTCTGATGCTAAAAGAATACATTCAGATGTTTGGCGTCGAGTTGAACGATTTTCACTATTTGCACTAAGGGCGGTGAGTTAAATGAATCGTTAGTACGCCTGGCAGTCCGTCCTTTCGTTCTGAGTTCAATTCCGTCGAGGTCGACTTTGCCTTTAATCCTTTCGGGAACGAGAAAATAAGTACCAGTTACCACCTCGCCCGAACTTGCTGAACTTGTGTCAAAATTTGAGAACAATATTTTGGTTAACTAAATTGCTATATACCTGGAGTTACAATAGAGGCTTTGCATACAAAGGAGAAGCCATCGTGTTGCACAGTCTGAAGCCACCTTTCTTATTTCATTATTGCCCACAAGGGGCTAAACACATGGGGGACAAACAAGGACAGACAAAGGGATTAAGTCGATTACATCAACCTCAGTGCGTAACTGGTACTTAATTTATCTACCCCGAAAGGATGAAAGGCAAAGTCGATCTCGGCGGAATTTGAACTCAGAACGTAACGGCAGACGAAACGGCACTAAGCATTTCGCCCGGCGTTCTAACATTTCTGCCAGCTCGCCGCTTTCTGATGCCCCCTTTCTGCCAGTTCTTTGATCCCACGCTGAAACAAGTTCTTATACTTTCAGGCGAAGAACTCCTTCACTGAAACTCTCACCTCCTCTTGGTTCATAAAGCATCGCGAGCGCAAGAGGTGAGGCATGGCACGGAACAATTAATAATGCCAGGGAAATATTTTTCCGCAAACCTAAGCATTGGTGAATCAAGATCCAGCTTCCGGGGCCTGTCGTCAAACATAGGAATTTCGAACAGATTGCCATTTTCGGTCATTAGTGCGCAGAAATTGAGTTCTTCTGCAGTAAGACAATGTAAGATATTTTAACGGGAGAATTTGCGTTGAGGGATAGAGGTGGTTCGAATTCCATTTATACATGTGCGTGTAGATAAAAGGAAACAGAAAACCGGGAGGATAAAATGTGATGATTTCTCCAAGACGTTAAAGAGTATTAACAAGGCAAATCTTTTGAGACATACCTTGAGATATACTCTCAACACATATACAGTGGTTTCTGCTGCAGTTGGTAAATAATGTATGCCAAGTAGAACAAGAAAACTAATGCCAGACTTAACTTGTGCTGGAGGACAGGAATTAACGTACTCCTCAAAGGCATTCCGGAGGCGGCCTGCAAAATAAATTTCCTCTCTGCCGAGGTCCCAACTCCTTAAATAAATGGTGGAAGAGATTTCCTTATATAGCTGATAGTAGTTCCCAGCGGGTAGACATAGATTTCTCACGCTCGGCTGATCCAACACGTAATGGGAAGAGAGCCAGAAGAGCAAGACCAACACGTGACCAAGTCATGTGACCACTGTTATGAGACTCTTTAAGCCTAAACAAGCATGATTCTGCCAGGATCTCATACCACTCGAACGAGCCGCAATAAATTCTAGAAACTTGAAAGGGAACAGGCTGATTCTACACCCAGCAAACACACACACACACACACACACATATATATATATATATGTATACATATCAGGTTCTTCACAGTCTCTGGTTTCCTTCTGTACAGTTCCTTCTTTCTTAATTAGTCAGAGTTGGGTTCTTTATATTGTTTCCTCAAAGTTAATGGATACGAAAGACCGAAGCTGTAAAACTAGCTCCTTAAGCACACAATCATCGACAAAGTTTGAAGTTATAACCCGTTACATACTGTTGAGATACATGTAAATGGTAATTCGATAGACGATACTTTCCTATCCATTTGCAGCACCGTTTTTGATTTGAGGTCAGTAATCTTGATTCCATTAACTTTCCTCTTAAAATGTTGCAAGATAGCATCTTCTGGAAAAACATGAGGAAGGAAAACATTCGAGAGGGCCTATGTCCTATGATGAAGCACTAGTCATAAAGACTAGTGTGGGACCGAATGAATTGGACACAATAACATAAAATGCAAGTGGATATGGAGGGCTTGCTGGTAGAAGTACGAGGGCAGATAGGTCGGAAAAAAATCACTATATAAGCAAAAGCAGAGAGAGAAGAGATATCACGTTTGTGAGCGAGTGGATTGATCATGTCATTTGTGGATACAATTCAATTTTGTTGAATGACTCATATGTGGATGTGCTTCAGGTTGCCTCTGTAACGTAGCAGCAACATCTACTCTTGTGTAGGTGTACTACTCTGTAGTGATGCTCCCTTGACTCTTACAGCATATTATCAATATCTCTTGTTACACTGTCCCAGTTATGGTTAGAATAGGCTTTCACAAGGGGATACATTCTGTGATAATAGCCGCCAGCATTTGAAGCGACTGTGAGGGCTTTATCCAAATAGCATCCGTGTTTATTGGGAGTGTTATGCGGTGGATGTTTCTCTATATGTACAATACTAGATTAACCTTACTTGTCAAGAAACAAGGTTAGAAATTGAGCATTGAATGTTTCTCTTAATATTATTTCAATGTCTGTTTGTTGTTTGGTGTTTTGGCTACGGGTGTATGGTACATCGTTAGTGAAAGTGATGGAAGCATTTAGAATCGTATAAGCTGCCTAAGGAAGCAAAATGTCGGGCAAAACTGAATTCTAGAAAACATCATTGTTAATTGAAAGTGAGGAACAAAGAACCCCTTCAATATATGCTACGATGACACGATGAGATCGTAAGCTACTGATGCAAGGGATATAACGTGCGTTAAAGCGTAGTCGGGACGTTTTGATGGGAACTTTATGTGACAAGAATGTTCGAAGGCTTTGGTCGGATATAGCAAAATAGATTACTTCAACTGAGAGTCATTGATGATAGAACTTACCATAGAGTAACTAAAGAGATTAGGTATACAGTGAATCCATTTGTTTGGGAAGCCACATTGGTGTTCAGTGGAGAGAGAGAGAGAAAGACAGAGATGTGGCTAGGGGAAGAGAGAGACTAAACTTCTTGGAGAACCTCTTTCTTAATGTTTATCTTCGAGGTGTTAGAGGTGAAAATGTTAATCAGTATCAGAATTCTCAGAATCTGAAAAATATTTCTGTTTGGCAATATCAAACTAATACGCTATGGTTTGTTTAAGATGTAATATTTTAGATTAACTTCCTGTAGGCTGTCGAAATAATTCAGAAAAATAAATGATTTATTTAATGTGAAAAATAACCTATATATAACACTATTTCAAGACAGCAACTTTGATTTGTTGCCATTCAAATTGATTTCATAACCGCTATTCCCTCCTCAGGTATTCAGTGTCTCTGTATTATAGGTTGTTTTTATGGATTTTTATCTGCTCCGAAATTAATGCACACATATATACTTGCATACATTTATGCCAGCACATATACATAAATACATACAGACACACCTACCTACCTACCTACCTACCTACATACCTACTTATCTAGCTACCTACCTACCTACCTACCTAACTACCTAACTACCTACCTACTTATATATATATATATATATATATATATATATATATAATATATATATAGCTGTGTTGTGCGTATATACATACACATATGTGAGTGAGTACGTGTGCATATATATATATAATATATAATACACACACATACACACACACACACTCACACACACACACACACACACACACACACACACATATATATATATATATATATATATGTATGTATGTATATTATATTTCATTTTGGGATTTGGTTTGCAAGACTCTCTATGTGAGTTCGTGTGTTGAATCATATTTTATATATATATATATATATATATATATATATTGATATATATGCAAAAGCGTGGATGAGTGCTAAGAGGTTTGCTTCCCAACGACATGGTTCCGGGCTCAATCACACTGTGTGTTTTTTACTACAGCCTCGGGCTGACCAATATCAATGACTGCAGGTTTGTGGTTATGTCCCCCACTATCAATTGACAACCGGTGCTAGTGTGTTTACTTCCCTGTAACTTCGCAGTTCGGCAAAAGTGACTGATTGAATAAACACCAACCTTAGCAAGACAAGCACTAGTGTCGATTCTTTGCACTAAAAATATTTGAAGATCGTGCCTCAGCATCACCACAGTCTGAAACTCAATGTAAAAAATAACTGTGTGTGTGTTTGTATGTACGTGCGCGTGTGTATGTATTTGTATGTGTGTATGCGTGTGTGTTTGTGTTTGTGTGTGTGTGTGTGAGTGTATTCAGGTCAGAGAAAGAATAATTATAATGATTCCCTATTTGTATTGCTTTTATTTTCATCCACAAACGCCCTTTTCCGTGATGGCTACCATTGGTAGTTTTGTAGTTTCTCTTGAACATTTAGCTTTAGGAGCTGTTTTCATTGTCTCATATCATATAGTTATTTGAGACTACGCACATATTTCTCTTATATGATTTCATTTATACTGAAATTGCTGCCACCCAATACTAGTGTCTTGTTTTTTAAGCAGTCCTATTATATTACTCAGCAGTTTATAATCGAAAAGAAACAGACGCAGAAAATATATCAATCTAACTGTAGATATCCCTGTGTGCATGTATGCGTTTCTCTGTGTAATGGATGCAGTTTGATAAATAAATTCATGGGTGAACTGACACAATAAACATACCACATAGCTGGACGGAGGTTTATAATTTTATAATTTTCAGATTCCTTTAGTGTCATCATAGATTGATGTTCTTCAATAAAACTCCAATAAGAACTCTTGAAAAAACAAAAACCCCTAAATTTTTAAATTTTATATTGGTTAATATAGGGCGTAACAAATATCAGAAAATCAAAAAAAAATGTGTGTAATAGGTGTAAAACAACTTCCTATGAACGAATATGAAAAAAAAATTCGCGCACGCGAAAGGGGGGTGGGGGAGAGGCCTCGGAAAATTCACATCGGGAAGTTCCGAAAGCGTCTGAGGGGCTGACCCGGGCACCAAAACAAAAAAAAAAATAGTGTAATATGTGTAAAACAACTTGCTCTAAACGAATATGACAAAAAAAATGCGCTCTCGCGAAAGAGGGGTGGGGGAGAGGCCTCGGAATATTTATATCGGGAATTTCCGAAAGCGTCTGAACCGGGCACAAAAACAAAAACAAAAACAGCGTAATAGGTGTAAAACAACTTGCTCTAAACGACTATCATGAAAAAAATGCGCGCTCGCGAAAGGGGGGGTGGGGGAGAGGCTTCGGAAATTTCACATCTTCAGTCCACGGCCTTTAAACTAAGAAAAAATAGTGCAATTGGTGTAAAACTACTTGTTCTAAACGAGTATCAAGAACACACACTCACACATGAATCATAGACTCCGTATTTCGCAAAAAAAAAAAATAAAGAGAAGAAATTCTGGAAAAAGTGAAGAAATGTTGGATCTCCGCCATGTGAATCAAAATACGTGTCAGAAACATCTTGAAATACTACAGAAATTATGTTACGAAAATGATAATGTATACATACCTCTTTGAGTGGTCCATCGATAATGATGATAAAGAAATGAGTTGGATTTGAACTCAGAATATTGACTAACACAACTACATACTACAAGACTCAAAATATTCAGCCAAGTCACCACCCTTTAACTAGCAATAATAATAACATCAATAACATAACAGCCAAAAGATTTATTTGTTCTGAAAATAACAATCATAGTAAATAAATATGTTCTTTAATATTCACATTCATGTGCACAGTTAAACACACTTACATACAGTCACGCATGCATAATACAGAACGGAACACATAAATGAAGGATGCATTACTTAGTATATATTACATCTAGAGAATTTTGATTAATAAGTCAAATATGCAAATTATAAAGATAATTGCTTTACTAAACAGTGTTGTAAAGGTGAAAAAATAAATTTGGGAAAAAAATACACGCCAAAACTAATTAATAAAGGATAATTAGGGAAGGATTGACACAAAATAATAATTTTTTCTGTCTCTTTTTTTCTGATAAATGCATCTTAATAAGTGAAAAGAATTGCATATATCTGAACTATTTCAGAGAAAAGCATAAATTTAATGTTTAAAATAGCTTTAACCAAGGAATGAGATCCAACATTTCTTCACTTTTTCCAGAATTTCTTCTCTTTATTATTTTTTTTTTTGCGAAATACGGAGTTTATGATTCATGTGTGAGTGTGTGTTCTTGATACTCGTTTAGAACAAGTAGTTTTACACCAATTACACTATTTTTTCTTAGTTTAAAGGCCGTGGACTGAAGATATGAAATTTCCGAAGCCTCTCCCCCACCCCCCTTTCGCGAGCGCGAATTTTTTTCATGATAGTCGTTTAGAGCAAGTTGTTTTACACCTATTACGCTGTTTTTGTTTTTGTTTTTGTGCCCGGTTCAGACGCTTTCGGAAATTCCCGATATAAATATTCCGAGGCCTCTCCCCCACCCCTCTTTCGCGAGAGCGCATTTTTTTTTTCATATTCGTTTAGAGCAAGTTGTTGTACACATATTACACTATTTTTGTTTGTTTTGGTGCCCGGGTCAGCCCCTCAGACGCTTTCGGAACTTCCCGATGTGAATTTTCCGAGGCCTCTCCCCCACCCCCCTTTCGCGTGCGCGAATTTTTTTTTCATATTCGTTCATAGGAAGTTGTTTTACACCTATTACACACATTTTTTTTTTGATTTTCTGATATTTGTTACGCCCTATATTAACCGCCATTTCTACAGAAATTATTATTTTATATTTTGCTTTGGAAATATTTTTTCTTTTATATGTTTGAAATATTGGCGATGAAGATTCTGCCAGTAGCGGAGGACGAGAGAAGTGCTTTCAAAGGAATTGCTAATTATACAGCAATCTTACTTTATTAGAACAAAACAATGTTGTTTTGCAGGGTATTTGAATGCAGGTATATATGCATGAATATATGTATTTATGGGCCAGCGTTATGTATAAACATACATTCGGGTCTGACGAGACGATGCAAAGCTAAGCGTTTTACAGATGCGACGCCCGTATTAACCCCATAGAGCGTCCATAGCTATTTTTATATATACGTAAATGTCGAACGATGAAATGAGTGCTCAACACCACATTGGTCGATATATAATTTCTCTATTTGTTAATTAAGGTTACCATTGGTCTCATGTTAAGAAAAGTAGGAAAATATCCTAGAGTATTAATATATTATGAAGCCAATCACATGCGTATGTGTTCGTTTACTACGACATAAGTATGTTACTAAAAACTGAAAATTCAGAGAGAGAGGGAGACAGAAAGAAAGATAGATAAATAACGAAAGTGAGAGAGAGAGAGAGAGAGAGAGAGGGAGAGAGAGAAAGAAAGAAAGAAAGAGAGAGTGATAAACAATAATTCATTGAGACCAGCGACTTTGATTACTTTCGATGGCTTAATAGCTCTCTGGTTAGGTTGAATTTGCCATTCGTTTTATCGTTATAAACCATCTTTGAAGAATTTTTGGCCGAATTGTTTGGTAGGGAAAACTTGCATAGTCCTTTTAAGATGGTCACTTCTGCTCAAGTAAGTCACCAAGTGCTGATACTTTCGAGCCAGATTTGCTTAATCTTCCATATCTTTTCTGCAGACACTTTTTCTTTTTATGTAAATGTATTAGGCCGTAGCTCGAGAATGTGAGAATCTGAGTGCAGAAGTTTAAATCTTAGCCAAGTTATCGCTACCCTACACGGTAAAGGTACAGTAAAGTCACAAGCGTTGTGCTCTGATTAAATTCAAATAAAATTGTAATTCTCTTAATATGTGAACTCCTGGAAATAATTAGTAATCAGTAACTTATAGTATGTCACTTATTAGTGTGGTAAAATACCCTGGTATGGGATTTAGAAAGAAAGGAATTACGTGGCATCACAAATTCAAATCAAAGTATCCAGAATGAGATATGCTCCGTCAGAAGCACTTTTGACAATTTTGGAGTGTGTAAGTTGTAGAGTCCACTATGGACTATGAACTATGATGCTTCGTGAGACGAGAATTATTTTCATTGATTCAGTGTAGCAGATCTGGTGACTGGGATAAAATATGTTTAAATGGGATAATTAAGCTATGCTCAATTAGTAAATTGGAACCACCCGCTACAGATATAGAAATATTGTAGATTCCACTGATTTATATAATTCAACTGCCGATCGTTGGAATTTTTGTCGTTGGTTTCGCATGCAACTATTTCAGTTCAAATTAGTCAACACTATAATGCTCCCAAATTAAAGTCAAACGAAATATCTATTTTATATATATATATTATCCGCTCTCATTCTCGCTGAATATATTTGGGAATAATGAGAGTACGTATGCATCTGACTGCATCAAAAGATGCATCGGGAACTATCAACGAAAAGATAGCAACAATTATTAGGTAAAGGACTGCGAAGCTAAAGTTTTTTCCTTCAAAAACCAAACTCATTTTCAGAAAAAAAGTTATTAAATATTTATCCTTACCTTATTTAGCTGCATAGGACATTTGAAAATATCACGGTATTACTAATTTTAAGTCCTGCAGCTTATAGTTCACATAAGTCATACATATATTTCCATTTAAATAATTCCTGTGGTATTCAATAATTAAAAAACTTATATTTGTAAGAGTTTCATTCTTCGATGAAAACTCTTTTCTCCATCGAGAAGCGTAGAAACAGAATGAAATTCCAGAAACAGGATTACGTTCTATTTGGATGATCATAGATATAAATCGCTCTTATGGAATTCGTTCAGTGTGAATTAAATATACACAGCGGGTTAACTAAGTTCCTATTTGTACTTTGACTAAATTCCCAGTTGTTTGACAAAGAAAACATTTGTTTAGCTCCACAATTAAGTGCAATACTACACAATTTAAACAAATATTTTTTGTATCTGAAATACAAGTGATATAACGATCACAGGATGAACAGAAATATTGTTGGAAAAATAGATGGCTACGTTTGTGATTGTCGAAAATTCGCAGTCGAAAAATTCAGGAAGTTAACTTATTTAACTCGCAAATGATATAAGTAATCTCTTCTTGCATACATGCAGTGAGACATATCTTGCTAACAACCTTCGACATTTGAAATAGCAATTGTTTCACCAAGTAAAACCAAGTTTTAATTTAGTCAAACTTTAAGCTCATACAAATAATTATAGTCATTTCTCCCTTTAAGATAGACCAGCAACGTTGTACCTACGACTATTAATATCATCCGAATAAATACACATTAAATTCAAATTTAAGTATTGCGTATTTGTCCTTTTAATTGTTATAAATAACGTCTGTTTTATAATTAGTTATATAATTAGTTTACTATTAAGCAAATTAGAGTATTGATTAATTAATCGGTTCATCAAAATTCCTTCGTTATTGAATGTAAAATTATCACCAACAATGTACCAGTATTACAGCTTCTACATAATATGGCAGGCATTTAATTTTTTTTTTTCTTTTTTGCGAATCTTCGGTTTGTAACTGCAAGCTAATGTGAATAAGGTATGCATCATAATACTGAAACGGTATAATAGACGCATATCATCATCGATAGTGTCGAAAACAATGTCAAAAGAACACTGGGCGAATCAATTCCTAAGGTAATTTAGTATTGAAACTGTGTGCGCGTATTATTGACAGCTGAGCACTCACAAAATACAATGATATTCGATTCAATGGAAGCACACACATTTTTATATATATTATATATATATATATATATATATATATATTATATATATATATATATATATAGATATATAAATGTGTCTTCTTGCGTATCTATATGTGGAGACTCGTATATATATTTATGTGCGTATGTATATTATAGACATTGTTATAGGGATTTGATCTGTAGTTTTTAAGTAGTTCAACTCCTGGTTATAGCAGTTGCATAACAACAATACAGAAACCAGACGTTTATGTAAATCAACGTGAAAATATAAACATAATAGTAAGAGTCGTACACCTATTTGTGCACACAGTTTCTCTTACACACACACAGATATATATATATACCTATAGGCATATATATATGTGTATATATACATAGTTATACACACACACACATATATATATATATGTATATATATATATATATATATATATATATATAATATATATATATATACATACATATATATATATATATATTGCTTGCATACACACATTATTTGAGTTGAGTCAGCTTCTTGCTAATCTGATTATCACCTGTAGGCACATAGGATGATAAGTTATTACTGGAAAATTAATGGTGGGTAGGGGTTAACGTTTATATGTAGTTATATGTAGTTATACCCTTCTAGGCATCAGACGTGATGGTCGGAAGAAAGTATGACAAGAGGATGGAGAGGAAAATAGCGGGAAAGAAAGAAAGAGGGAAAGGGAAAGAAAACGAAAAGAAAAATAAGGAGAGAAGAAGAAAAGAAAAGAACAGTGAAAAGATAGAAACGAGAGCAAATGATATACAAGGAGTAGTGGAAAGGAGACGACAATGATAAATTTAATTATGGAAGAGAAGAGAGAAGATTAAACAATGTATATATATATATATATATATATATATATATATATATATATATATATATATATATATATATATAATATATATATATATATATATACATATATATATACACATACTGGTATCCCTTCGGTAAAAACCGCGATGATTCCAGTTGATCTGATTCGATGAACGTAGCAACATGCTCGCGAAATTAACGTGCAAGTGGCAGAGTACTCCTGAACCAGGACATGGCTAACATTGTTCTCAAAGTAAATCAGCGTGACACAGAAAGTAACATGGCCGGTCCCCTGAAATACAGGTATATATATGTACATTATATGCATGTAAGAAGCTGGTACTGTTTCCTTCAAGCATACACAGAAATATATATTTCAAAGTAAAATAACCTTCTTGTGATACACATATATATATTATCAGTATGTGTGTACATATGTATATATATGTTAGTTAGATAGTTAGTTAATTTGGCTCAAAAGCAAATAGCAAGGCCATGTAGGGGGGCATGGAGTTAAGTACAGGGTGGTGTTCATGTAAAGAGTTCAGGCCACTTCAGGTCCAGGGAGGCTTTGAACAAAGCGGTCGTCGGCATCTTCACCATCTCGTCTGGCAGCTTGTTCCACGGATCCGCAACCCGGACGGAGAAAGCTCCTCTCCTTCGATTGAGATGAAATCGTCGCAGGTAGAGCTTTTCGGAATGACCCCGCAGCCGACGCTCCGGAGCAGGAGTGAAGAACAGCTCTTTCGAGAGGTTACACTTCCCGCTATGATGTTGTGGGCGAGAATGAGATCACCACGGCGGCGGCGTTTTTCAAGAGAATAAAGGTCGAGCGTCCTCAGCCTTTCTTCGTAGGACAAATTTTTGAGACCATGAACCATGCGGGTAGCCAGCCTCTGGACTCTTTCGAGGTGCTGTATGTCTTTGAGGAGATAAGGAGAAGAGGCTTGAATCCCATACTCCAATATGGGTCTCACCAGCGTGACATAGAGTGGCAGGAATATGGCTGCTGTGAGCATTCCGAATGACCGTCGAATTAAAAACAGAATTCCGCGCGCTTTGTTGGCAGCATGGACGCACTGGGCCGAAGGCGAAAAGGAGGAATCCACCAAGATACCCAGGTCCTTTACCTGATCGGTGTATATATATATATATAATATATATATATATATATATATATATATATATATATATATATAATATATATATATATATATATTTATTTATATATATATATATTCTTCATTTATTTGTTTCAGTCATGTGACTGCGTCTATGCTGGAGGACTACCTTCAGTCGAACAAATCCACCCCAGAACTTATTCTTTATATGGCTAGTACTAACTCTATCGTGTCTTTTGCCGAACCGCTGGTTGCGAGGACGTAAACAATCCAACATCGGTTGTCAATCGGTGGAGGGGGGACAAACACCAACTCAGAAATAATACATACATATGCATATAGTACGGGCCTCTTTCATTTTCCCTCTACAGAATCCACTCTCAAGGTTCTGGTCGCCCCGACCAAAACCTTGAGATTGTATATTATGTTTGCATGCAGGTCATAATTATGTGGAGAAATTTATGGAGGTGTAAAGGACTATTGGACAGAATAGATGAAGTCTAAACCGTCAGTAATGTTCCCGTTGCCAAAGGAGATCATACATTTTCATTGAAATATCTCCCAGTGTAGAGGTGAATTTTAAAAACAAAGTAAACATTCATGAATGTCAATAGTTTGTAAGTCTCATAAATCATCTGATCATTCGGAATGCCTTACAGACTTCATTTTAAAGCATTTCATCATGGATGAACCAGCTTTGGGGAGTTCATAATTTCTGAAATGATAAATACCTGTCAGTAACCATTTGTAAATAATGCCATTTATTGAAATAAGAATACTGACAAGAAATCTGTCTTGGACGTCATTCACGTAATAATTAATTATTCGAGTAAATGAAAGCGTATTTAATGAGAAAACTAAACAAAATTCTAAATTATATACACACATGGTGTAGAACAAAAAAAAACAATAAACAAATTTGGTCGACGACTAATATGTTGTTTATTATTGAAAATTCTCGGCGTTCTTCTCTGTTGTGTCATTCAATTTAATCTAATATTACATTACATAATTTGTTTCCTTTGCTGATTATTTCACTGGTGCTAAGAAGTATGAAAGAGTCCTGTTTGTTATTCTAACTTGATATTGTTAAGATTTTGATTAATCATTTCTTCACTTTATTAAATTCAACATCTATGTATCGTATTTGATCAATTGTCATTCTATAACTTATATTTAAATTAGCGATGGGGCAAGAGAAAACAATTCTCATTATGCTATTTAGTCTATCTTACATTTCCCGTTGTGTTTCAAGCAACAAATAAAGTATTGATTTGAAATTTTGGCACAAGGCCAGCAACTTCGAGTGATGGGGAATGTCGGTTACATCAACCCTAGTGCTCAAATGGTACTTATTTTATCGAGCCGGATAGGATGAAAGGTAAAGCTGACCTCAGCGGAATTTGAGCAGCAACTAAAATACTGGTTTCAAGCTTTGGCACAAGATCAGCTGTTTCAGAGAGAGGGAAATTGATTATATCGAATCTAAAGCTCAACTGGTACTTATTTTATCGGCTCCAAGAGGGAGAAAGGCAAATTCGACCTCGGTTGAAGTTGGGCAACAACTAAAATAACAAAACGTTTAGTCGATGTTGGCAAAAATTCCCATGTAGGAGAATATATTGAAGAGTTCAGTGAGATGAGTTGCGGTGAAGAACTGAAATAAGTATCATTCCATTATTCACAAAATTAATAAAAAAAAATTAATAAAAGGATGAAAAAGAATGTGTTGGCGTACATAAAGGGCCTTTACTATTGGGAGATAGTATGAGTAATGTATAAACCGTATGATGGAGACTGAATTAAAAAAGAAAGTGACAGAACCTGTAAGAAAAGTTTGTGAGTGGTTAGTTAAATTGAAAAGAATATCAGCCGGGCAAGTATGAAGTGAAGTTTGAGATAAGTGAAAATGGAAGCCATTGGCATGAGATGGACAAAGGATTCATACAAGATAATAGTGACGTTCAGCAAACAAAATTGGAAGAGGAAGGAGATTTAAAGGAAATGGTAGAGAATCATGCAGAGACTGCTAAGATTGGTCGCGAATAAAAGGCTGATAAGCAGTTAAGATACATGGACATTAAAATGACAAATTAACTGCTTTGTAAATAGAATGTCAGAAATTTACATTAGTTTCTGTAAGGTGATTTAATAGTGGTGAGTATAATAAATGAAACATTGAACATGCAAACAGCATAACAGTCACATGCGCAGGTGTACACACTACCTGTGTCTTTCAGTATCTTTGTGTGTGTTTGTATGTGTGTGTGTAGACACAAAAATACTACTTAAAATCTGATATAAGAACGAAATTTAGTTTTCTGTTTTGAAAGCGTTACATGAAACGATGTTGATTGTGATTACTGGCCTTGTTAGAATCCAAATGTTGCAGAATTCTACTGATTGATAAAGACCTAAACATAACCTCAGTACTTGTTGTCTTCTTCCCGCATTTTTCCCTCTCAGCTTGTGTGTCTATTCTCCTACGTTAGAGTGTATTTTAAAATTCATCTTACACATGCTTCTTTTGGCATTCTTATTTGCTACTCCTATCTATCGCTTGTCCAGTCAACAAGCTTTGATAATTTTCATCCCACCCTTGCTTCATTCTTTTTCTCATAATTTTTATCCCATCTTTGCTTCTTTTGCAGTTTTACTTGCTTGTCCTATCTATCACGTCTTCACTTTCATTTCATCTGCACTGGATCAAACTTGTTTCGCCAACTCTACCAACACACGCCATGACAATTCTTTATATTTTCATTTTTAAAAGATCATATGGTCGAAAAATCGAAATCTTTACTTCATCAAAGCAAATGTTCTTTATGAATTTCCACCAACAAATTAAACATATTCATTGATTTACATGCCTTTGCGTTTTATGACAGTTAAATTATTCGTATCCAGCAAATATGCACCAGCTTCAACAACTAAATTTCGGAGTAAATTCGTCTCAAGTATTCTTTTTCGATTATTGAAAAAAAAAAAATGCAGTGGGTTGAATGATTATTTCTGATCATATATATCTCTTGATGGAGGCGCGTCGTAGGATCGAGGTTTCGATCCCCAGACCGGGCGCTGTGAGTGTTTATTGAGCAAAAACACATAAAGCTCAACGGGGTTCCGGCAGGGGGGGCGTCCCTGCCGTACTCTTTCGCCACAACTTTCTCTCACTCTTTCTTCTGTTGGCCTGCTCGCTTAGCCAGCGGGGTGGCATCATTTGAAGGCTAAAAGAATGTGAAGCGCATCGTGACCAGCGATGTGTAGCAACATCTGATAGCCTGGTCAGTCACGGTGATCACGGTGATATCTTTTGATACTTTAGAAAAGTCAGAATAATTATTTCAGTAACATTAAATTATTGATAAATTTGTAGACCAAGAAATGAAAGCTTTTCAGTTTAACCCTGGAGCAATATATACGTGAACCATTCCTTGCTAGCTTGCCGCCGAAATTTTTTGCAGACCATAACTAGCGAAAGGTATAGTTACCGGCAGATAGATAAAAAAATATTTTCTAATGATATTGATACACTCCAGCGGAAATATGAATGCAATGAAGATGACGATGACGTTAATGATAATGTTCTCGTCATCTTGTGCAGACTAAAATTTCAACTTGGGAGCGATGATTACTAGCACACATATCCTGCACCTACCTCAATGTTCTAGGTACACTAGCAGTCACAGAACAGCAAACATTCTCATCAGTGACTTGAAAAAGGATTGTAATAACCTGATGTGTCTCACAAATACGCATTGATTGTTTGTCTCAAGTAGTTATGGCACATTTTAGCCACCTTTCTGCTTTTTTATGGATGAAATACGATAATTTTTATAAAGATCCTCATGGATATGTTTTGCGTTCAGCTAACCGAATAGGCCATCGATCAGAAGTATACAAGTTTCCCTGCTAGATTTTTATTTATGGCAGCTGAAGGAATTATCGAATATCATTACGGCTTTTAAATTGCCAATTTCGAACTCGACATAAGTCGGTTTAAATTTGACTCAAAACTTGGGATTTATGTAAGTATTTAATAAACCGGCAACATATAATTGCTAAGATGATAAATTAACGGATGGTTACACCATCATCCAATATGCGTGATTAAATTTACTTCAGATAGTTTTGGCAGCTGACTTGAAATTCAGATCAGATAAACTTTGACTTCTGACGTCTATAAAATAAAAATCGATCAATTACTTTTATCAAACAAGAATGCATCAAAAAGTCCCATATCTTGTGATAGTCATCATATAACAGGTAAAATATTTCAAGCAAAAATCAGTTATACACAAGTGGAATGTTGAAATTTATTAAAAATACTTTATATAAGTTTAGAAATTGGATGGGAAAGTAGAAACTAACCATTAGCAGCAGCTTAACAGTGAAACGGCAGCGTATTATAAATATAAATTATACCGGAAGGGGCTTAAAAATTTTGGTTTTACTCGATTATCAATAACAGAAACACTGCAGATATACTATGCCTAGACAGACATAATTCAAGTTTATGTATGAAAGGTCATTTAGAATAGATACTACAGGAACAAATTCGGTAGACTATAATATGAAAATGTTTTCTGTAGGGTTATGAAGACTCTGTCATATGAGAAGTTTGATAGTTAAATTATAAATAATTTCTTCCGATGTTACGGTCAGTTAAATATGTGTGCAATGCTAATTATTTGAAATTTAATTGACTACACCATAAACCGATGACTTGTGGTCGATGCCGAATATTGTTCCTGGTGGGATCAAAATAGAATGTACATCGACATCAATAAACAAATAATTGAGCAATATCGGCTATTTCCTCTTTAAGGGAGTTTGCAAAGATGCTGAGACTGAAAACGAAAAATTAGAAAATTATGTCGTATGCGTAACAAGTTTTGTTTTGTTCGTTCCTTTTCGAGCCATCCCTGGCCCATAAGGGCCAGTTTTCCGGTTTACTTGGCGTATAGTTTCCCCACCTGGACGGGACACCGGTCCGTCGCAGGTGAGCTGGAAGATGCAGGAGGAAAGAGTGCGAGAAAGTTGTGGCAAAAGAGTCAGCAGAAGTTCGCCATTACCTTCTACCGGAGCCGCGTGGAACTTAGGTTTTTCGCTCATAAACAGACACATCTCCTGGTCTGAGTTTCGAACCCGCGATCCCGCGACTCTGCTCTAACCACTAAGCCATGTGCTTCCACGCGTAACAAGTTAGAACTCAGTAAAGAACGTACATTACAATTTGTAAGTTTTCCTTTTATTCGTTTCAGTTAATGAGCAAAATTATATTAGATAATCAACGTTATATATTTTCTTCCTTGTGTTTGCATTTTTTACGTAAATAAATCTAAGAGAGTCACACAGAAAGGAAAACATAAGAATAAAGAAATTACAGTTATAACCCCCCTCCCTCTCTCTCTCTCTCAATCTATTCATCTATCTATCTATCTATCTATCTATCCATCTATCTATCTATCTATCTATCTATCTATCTATCTATCTATCTATCTATCTATCTATCTATCTATCCATCCATCTATCTATCTATCTATCTATCTATCTATCTATCTATCTATCTATCTATCTATCTGTCTGTCTGTCTGTCTGTCTGTCTGTCTGTCTGTCTGTGTTTCTGTCTGTGTTTCTGTCTGTCTGTCTGTCTATCTATCTATCTATCTATCTATATCTATCTATCTATCTATCTATCTATCTATCTATCTATCCATCTATCTATCTATTTATCTATCTATCTGTCTGTCTGTCCGTTTGCCTGTCTGTCTCCTTGCCTGTCTATCTGCCTGTCTGTTGGTCTGGTCCGTCTGTGTATTTCCACGCTTCTTTCTCACTATATATCTGTATGTACACACATTCATATATGCATATGTGTGTTATGTGTGTGTATTATGTGTGTGTGTGCGTATGCGTGTATGTGCGTGTATGCGCGTATGAACACATGCAGTAAAGTAAAAATGCCGTGGGATGTAGAAACTCCAACATCAAATGTTTCAGGCAAAATATTTCTGCAGGGAGTGACTGGTACGTCCTGTACTTGGTTAAATGACTACATCTTCTAAGGCACGTGAGGCAAAGAGAGTTTGTCGTGTAGAACTGAAGTAGTAGAAAGAACCTTCGTGATAGGAGTTGCAGGATAGACAAATGAATTGAGGAGGAAGCAAGGGTCAAATGGACGAAAAATGAAGGTGTGATGGAGTTGAAGGATAAGAAGAGAATTGTTTAACTATTCCGATGAGCAAAAGTAGAAAGTAGAAGTAAAAAACTTCAATAAAAACCGTCCAAAGCATGGTTCCAAGTTCGAATATGAGCCCCTTTTACTGTCCGTTTCTTCGAGGATGGTTATCTATGATGTGAGGAGTATCCATGGTGTGCAGGTAAAGTGTATGCCTTGTTTTGTTGAAGTGAGTAACAGGTTCGATAAGCTAACATAGCTGTGCACTTTGAAATGGCTCTCGAAAGCGATCGACAAGGCAGTGGCTTGTATTCCCAATATAAAGCGCACCGCACCATATTCAGGTGATACAATATATATTCTTTACTCTTTTGCTCTTTTACCTGTCTCAGTCATTTGACTGCGACCATGCTGGAGCACTGCTTTTTTGTCGAGCAAATCGACCCCAGGCCGTTTTCTTTGTAAGCTTAGTACTTATTCTATCGGACTTTTTTCCTGAACCGCTAAGTTACTGGGACGTAAACACACCACCATCGGTTGTCAAGCAATGTTAGGAGGACATCACGGATACATACACACACATATATACATATATATGACGGGATTCTTTCAGTTACCGTCTACAAAATCCACTCATAAGGCTTTGGTCGGCCCGCGGATATAGCAGTGGGACTGAATCCGGCACCATGTAGTTGATAAACAAGCTACTTACCACACATCACTCCTATGCCTATGAATATATATATAATGGTTGGAAGAAGTGCAACTGAACTTTTGAGTTATCTGTTAATGTGACGTAGGCCCAGTGATGGTTGTAGTGTTGTTAATATAAGGGTAGGTATTTTATTGTCGGCGTGTGCACTTGAAAGTGCTTGGTTGTGTAGCTAGGAAGTTGCTGAGATATTTGAAGGCGACGAGAAGGGCTGCGGGAAAGAATACAATTCGGAATTTGAGGATCATTTCAACTAACTCCCAAACCAAATTCGAATTAAAATGCATTAGTCAATCTGAGCAGCATGAGGAGCAAAAGGACATTCGCACTAAGTTTTGCGTATAGATATTGAACCGGCGACTACTTAAGTGTGATACGAAGGTTGCTTTCATCATGTCTCTGTATTTACTGAGAAACTAACAACTTGCGTTCTTCATTATCGTATTTCGTTATATACTCTGACACATAATCGAAATTAATGGAGACCCTAATTTCTGAACTACGTAGATGAACTAATACAGGAATCTTTATTTGGTCGTTAGAACTTGTAGTAATAACAAATACAATTCCTTAGAAATTTCGGACTTATGCTGTAAGGAAATGAATGATTGGATAATGTACTTCTAGACGGCATCGATAAAACTAAAAAGCTATGTGATTGTATCAACTTGAAAGCTTTCCATTATAAATCTCAATAATGCAAGCTGAGCTAGATTAAACTTCTGAAGTGATAAATACGTTTCATTAAGGAATTGTAATTAACAACATATAAATATTGAAATATAAATATTGTCATGACATTTTTCTTGGACGTCATCCACATAGTAATTTGTTATTTGAGTCAGCAAGCGCATATTTATTAAGAAGACTATGCAAAAGCCACAACTGTAGTCAGACTCTGTAACAAAAGATTGTGTATCAATTTACTGTATAACAGCACACACGGAGCAAGTTTCTATGTTGTTATCGCTATATGTGTGTTTAATAGAATGGTGTTATGAGAGTTTGATTTATTCGACATGTGATATTTGGTACATCAACTTAATTAACGAGTATTAAATTCTTGAGGTGTCAACATTGTCTTTTATCCTTTTGAGATCAGTAAATTGCTTTACTTAACAAGTAGTTCGGTTGAGGTATGATATGCTACACTCAGTTTAACTCTTTTATCTATATCATAATTAAGCGGATCACCGAGGGAGGGAAAGAAGTGGGGAGGATGAATCAAAATATACATCACATTATATTAAGGGGAGGAGAAAAACGTTATTATTGAGAGAAATATACAGTATGTGTGCGCTAGTGTATTTAAGAGATGGAAAGAGAGAAGGGAGAGAGGGTGAGAAAGAGGGGAGAGAGAGGAGAGAGGGAGACAGTGTGTGTGAAAGAGAGATAAATAGACTGACAAACAGATAGGCAGTCAGACAGGTCGATAGCTAGCTAACTAGATTGATAGTGTCGTCACCGTATTAACTAACAACATTTGATTCAAAACGTGGGAATATTAAGTACAAGTCTATGAACACACATTGGCTGACTTTCACTATATAAAAATATAGATAGTTATTTTTTGTTAGGTTGTTTGCGTGTGTGTATCTGTGTTTTTTTATGTCGGTCAACACACACAGCTCAACATATATTTTAATAAAACACTTTCACTATATTTCGTTTTTGGATTTTGTTTGCAAGATTCTTTATATGAGTTCGTGTGTTAAAGCATATTCTGTTGTGTCTGGGAGAGAGTCATTTTCTTTTTATGCCTTATAATGTAACACACTCACCGGTAAAATTTCCACTTATTTCTTATTTCTATTTATATTTTTATAAAAAAAAAGAGATAAGTGGAAATTTTACCGGTGAGTGTGTTACAATATAAGGCATTAAAAAAAATTGCTTCCCCCAGATAATACTGGCACTATAATCCTTTCTACTTTCTATCGTAATCCTTTCAGACACAAAACCTGAAATTTTGCAGGAAGGGATAAGACGATGACATCGACCCCAGTGCTTAACTAGTAATTTTTTTTACCGAAAGGATGAAAGGCAAAGTCGCCCTTGGCGAATTTGAGCTCGGATCGTAAAAAGCAGATGAAATGCCTATTTCTTTACTAACCACAAGGGGCTAAACACAGAGAGGACAAACAAGGACAGACAAACGGATTAAGTCGATTACATCGACCCCAGTGCGTAACTGGTACTTAATTTATCGACCCCGAAAGGATGAAAGGCAAAGTCGACCTCGGCGAAATTTGAACTCAGAACGTAGCGGCAGATGAAATGCCGCTAAGCATTTCGCCTGGCTTGCTAAGGATTCTGCCAGTTCACCGCTTTAGACTTTCACTATAACAAGTTGTGGTTGTGGTTTTGTCGTTGAGAAATTCTGTGTGTGTGTGTGTGTGAGAGAGAGGAGAGAGAGAGAGAAAGAGAGAGAGAGAAAGAGAGAGAGAAATTGAGAGAGAGAGAGAGAGAGAGAGAAAGAGAGAGAGAGAAAGAGAGAGAGAAATTGAGAGAGAGAGAGAGAGAGAGAAAGTGTTAGTCCGAGAAAGTGTCTATGTGGGAAGATAGACCATATACTATTAGAAGAATGTGCTAATATTTTTAGCGGCAGCTTAGCAACGAATAAAAACCTAATATATAGTGAAAATCTCATGGCTGTAATTCTTAATATGGCTGCAATATGTAGAGTAAATTTTTAATATTTGGTTGTTGAAAGTCGTAATTTCTGTAGAAATATCATGATCCCTCACCCAACTCCGTGTAGACATTATTTCCGAATATATCCCTTATTTCAAGGAGATGAAGAGGTTTTAATTTGGTGCCAGAACGAATCGGTTAACAGTCTGTGCAGCGTGCCAAAAGCTGTTTTCAGTTTTCAGTGGTGAGTGCCTCCCAGCTATTGCTTTAAATATTCACTACTGAAAAGAAGAAAGTATAGTGTGAGAAGAAGCTGGCAATAAAACACAACGCTAACTTGGATAATAATAATAATTACGTGGGTAATTTAGCGGTGCAGTTATCAAAGGCAGGAACAGTAGCACCACCAGAACCACCACCACCACCACCCCACAATAATAACCGTGTGAAAAACGAATATGTCAATACCTCTTTCAAGACACGGTTTCAAATCTTGCAACACAAATTCATAAACACAGACATACACACACAGACACCACACACGCACATACAAACACACACACACACATGCTAGACCACTGAACTCTACGGGATTTTTCTTCATTCTCTCTCTGTTTATTTTCTCTTACTTCTTTCTGTTGAAGAGCGTAGGCTCAAAAGTAAAAGAAGTTTTCATTTTTCCCGAGCGTCAAATTAAATACTTGCTTGTTGTTCATACAACTGTCTTCGTCCTTTGTATTTCTATAAATTTCGTCTCTCTCTCTCACTCTCTCTCTCTCTCTCTCTCTCTATATATATATATATTATATATATATATATATATATATATATATAAGAGTAAAAAAGTAAAAGAGTAAAAGAGTAAAAGAGTATAAATATATACTCTTTTACTCTTTTCAGTCATTTGACTGCGGCCATGCTGGAGAACCGCCTTTAATCGAGCAACTCGATCCCGGGGTTTATTCTTTGTAAGCTCAGTACTTATTCTATTGTTCTCTTTTGCCGAACCGCTATGTGACGGGGACATAAACACAGCAGCATAGGGGAACAAACACAAACATACATGTACACATATATACATATATACGACGGGCTTCTTTCAGTTTCCGTCTGCCAAATCCACTCACAAGGCTTCGGTCGGCCCGAGGCTATAGTAGAAGGCACTTGTCCAACATGCCACGCAGTGGGACTGAACCCGGAACCATGTAGTTGGTAAACAAGGTACTTACCACACGCCACTCCTGCGCCTATATATATATATATATTCCGGATTGAGATGATTATCATCACATTGAATATACAATCCATCCGCAGCAACATGTATGTTTTTATGCTTATGTGGAATGCTCAGCCTAATGTAAACATTAATGTATGCAGGAATTAAATATGTAATATTGTAAAATATGCACCTGATGCTGTTTTGTTTGATCATTGAAGCAGCCTTTAAACGTTACTGCCAGACTTTACTTGCAACAGATGTGTGGGTTGTAATTTGTTTGAGCAAATTTACATTCAGTAAATATCTAGGGAGATCTACTGCTTTGGTTAAATGACTATAGTTAAGTGTGTGCAAGCCTACCTTCACTAATACGCAATGGAATATTAATAAGTTAAAATTACAAATTTATTGATTAACAGCTATGTTCTAAATGACAAATTCTGATTGAAATGACGTGTACAAGCTTGATATTTTAATGAAGTCGAATTAACTCTATATAGAATATTGAAATGCATTGCGAAATATATAAATCTTTTTCAGAATGAGATAAAAAGACCAAGTCTGTGATGATTTTAGAACATTTATAAATAAGTCTTACAGCTGTTTCCGGGTTTTTTATATCCCTTCATCGGAGAAGGTGTGAGAAAATGGTTAAGCAATAGTTAATTTAGATAAGATATAAAATAGAGGGTGAAGTGGAGGAATGAAAATAGATGTGAGATATGCAGGGATATTGCATTTGTAGATCCATTATTTAGCCAGAATGGTACACATATAAAACTCCAATATCTCGTGAGTAAATTTTGATAGTATTTACAATTGACCATTCCAAGTATAGAGTTTGTACATAGTGCTATTGAATCGAGGGTTTATTTAAAGTGACCTAAAGGTAGGGAATGTATTTGTAAGGTCAAATCGAAAACAGAAAGAGAGGAATAAAAAACGGAAAAAGGAAAATAGAAAAGGAAAAAGATAAGGAAGGAGAAAGATAATAAAGAGATGAAGAGAGGAAAACTGTACCAGTGAGTGGTCAGTCAAAATAAATTGATTGTAGGAAAGGAGAGGTGAGGGTGATTGAGCGAGAAAGATATGAGGGTAAAAAAAGATGATAGGGTAAAGAGTAAAGGAGTGTAATATAGAAGGAAATGAGGGGGTGATAGAGAGACAGGTATAATAGGGTAAAACAAAATAGAAGTAAAGTGTCGGGTATGTAGCGATGGCGCCTAAGTGATGGGGCAGAAAGGGGGTAGAAGTCGCAATATGGTGGAATGAAGAAGTTGGGAATATATATTAGGGCGGTTGGACAGATCAGTGCTTAGGAGTAGAAGAAAATATATATGTAAAGAAGTATAAAGATGCATATATTAAACATGTACACATATATTTATACAGATATTTATACATGACAACATCTACACATGCAACTCGTACTCATATGTATATGTACATATGTGTACCCATATAAACGTGTATTTGTATGTATTATCGCCCCTGCACACGCATACATACATACATTTACACATACACGTATACACACATACATACATATGCACATATGCATGCACGCATATACACAAGAATATAACTAAATGTTGTGATATTCGAGTATGAAAGAGGAATTAGATTGGGATTCGGAGTTAAAATGCAGATTTATAAGTTTATTCGGATTACCTAAGGGATATTCTGGAAATATACTGTATGGTCATTGAGGCACTTGGACTTATGGTAGAATTTGAATGAAAACGCGGTGGTTGCATGTTCTTAGTGCCTCATTATGTTTATTTAGCAGTGCTCCAGAGTCGTGATTCAATATGTGAAGTGCCTCCTTGCGCGTTGCCCTCGATAGGGAAGCCTTGAATGCAGTATGGACCATGATAGAGTATAGGGCATATTTATATTTTTGAGATGATATATGTGGTTGGTTAGTGTTGTAGATTTACTATGTTTATCGTATATAAAAGAAAGAAGATGAGCGGCATATCGTTGCTTAAAATTTTTTGCTGGTCCTATGTATATGCCTGTTGAGTG
Source organism: Octopus sinensis (assembly GCF_006345805.1). Classification (NCBI taxonomy): domain Eukaryota; kingdom Metazoa; phylum Mollusca; class Cephalopoda; order Octopoda; family Octopodidae; genus Octopus; species Octopus sinensis. The sequence goes on from NC_043005.1 coordinate 68,744,058, forward strand.
TGTAGTAGATTAAGGACAGTGCATTTGTAAATTATGTACATTAACTCTTGCTTAACCATTTTCTCACACTGTCTCTATGAAGGGATATACAAAAAATTATTTATATTCATAACTGTTCTAAAATCATCAGAGCCTTGGTTTTTTTCTCATTCTGCAAAAAAATAAAATTATATATACACATACTGATATATGACCTACTTTGGACTCGTTATTCGCATGATCACCGAACCTAGAGGTTAAGTATGGTCTGTCCATAGTATTTACTTAGCATTACCTGACACCATTAGGTCTTATTGACACCATTACATCTCATAATCTCTCTCTCTCTCTCTCTCTCTCTATATATATATATATATATATATATATATATATATCGTTATCATAAGTGGATGATATATATGTAAAAGAAGCACACTCTAAAGAATAGAGCAGTAATGTAGTTACATGCATTTAAATATTTGTCTGACCACAGAATTACCAATAGTTTTGCATTCATAAATCCCTTAGCTTTATAGACAACTGAGGAAACTGTCATGGTGGAGGGCATATAACCTCTCTTCAAGCTGGAGATAGAAGACCGTTACGGTCAGTTCATTTGTAAATAAAAATAATATTCAGTTTGAGCTTTAAGCAAGATGTGTTATCTCCCTCAGACCGTTCGATTGGCAGATCTAATGGACCTAAGGGCAAACAGAGCACCCCTACCCTTAGGCAATATTCGATCTGCAAGAACTTTTTCCAGCCCTAATCGACGATCGTGGAATCCCAAGCATGCAGCAGGTAGCGTTTGGAATGTAGGCGGGGATATACATCTTGAGTTTAAGAGAGATACTTGGTCCAGTGTGCCTTTACACATCCTTGCCCGTGCAGCTAGGCAAATCTTGCATCACCAGGAACTGTACACCTGTACACCTGTACAACCCCAGGTCCGCTTTTAGGATTCCGGAAAGGCGTCGCATCACGTCCCTGGCTAGCAACATGTGGCGCCTTAAGGATGAACGAATCCCATACGGAAGGTCATAGAGCAACCAGGGTCCTATATAAACGGGAACGGACGTTGCAGGCATTGTATAGCAGTGAGGGCAAAGATCTTCGACGCCGAAAGGATGAAAAGCACAATCAACCTCAGCGGCTTTAGAACTCAGAGAGTAAAATCGGAAGAAACGCCGCTAAGCATTCTGTCCGGCTCGGTAACAATTCTGTTGACTCACCGCTTTTGTACCGTTTTCTATAATATATCAAATTAGTCAACTACGTTCTGTAGCGTACTTATAGAACTATTTTAAAGTCATTATAAACAATTAGCATGAGTTCTGTATGTCATTGAATGTTTATGTCGCTGAAAATTGCCTTATGCCCTTTTCTCACCTCTGTACGTTTGAATTCCGGTTTGAAATCCAGATAGAGTTGACTTTTGCATTTGTCGTTCTGTGTATACTGGAACTTCCGGCTCTTTGTTATCAGAAATAAATAAATAAGAATATAAAGCAGACAAAACTTCTATCCTTGTAAAAATCTAGCTACCAGAAGTATTGAAGCAACAATAAACTGAATTTCTATATGTAGGAGGCATTTTTATTACAGTACTTGTGGAATACAATTTCGTTGACTCAGAGCGGTAGATTTACTCGACAAAATTCTTACTTCAAAGCAACTTTTGCATTGTTACGATGTTAGCTACAATATCTATTCCTAATATAATGTTAATTTAATCGACTATAACATTCAGGAAGAAACTTCTACAAAGTGAGTTGATCCACCAGGCACAACGATTATATCTCCTTTAGGCCAAAATCTGCAGTTGAAGACTGGAAGGGGACATTGTATAATGTTGTTCTAGGTCCTACATACAATATGTTTAAAAAAGAAAACGAGATGGCATATTCGTAGTTGGAATGCAAATGATCATTGACTTGTCCATCATGTCTGGCCTATGGTTATAACAATAGCGCCAATTATTATATCCACTTGACTCTGCTATTGCGAATTTGAATAACATGAATATAACATAGCAAGCTATAAAGCATTAATGTTTGTGATATTCAACTTCTTAATTGTTATTTTATAAAGGTCCATTATAAACCGCGAATATTTAATAGCTTGTAAAGAGAAAAAATGAAGTTATATTATGAACTTCAGTATTTGGCCATGGATAAGTTTGCGTTATAATAATTAATGCAGGGAACATTAAAAGATAACACGAAACAATTATGCTAAGGAATGAGAATATTCAATGGCCAATATTATTTTCATTTTTATAATTAATACTCTATTGTTTATTCAGATAGCGTCTCTAAATTAATATTTCATTAAGGAAAATGATTCTTTTACGTTGTAATTAACCTGTAACACTTAATGTATTAATTTACTTGAACACAACGCAAACTAATACATCGCTTTATCTCTCTCATGCAAACCCTCAAACAAAGTAGAATGTCCGAAACAGACAATTTATTCCTCACGGTCATAAACTTATCGAACTCTTCCGAGAACATCCCTATGGACCAGTTGTTGTTGACACCGACTCATACTAATTACCGTGGATTCTGGAAGTATCGGTTACATTATGCATCTCATTTTTACGTCAATAAAAAAAAAACTCTTCAGCGGGATACGTATCCGCTAGTTCAAGTATTTGTTTCTACAATACTGACTTGATGAAGTTCGGCTTATACTGGGGTATACTGCAGTTATCATATTTATCATGCAATCATTAATGGTAAAGTAAATCATTCTAAGATTACAGTTTAATAACTAGAGGCTCATGATTAATGGCATATCCAATTACGTTTAGTTTCTTCTATAACTACAAATTTACAACTCTTCCATGTCGCACACGGAAACTGCAGCACAGATAGATGTTTCATCAGCAGTGATTATGAAAAGGAAATGAAATGGTTTCAACACGAAATTGAAAGCTTCATCAAGCGCATGGAGATTGATCCATGATATTTGGTGATCATGTTAAAGTAATCCTAATTTGTTTTCACTGAAATGAAAGACATTTCGAAACACAAGAACAGAAGTGACACAAGAACAGCAGTGATTTTTTTCCTGTTTCCTTTTAATTACGGAACTTGTAGTAATTGAAGGAAGTCTCATGAAGTCCTATATTTCTTTATGTTAGTGCGAATATTCATTTGAAAAAAATAGCTTGAATGCACATATGTTTAATGCCACTCAAAGGTAAAGTACTCAGTTACTTAAAACTATTAAAATAACGTATGCATATTATATAGTAACGTAGATATCTATGAAGATGATGACATAATTGTAAATCAGCAATGACTCTTTACACTTTATAATAGAGTTTATTTAATAGAGTTTATTAATAGAGTTCATTATATAATAGAGTGTATTAAGGAAGATGATCTGCATTTCACAAATAAGTCAGTCTTCAAACAATAGTTATAAAATCTTGAAAAGATGTGTTCCTATGAAAAAGAATTGTTATCCCATTCTTCTAAATTAAAATCTATTGAATTGCATCTAGAAGGAATAAAAGATTTTCACATGTAGATTTTAAAGAACCATAATTTTTCATGTGATACATTTGATTACTCTATTCTCACGACTCGTTCTTTTTGGCACTCCTTCTTCCAGGTACAACCGTTCTTAGGTTTCTTATAATATTTGTATATATATATACATATATATATATATATTATATATATATATATATATATATATATGTATGTATGTATATATATATATATGTATGTATACATATATATATATATATATATATATATATATATATATGTATGTATACTATATATATATATATATATATATATATATATATATATGTATGTATACATATATATATATATTATATATATATATATGTATAAGTTTATAAAAAGAGCGACAGAAAGCATGAGAGAAAGAGAGAGTGAGCGAGAGCACGTGTGTCTATATACATAATATGTGCATGTGAGAAATTGTATGTAAGTATATGCAGGTGCGTATGTGGATATGAATGCACGAGCCCTAGCGGTTTCTTTTACTTACGATCATAATATCACAAGTACAGTAGTTGAAAGGGTATTTCGTTGAGAACTTAAGCAACACACTTTCTTTTCAGGTGGCTGCCTTCAATAGCAGGTGAATCTCTCTCTTTCTCTCTCTTTCGCTTCCTCTGCTTCTCTTTTTCTGCCTCAAGCTGCCACATCTCAGATATACCACTGGGAGACCGACCAGAAGAGTTGCAGGAGATACCGAAATGATCTGGACGCCGTGGTTTAAGCCAATGGCGATTTTGTTGAACAAATTTACTCTTTAGTATTTCAAGATATTTTCATGTAACTTTGGTAAATATATCTGTGAAAATGAGATGTCAGTATTATTTTAATGTTTGCGCAACTTATACGACAGATTCACCGCAACGTATATATATATATATATATATATATATATATATATATTATATATATATATATATATATGTGTGTGTGTGTGTTGTGTGTGTGTGTGTGTGTGTATACATATAATATACATACACACGTACATACTTACATACGTACATACATACGGGGTGATATGGAAAAGTTCCACGACTAGTTATTTTTAAGAAAAAAAAAACTTTTGTACCTGAGTTTGAAATAGCCATTTTGTCGGCAATACACCGGTCCTGCGCTCCTCTCACTTTTGGGGTCCGGCCTCAAAGTTGTTTTCCGTAAGCGAGTCTACTACCTTCTGCGATTCACTTTGAATCTCGACAACCCTGTCAAAACGGTCACCTCTGAGCTGTAAGTTCATCTTGGGGAAGAGATGAAAGTCCCCGGGAGCACAATCTTGCAAATAAAGCGGAGGCAGAAGCAATACCGTGTAGTTTTTAGCGAGAAACTCACGAGTGAGTAGAGCTCGGGGACAGAGCACATATTCGTCTTGAAGTATCTAAGACTGTGTGCTCCACAGATCATGTTGCTTTCCCTATATATACGGGAGATAAGCAGTTCCACCCGACAAAGCCAATACGATCTCTATCTGTCTGTCTGACTGTCTGTCTGTCTGTCTGTCTCTCTCTGTATATATATATATATATATGTATGTGTATATATATATATATACTTATATATATATGTATATATATGTATATATATATATATGTGTATATATATATATATGTATTTACACACACACACACATACACACACACACACACACACACACACACACACACACACACACACACATACATATATATATATATATATATTTATAGTGATGAATTATATGGTTATTGACGATGTGTTTATTTTCGGAATATTTGGCATTAGAAATTTTTTTCTTGTGGCCTTGTTTATAAGTTGTTTCTAAATATATATATATATATATATATATATATATATATATATATATACAGACATACATACATACATACATACATACATACATACATACATACATACATACATACATACATACATACGTGCATGCACAAGGGCAGGAATTTCGGCGGTGAGGGTAAGTAGATTACATTGATCCCAGCGTTGAAACGATGGCACGCGATGTCGATCTCTGCGGAATTTGAACTCATATATATTTATAATGTATAATAAAATAAAACACAAGAATTCATTCATAAAACTTACATTTATGCCGTATTACGCACGTTTCATTGACATTAATCTCATGTGTCCTTTAGAATAAAAACGGAAATTTTAGGCTCCAACACATATCTGTGCCAACAAATCTGATCCAAAATTGTGTTGACCATTATCATCTGTCTTCCGTCCCTGGCATCATGTATGCTGCACAAAATCTATAATTTTATAAATGCCAGTTTTGTGTATTCAGTTGGGCGCAGCTGTAAATTTAAAACTTGTTTCAGTTTGCGTTTATCCCTCTTTACCTCCGTGTATCTGAGCGACTACATGTGTGCATGTGTTTAAGTATACGGCAGCTAGTAAACATCAGTATCCGATACCCATGTACGCTGATGTAGGCATAAATGCAATCTCGAACATTGTTTGCAAACATACACACGTACACAGAGACGAACTTACACATATGTGTGAGTGTGTCTGTAACTGTGTGTCTGTATGTGCCTGTGTATGTAGATAAATATTATTTACGCAATTAACAAATTTCTGGGAACACATAGTATGTAGGAAAATTGAAAAGAATGTAAGGTAGAATTCATTAAGATTGAGGCATCATTAAAGAGAAAAAAATCATTAAATAGGAGTTTAAGAATGTGTTGAATGGAGATAAGCCAAGAATTGCTATTGTTTTTTGCAAAAATTCAGAAGATAGCGTTTCCTATTACATATCCTTGAAATATCCTTGATGTCTATTTTAAATAAGATATTACGCTTAACCTTGTTAAAAGTTAGAATCTGAAAATATTGATGATGTACGCGCGGTTAATAAAATATATACCAGTAAAAATATATATTTATGAAGTGAATTCTAATGTTCCGGACACGAAACTTTGTTGCAGAATACCAGAAGAGTCAGGTAGGATGGAAGGATGAAATAATCACGGCCGCAGTCAAATGATTTAAGCAAGTAAAAAATAAAATGATATCGAGGATTATCAACTCTTTGTTTATTAAAAGCAATATAAGTCATTTGTGATATCCATTATTGTTAATAATATTGAAAATAATACTTTCAGCCTCATTCATTTTAGGCACATGGACTGGAACAAGAGGATTGGTACTGGTGCTTAACTGATACTTGTTTTATCGATCTCCAAAGAATGAAGTGGAAAGTTGACCTCGGCCGTGTTTGAACTATTTACATAGACGAAATAGCACTAAGCATGTTCTCTCAGCACGAGGCCTGACATTTTGGGGGAAGTTGCTAGTTTATTACGTCGATTACATCTGGTACGTATTTTACTGACCCCGAAAGGCAAAGTCAACTTTAGAAGTATTGAAACTCGGATCGTACACACGAGGGAAATGATGCTAAGTAACCTGTCCAGCGTGCTAACGATTATGTATGCTCGCCGCGTTAGTTGTATTGACAAAAAAAAATTAAAAAGAGAAAAAAAGGCAGCGAGTTGGCAGAATCCTTACCTAAAAGCTTAGCGGCATCACGTCTGTCTATAGGTTCTGAGTTCAAATGCCAGCAAGGTCGGCTTCACATTGAGCCTTGCGGTATCGATAAAATAAGTATTAGTTCAACGCTGGCGTCGCTATAATCGATTTATCAATTCTGTCGAAATTGCTGGCCTTGTACCAAAATTTGAAATCAGCATCTACAACAACTTCTACCTTGCATTACAATTGTAAGTTTGTGATATTTCACTGTACCCCATTATTATCAACTTAGGGATTCATCGTTAGTAACAAAATCCTCATTATTAATCTGAAATTCATTAAATTTTCACACAAGAAATCATGCATTCTCGTTCTTCATTGACTAGCTCGGAACCTTTATTGATTTGGCGATAATTATAGCTTTATTTAATGTTTAGTCACACTAATGTATTATATTAATTTATTTAATCAAATAGTTAATTCCCTACGTTATAAATTCAATTATTTATTATCTACTTATTCTATTCGTTTATACTTTTTCGCATATCAGATTTTATATTTAATAACTACACTTCCATAAATATAATCTTATAAAATATAGTTATTATTGTAATTATTATGATTGTTGTTATTGTTGTTATTGTTGTTGTTGTTCTTCTTCTTCTTTATTATTTTTGCACAGCGCATAACGTTTCCGATGTACTACGGTCCCAGCTGTTCACTACTAGTGAAGTAAGGTAACACCTTTTATTTTTCGAGCACCATCTGGCAAGTGCTTCATTCTTATTGCAGCCCCTATTTGTTCTTATGTACTTCTCAAGATTTTTACTCACTGTTCCCAGGGCTCCGACAATTGCTGGTATTACGTTTTTCATCGACTACAACTGCTTAACCTCCCATACTAATCTATTATATCTATCGACTTTTCTTTATTCCTTATCGCAAACTTTCTTGTAGCATCGTTTGCTTTCTTTCTCCATTAGCACTATAGCATCATTTGCTATTGGGCAGATTTCCCGCCCCCTTATATTGTGATTTAGGAGGGGTTTGTGAAAAACAAGGGGGAATTCGCTGCGGTCTTCAGTGAACAAATTAATGATACTGCCCGGCAGTGGCTAAAACGCGAACCGATCAAGTGTATGTATAAATATTCATTTTATCTGCTTGTTTCCTTTTACACTATAGTAAAACAACGGCTGAAATTTTTGAAGCAGCACTGCCACTAATTTTATCTACCAGCTGCCTCTGATTTGTAGTGTAAGTGTTGAGAATTAATGTCGTTTCCTAGAGCTTCAACACGTGGGAAGCAAAATTACTGGTGAAATTGCTCTATGCAACTATGAAGAAAACTCTCAGAAGTCTTCTTGTAATTAATACTGGCCACTGAGAGGTGCTTTTTTTCCCTGGTGAGGCCATCTTCCAAATCATTCTCCTATTTAACATCTAATGCCAAAATGCCAAAGTGTAGCCAGGCACCAGGCTTCTTCAAAAATGTTAACTTTCAATTTGGTTAAGAACTGGATAGCGTCACACTCTGAAATATGCTGGGTGTGGGTAAATTGTAGCCTTAATATTATTCAACAATCGTAGCTGAATAATATATGTTTGTGTGTAAGTAACATGGGTGAGAGACATCGTAAAGTAATACATTTATTACCTTTCATTGTGAGTATCGGGTACCTGTCTGTTTTGCTTTCTCCCCAGATACGTGGGACAGCTTAGTTTTCAGTAGTCTCAGTAGAGGAGTAGGCAAACCCGAGCTAGTAGAAAAAAGTGTGCGTGGAGATTGGATATAGTAAGGAATTAACAGCGGGGCTTTGCTCATCTATTAACTTATCAATATATATATAGATTTCAATTCATCATCAGCATAGTTATACTTTAATGAAATCATAATCTGCTGTAGTAGTGTCTACAGTAGATTACAATCTCATTAATGAATGTGTTGTGTCAATAATCGGAAACAGAAAACTGGGACTATTATCACTCAGTATAGAGATACATGAGTAATAAATGATCAGATGGTGGAACTAGGGAATGAGAAAGAAGCGGAAAAGGAAATAAATGAAGACGGCACCAAGATAACATTTGATAGTTACTTGTATGTATACTCATGTGAATACACTTGCATACACACGTGACAAAGGAGAATCTATAGAGGCGTACGCATACCAAGATATCACGATATACTTTAGTCATAGGCATAGGTATGTAGAAATATATACAAACATCAATATATCGATGCTCACATACACACACACAGAGGTACACCCATAAACAGACACACACACACCACACACACACACACACACACATACACACACATCCATGCAGACACCCACACATGTATACCCAGATATACACACGCCCCATACAGGCGAATACGCAACAACATAGTCGCTAAATACGCATATAGTAACACAATGAAAAGATGATTTATACGCACATACGTAGATACACTTTAAACTAAATCGTAGAAACGAATACAATGGTACTATTTTAAAACAACAAGGCGGAAACCTGGCAAAAACGTTAGCACGCCGGGCGAAATGCTTAGCGGTATTTCGTCTGACGCTACGTTCTGAGTTCAAATTCCGCCGAGGTCGACTTTGCCTTTCATCCTTTCGGGGGCGATTAAATAAGTACCAGTTACGCACTGGGGTCGATGAAAATCGACTTAATCCGTTTGTCTGTCCTTGTTTGTCCCCTCTGTGTTTAGCCCCTTGTGGGTAGAAAAGAAATAGGTACTACGTACGTCTTTACGTTGTGAGTTGAAATTCCACCGAGGTCGACTTTGCATTTCATCCTTTCAGGGCCGATAAATTAAGTACCAGTTACGCACTAGGGTCGGTCTAATCGACTGGCCACCTGCCCCAAAATGTGGGGCCTTGTGCCT